>NC_053154.1:135136958-135736958 GCF_016835505.1 Polypterus senegalus | reverse complement strand
CAGCATCAAGTCCTGAGGAATTAAAGGAATAGTGTTTCTGGGTAATTATTTTTGCCAAAAACTAGAAGGAGGTTTCCGTCGGGAATTGAGCATTGGAAAAACAAAAATTAGGCCTTTCTTTTTATTTCTCAGCTATAGCTGGAAAATCTTGGCAGCTGAGGCACTATATAAGACGGGCCAAGCAGACCAAATGAAACCACACCACAGATTTTAATTTTAATAAGTACAGCCATACTGGTGGATTTCTTTAATCTTAGCTTTTTACAGTTAGACATCAAGGCTGCAATTCACCCAATTCTAAAAAGGTCTCATAAGGTTTTTTTTTTTTTAATTTAATTCTATTTAAACAGAGAAGATTATAACAAACTACAGCTCTGTCAAAAAAATAATGTGAGACATGCTTCAAAAACGATCCAAAAAGAACTTTACATTCAATCCCCACCCAGCAAGACAGCAGTATAAATAAGGAGACTCATCTATAACAAATCCTTGTGCATTGTGAAACAGCCAATGGAGGTAAAAGTCTGTTATTAATGAGATCTTGCCAAGTCCTCAAGACATTCTGAGGCTGAGTCTTGCCCTGGTTACATTTGACAGTTATGAACGAGATATATGTGACTGATGAAAACTTTTTAGCTGAATTATGGCATGCTTGATGCATGTTGAGATAGAATGGATTTTATGGATGGCTGAATTTCTTTCGTATTCTAAAGTTTTAACTGATCTACTTCCCATTGTTCCCTACAATCAGTAAAGGGTAAGGACCTCATAATTTTTTAATGTGTTTTGAAGATGCTGTTATGAATCTTCATGCACACTAGCCAGTATTGCCTGAGAAACAGAAAGCAGCTAAAGGTGCAGGAAATGGGGTACTTTTTTATTTCTGAAGAAAACTTTTAATTTGCATGTCATGAAGTTATTTCTGACACATTTGTAACACCAGCTACTGAGGCCAGAGTTACGGTAAGTTTTTCCTATCTGAGGAGTACCAACTTTTACATTTACACTTTTCTGGAGCATAATTACTTTGTCACAGGACCGTCACAAAATAGTCAGAAAGAGAGCGCGAGAGACAAAGAGCTGCTTCCATGGCTGGAAGAGTCTGGTCTTACTAAAAACTTTGTTTGAATGGAGAGGGCAAAGCTAACGACCCTAAATTTGGACTAAAAGGGCAAATGCATATTTTATGCATAAACAATGCAGGTTACTTGAAAGTAAAATGAGACAGAATCATCTAGAGATTACCATCGTTAATTTGCCTCAAGTGGATTCCCCAGTGCTGTCTTTACAAATCTGAATTCCCGCATTCCACAGAGTGAATTACATTGTGCAATTGTGGAACTGCCTAGAAATAGCAACATTCTAGAATGCAGTCATTTTTCTGAAATATTTGAGACATTTCAGCCAGCAACAGCCTTACTAGCAGATTGAACAGAAATCACATGCACTCTAGAGAAGTCAAGCCAGTGCTGAAGCTGCTTCGCTGCTACTGCTGCTTGCTCAACCTATTAAGCCATAAGCATACTACACAACTTCTAGTCAGAAAGAATTTTAAACTTAACGACTGTAGTTGCTGATCTTATTGTCTTGAGGATGCCACATTACACAACTGAAAATCGCAGGGGATGGCAAATTATATGATTCCGTCATTTTTTTAGCATAAGCTTGCCACATGCTGCCAGCCAATTATTGTTCCTGCCTGAAAGCACCAGTGCCGTCCTAATGCTTTTCAGGTATGACAAGCTCAGATGCAATTTCGGCCCTTTGATTTATCTTTCTTCTATTCTGTTGTGATATGACAGACATGGGACATCAGTGAGATGAGCCTTTCTTTTGTTTGCACAGTCCAAAAACACACGTCCCTTAATCATTGTGGCTGTGCTCTATGCCTTGTACTTATGGATGAGTGCTCATTGATTGTTAGCTCTCACACAAACACAAACCTGCTCCTATAACTCAAGGTAAAATCAAACCTGTTTGATATAGTCAGGGTGAATCTGAGACTGGTCCTACTGAAACACTGGGGATTTCAAGATATGCGACTGAAGGTCATGGGAGTGGGCCGCAACTGCCCCCAACTCATTAATGTTATGCAGGTAAAGTCTGAGACTAAAACGTCACAGGAAAAATTGCGTTGTGTGAAGGGGTTTTTAGGTGGAACTTCACATTTTACAGCGAATGTAAATATAGGTCCATTTAAACGAGGTGGGACCTAAAAGTTACAGGAATCACTCAATCGCAGGGTGTAGTTATCAAATATGCTGCTACAGTTTGATTAATCCGTCTGATGATGGCATCTTGTTGAGTATGCTTGGTGTTAATATCACAATCATGCACATAATTTCGGCGACTTTTATTTTCCAAGCCACTGTGGCGGATCTTCAGGAGACAACAGATGCAATCTGTTCCTAGTGAACATGCTCTTAATCAATAACATTACATTAAACTGCTGAGACATCTATGGGAACACAGAAGTGGTGTACCCAAAACTGGATTTTGCATAATGGCAACACACCTGCATTACATATGACTTATTTTTGTTTCCGAAATTTAAAATCATGACAGAAGGGAAGAAGATTTACTATTTTGAAGAAATCCAGTAGTACGGGTATAGGCAATGTCTCCAGGAAGAGAAAAAGCTGGGACAAGTGTATTGAATCTCAAGAATGTGTTTTGAAGGTGACTAAAATGGAATTTCTAAAAGTTTATAATGAAGGTTTTTTCGTACGATTCCGGGAATTTTTGATGAACCCAGGTTAGACAGCAATGTTTTTTTTTCTGAAATTAGGATACAAAATAAGGGTTGGTAATGCAAACTGCATTAGTGTAACTGTTCAGCACAATTCAAATTGTGTGCCATCTGAAAAAAAACAACAGACAAAAAGACTTCTTCCTTCTTCAGGCTACTCAAAATAAAGCAAGGACTATCTAAATCGAGACAATAAAACAAAAAAACATAAAAATAATCCCAGTCCTTTTCCATTCTCCCTTTTCCAGGCTGTTCAAGGGAACAAAGGACTAGCTCAAGTTAATTTAAAGTCCACGCTCTCTTAATTTTCCCCACTTCTCAATTCTCTAAGACAGGGCTTCTTAAATATTATTTTTTTTGTCACAACACAATCTTTCCTTTTTTAGTATCTTTGAGACCCATTCCTTCTTGAATGTCTTGACGACTATCTATGCAGGAGTGAGTGGGGGGTCCACCTTTAAAAACCCTTTAAAAATCGCTGTCAATCATCAGAGCGGAGGCCCCCCCTTGGGCCATCATGGATGATCGTCAGAGTCTTGGGATTAAAGACAATTGTCGGATTATCTCCATGAATTATCTGAGGGATAATCAATAAGTAACATTCATCTCCTCCTATCCTTATTCCTGTCTCTTACTATGGTGCTCACTCCGCTAATGATGCACTCACTTCAGTCTATAAAGACGAACTTTAACAATCATCTTCTTATTTTATATACCATTCTCCATCGGACCCTTCATTCAGCCCCTTCTAATTACCTATGGTTCCTTCAAGTAGTTTTGTTCTACATGCAGGAACCCTTCTGGATTACAGTGCCTGCATGTACAGCCACAGCCATTCCAACTTCCTTCACTCTCTGGTAAGTAATGTCTCTTTTCTCTCTTAGGCCCTTTAATTCACACTGGAAATGGTTTTGCTAACTTCTCTTTTATTTCTCAATAGGATGCCTCCTGTCATCCCGGTTTGAATGAGCTGTGCAGCACTTTACCGCTCGGCCCCCACACTACCCTCGCATTCCCTTCACCAGAGCTCTCATTGGCTCCACCTTCAAAATCATCAAGGTAAGCACCCCTCGTAACTATTTAAACAAAATGAAAAGGCTATAAATAGTTGTACTCACACAAAATAACACCACAGTGGTGCAGTGGTAGTGCTGCTGCCTCACAGTTAAGAGACCTGGGTTCTCTTCCTGGGTCCTCCCTGCTTGGAGTTTGCATGTTCTCCCCGTGTCTGCATGGGTTTCCTCCCACAATCCAAAGACATGCAGGTTAGGTGCATTGGCGATTCTAAATTGGCCAAAGTGTGTGTTTTGTGTGTTTGTGTGTCCTGCGGTGGGTTGGCACTCTGCCCAGGATTGGTTCCTGGCTTGTACCCTGTGTTGGCTGGGACTGGCTCCAGCAGACCCCCATGACCCTGTGTTTGGATTCAGCGGGTTGGAAAATAACACCAACGCTGTATAGTGTGATTTGTCACAGTTACACTTATTTGTAAGTTCAGTGATTCCTGCAGGTAACTGAGCAGTTGAAGAATTTTTGCAAATAATCTGCTAGACTTGGTGGAGGCCTTCACACTACTGACATGAGCACAAATGATAGGGATTGCCAAACTGAGTTTAGACTTGAACACAATTGCCCATACTTGTGCTTTCATGAATCTCTGAAATTTTGACATGTCACGGCTGTAATTAGCAAACCCATTTTCTTATCTCTATATATAAAATCCAATCTATGTCTGTCTGTCTGTATGTCTGTTTCACGAGAGAACTACTTAACAGATTTAAATTGGGTTTTTTTCTGTAATTTGCTTGAACATTCCGGTTGATTTTGTGACTTTTCTCATTGTGCTAAGTATCATAGTTCCGCTTGCAGGAGCCATATATTTGTGCTAATCTGAGACAGAGCCTGCGGGCCAGGTGGAGGTGGAAGGGTGACGTCAGGAGTGGAGAGCCAGGCAGGGCCCTCCTCACTCACGCACCATGTCTGTTCAAATTGGTGTACCTCTGGCCACATTTTGGAGTGTATCTTGACTCCTCTTAGCTAGCAATACTTATTTATTTATTGATTTTTAAAATTTGCACTGTTTTACTACTACGCGGGCAGAGCCACGAAGGATAGCTAGTTTTGTATATAAGACAAGAAGCAGACACGAAAAATGTTTGTGGCATGTGTGTGATCCCGTATAATGAAAATATTTTTACAAAGATGGGAGTTTAATGCAGAACTAACATACAAATGTCCGCCCTTCCGGTCATATGGGATCCAGGCAGGAAGTGGTGGGTCCAGGAGAGCAGACAACGGAAGTGACGCCAGCGGTTGAAGGGATGTTAATTCTATTCTGAGGAGGGAGGAAGAGTGAATGCATCAGTACACAGGGCGCCAACCTCTGGTTTGACTAGTAATTACCATCACCAGTGCTTTTAAGCTGCCTTCCAAGCACACACACATCACAATACTAAGGCTTGACCACCTTATATTATCACCTTGTTTTTCTTGTAGGCTGTATCACATCTATGCAGTATATCTTGGCAGCCATTTATGATTCTTCCTGAAGTGTCCCATCTGAAGTCGAGGAATGCCAATTAAGTACTGGTGTTAAATATTTTTTTGTCATCTGGATACAGTACTCTGGATTTCCTACCACATCTCAAAGAAGTGCATGGTGACTCAGTGTGAACAACAGAGTGTGAGTGAGCGTGTACGTGAATGTGCTCAGCAAAGGACCGGGACCCTGTCCAGACTAATCTTACCTCATGTCCAGCACCCATAAGGTAGGTTCTGCTTCATGTGACCCTGAACTGGATAAGTGGATTAGAAGATGTCAGCATGAATGGATAAAGTTTTTTTGTGTGCTGACGATAACATGTATTAACGATCTCAGTCCTTCAGTCCATGTCATGTGAAAAATGTCAAGCGCATGCCTGAGGTACCGACAAGGTATTTCTCAGGACGGGGGTCCACCAGTTAAGTGAGCAGGGGTAGAGCTACGACTTGGGATATTGGAGGCTTTGAGGTGGTGGGTGCAGAGACAGCAGCTATGAGAAGGGAAGGCAGCCTGAGTGGTGCAAGTCGGCAATGAGAATGAATGGAAGGATTGTGAATTAGTCACTAAATGAACCATAAAACGAGATCAGCGGGCCACTTCTGTCCCACGTCCAATTATATTTGAGGCTCATACAGTTATTTAGCTGGAATGTACAAAGAATCATTTTTTTATATATACAGTATGTGTGCAACATTTTTAAAAATAAACCGTACTATAAGCCTTCCTATCTGATCTTTTTTCTTCTTTTATTGTGGCTAAACAATGCATTGTGAAATGGCTTCCTGGGGAAATTCCAAGTTTCATATCAGCCGGTGAATCTGATATACATAAGAAATGGCAAGGGGTGATTAGGGTGGCCTCAGCACTTTTCTACTTTCTACAATATGCCCTGGGATTGTGTTTTCACGGCCCAAGAGGAAGCCATCCAACAGGATTGTGTTACATAATCTGCAATCAAGTGCACATTTGTTCTGTTTCTTGTCTCCACACACATACACACACATATACTGGAGCTTGAGTCATTTTGAAGAAAAAAAAAAAAATCCAGAGGCTCGCTCTTTTCATTTAGTAACTCAGCATGCTGTAAATATAAAATGGAGAACCAAAAGTCACTGATGTGCTAAATGTCATTGACTTTTTTTTTTATATATAAACGATTGTCTTGTGTGGCAAATAAGAAAAAAAAAAACACCGAGTTTTTCCTCAGCAGCTCTCCCCTTCCCCCAACTACAGACAGCTCGGCTCATTTTTGCCTGGCCGGGCACAGCCTGCAATAGATTGATTCCACCCCACCCCCTATCCTTTGCTCAGTCATTCAGACTTGGAAAGTCAATAACAAGCTGACATCATCATTGCTTTGTATATTACACTGCTACTTTCCAACTACCCACCATCTTCGAAGAGAGGAGCACTCCGGTTTTTTTTTTGTGTGTGTGTGTGTGTGTGTTTTTTTTGTAATAGCAGCGGGAGAAAAGTGGAGGAGGGGATCGTCGGCAGAAGATGCATCATCTTGCTTGTGTTAGGTTACTGCAAATACGAAAAGGGCAGAGACGTTCTGTCAAAATACAGAAAAGCCCTCTTTTGTGTCAGGTGAGTGAAATCTTAAGAAGTATGAATCATAAGATAGTGACTGACACAACCGTGTATGAAATTAACTGGGTTACAAAAACGGACAGATGGGAAAATGTTTGGTTATATATGTGTGGAGACAGAGAGTCTGGAGATCTGAGGGACTTGAGCTTAAATTTCAATTCTGTGCCCTTATGGATGATTAGAATGTCATCCAGTCTCCACCTTCTCATCTTTATTTTTATATTTGGGAACATTCATCCCACCTGCATCCAGCGCCAGCCAGAAAACCTGCTTACTGCCATTTTATTGTAGGGCCATTCACCTATACTGAGTCAATGTAGATCCACTAATTAACCTAAAAGGTCAAAATTTACAAGTAAATCACATACGGATGATGAATATGGAGCATGTGGTATACCAGGAATGGCCTTTCTGCACAAAAACTCTACATGCATGGACAAACTGTAGCTTTTTTCTGTCCATTGTTATTATTGCCATTGTCCAAGGCAATTGACAACATCTAAGGTACAATTGGTTACATTTGTTTTGAAGTGACTTGTGTGTGGTCACAGAGTCAGCAGCAGGATCTGAAGTCCAAAGCCTTAATTACTACGTCACACTATTATTATGATGGAAGTCGGTGGTGCACTGATAGCACTGCTGCCTTACAGTGAGGAGATTGGGATTCATATCCTGGGCACAATGGGCACTGACTTGGGGTCCAGGAGCTCAGAACCCATTAGGTTTCTGATGCCTATGTATGTTTCTGTTTTGCTATCAAAACAGCAGCCCCAGCACACTACTTTTCCCGGGTGCCTATGATGCTTTTAAGACGGCCCTGATCCCGGGGTCTTCCTCCATGGAATTTGCTTGTTCTCCCTATGTCTGTGTAGCAAAGTGTATTCCGTCTTTTGCAATTTTTTTGCTTTCAGTTAGGAACTTCCCCAAAATCAATTGTTCCTGTATATGGTTAGTAGCATACCAATTGTATGTATTAGTGTGTCTGCGGGGTATAATTAATGTTACACCCCGCAGACCACGTGATCCAGGCTTCTCTGTTAAGCTGCCAGACGCATGGGGGATGCTGTAGGGGTCAGTCATATTTTCAGATCTCTCCAAGCCATTCTAATCTTATTTTATTTGTTATGTATATTATGTGGAAAGGCTTAAGTGTATATAATAAGGCATGTGTTTCTTTGAGTTCTTTAATGAAGTTTTTGTATGAGTTATGATTGAAGTTTTATTAAAAAAAAGTTAATGTTTATACTTTTAGCATGGTGCCACTGCTTTTTAATGTAATTCAGAGTGATGTATAATATGACAATGTGTATATTTCAGGTTTTAATTTTAATTTGAAAATGTATTTTATTCATTTTGTATTAACAGTTTATGTTTGTAATAATTAATAATCAATGTTAATTAGTACTTAGAGGGCTTTGCCCCCTGCTCACTTTACTCGCCAACCCCAAAACCCCCGGCCTGCGCAATTCGCCAGCCACTTTGCGTCACCGCTGCTCACGTTGTGAAGAGGGGGATTGAACGCACCCAAAGGAGACGCGGATGCTCCTCCAAAACCCCCTCTTAAACGGAGATACAATGGGAGACACATACAGTTTTTTTTTTTTACCTCCTCTTTGCTCAATCAGCTGTTGGCTTACCACTGCTGCTGTGCGGCGTGATCTGCATCTTGCGCATCTGCATCTTACGTCCATATAGTTGATCTCTTTTCGCTTTTACCTTTTCATCAATATCGTATTGAATTTTGATTCAATTACATCTTGACAACAAAACGTATAACTGCCTGTGAGTGAATATCGTTTCTTTCTCTCTACACGAACTGTGTCTGACAATAGCATTCACACAACTGAAAAATGATTGAACCGTTTGCGTAGTTATGTGGGCAGAACTTCTCCAAATCTCTTTGCATATGCTCTTCTCGAGGGGCTTCTGGCCCCAGGTGTGGTTACATCACTTGGCACAGAGACTCGTCTTGTGGGACGTGAAAGTGTCTCTCTAAGACAATCACGTCTCGTCTCCTGTCTGTCTTGTCTGTTTTTTTTTTCTGGAAAGGTATGCTATTTTATTTTTTTGTTAAGATTATATAAGATTATAAAGTTAAAATAGTTTTATTATGCAGGGTTTTGTATTTTTTTAATATTTTTTTAGTGAAATGTGTATAATATATTGTAAATAGTTCCATATATATGTATGTTATGTTATGAAATAAAAAAGAGGCCAGATGTATGGTGGATGCTGTAGGGAGACTGGCGAGAAGCTGTTTATATGTAGCCCTGTTCTTTTTTTGTTTCTGGAAAGGAAATGAAAATAAACTTTGGTTTCGCCTCTACAAGTCTCTTGGTTTACTTCTTTCCGACACAGTGTGGAGTAGGATGGATTCCAGCTGGGTTTCCTTCAGGTGCTCCAGTTCCTTCCACAGTCCAAAGAGATACAGGGCCCAGTGATTTGACTTTGCTAAATTGTTCCTAGTGTGTGCGTGTGTGTGTGTTTAGTCAGCCGTGGACTGGTGATCTGTCCTGGGATTGTTTCTCCCTTGTGCCATATGATTGCCGTGATGGGCTCCAGCTGCCCTGTGACCCTGCCCTGGATAAGTGGGTTAGGGAGGTGGATGATGGAAGACTGTGAATAGAACTTTTTGAAAATATTGAGAGAAACTTCCTTGTGGGATGTGGTATATCTCTGGCATGTTTATACATTAATTATCCAACCCACTATATCCTAACTACAGGGTCATGGGGGTCAGCTGGAGCCAATCCCAGCCAACACAGGGTGCAAGGCAGGAAACAAACCCTGGGCAGGGTACCAGCCCATTGCAGGGCACACACACACACACCCTCACAGCAAGCACACTCTAGGGACAATCGCCAATCCACCTAACCTGGATGTCTTTGGACTGTGGAAGGAAACCGGAGCACCCTGAGGAAACCCACGCAGACACGGGGAGAACATGCAAACTCCATGAAGTGAGGACCCGGGAAGCGAACCCAGGTCTCCTTACTGCAAGGCATATTTATACATTCATAAGGTTTTTATTATTAAGTATAAAGCGTACGGTGAAACTTTTACTTGCATGTGTTAATCAACAAGCATCACATCAAAACTCCCCGGCACCATGATCAGTCATTATAACTATGTTACCTCAAAATGTATCTTCCACAGCTGAAAGAACTACCTTACCTGTGAATTTCTCTATTTGCCAGCACAGCCCCAAAGATCGGCCTAACACCCAGCTGCCCACGAGCACTCGTTCGCTCGCCCACACACACGCACCGTGTGTCTCTCTCTCTCTCTTACTTCTGCACCGACCTGCTCCCTCGCTTCCTGTGACCTCCGTCCTTTACTTTCTTTTTTTGTTTTTCACTCTGATCTCTCTCTCAACCGACTCACGCTTCTTTTATATTGCGAGGGGCCATAGCAGCTGCAGCACATTAGCCACGGGAACAATCACGGATGTGGGCAGTGTGCACTAGGTGAGAAACGCCCACACCGCAAATCGCCCCGTGGCTAATTTTTGATCATCCTTCAGACTGTACACAGAGCATCCAATAGTATGTCTGTTACCATGGGATCATGGATGTTTTAACAGTCAACGAGTTGCTTATGCAATCTCAATGTTGTTACTGGCCACTGCTGAATTTAGCAATTCACTTCACATGGTACATGAATCATTATTGTTATCATAGTCTGTGTCTTGTATTAAATTCAATTCAACTTACTTTTTTGGTAGCATTCTCCACTGAGTGCAAACTCAGAGCACTATAACAAATTTCTAGGTAAAATGCAAAATGACAAACTTTACAGATTGCATAATATACATACGTAAGAATTCAGGTCAGGTTAAAATACAGTAAAATATAACACATTCAGACATTAAATGAAATGGATTATAACAACATTTAGTATGCTGATTAATATTATCATTGCACTATGGCCAGATGATAGTAAAAGAGTGGGAAACATCAGCTCCAGGCAGTGTCAGTTTTGTATATAAGGTATTGAAGAGTGACTGATGAAATAATATCTCCATTCCTCCATTGAGGAAGACTGGCAGTACTTACAGTATTGTTTGTTCTCATGGTGAGGAATTTATTTTTGTTTTGAAGGTTAATATACTTCTTTGTTCACTTGCTGGTAGGTGTACCCAACTGTGTTCGTTTTGTGGTTTGTGTTGCACACACATTTTGCATTGTCGAAAAAGCAATTATCCATTTGCAGAACGTTACACCTGACCCAGGAAGTGATTCCAGCAAGTGAATGAGTAGCCTTTTAAAAACCACTAATTGCCTCATATGTAATGATAAGCTGGACTGTCAACACCAACACCAGGAAAAAGAACAAGAAAATGTATTTTAGATTTGGGAGAGTGAGTTTGAACACGCTTTCAACTGACAGTGAGAAAAAGTGTCATACACTTGGAGGAAACAGAAATGGGTAGAGAAGGGAAGTATTTGGGAAACAGATGGGTGGAGAAGTCATCTCATCTGGACAGATGGGGACAGACAATAATATATTCTTGGTAATAAATTAGTTTTTTTGTGATTTTTTTAAAAAATATTTTTAAATGCCTTTTCTTCATTTTTGCAATGCCTTTTTTGGTATGATGAAAAAGAACTATTCTGCTCCAATCTGTGTTGGAGAAGGCGCATGGAAGGCATGCAATCTTTTTGTTCAACCCACTGAATTAAAGCTGAAAGTCTGCACTTCAACTGCATTTGAGTTATTTCATTTAAAATTCATTGTGGTAATGTACAGAACCAAAATTAGAAAAAAGTTGTCTCTGTCCAAATATTTATGGACCTAACTGTATATAAATATATATATATATATATATATATATATATATATATATATATATATATATATATATATATATATATATATATATATATATATATACAGTGGTGTGAAAAACTATTTGCCCCTTCCTGATTTCTTATTCTTTTGCATGTTTGTCACACAAAATGTTTCTGATCATCAAACACATTTAACCATTAGTCAAATATAACACAAGTAAACACAAAATGCAGTTTTTAAATGATGGTTTTGTTATTTAGGGAGAAAAAATCCAAACCTACATGGCCCTGTGTGAAAAAGTAATTGCCCCTTGTTAAAAATAACCTAACTGTGGTGTATCACACCTGAGTTCAATTTCCGTGGCCACCCCAGGCCTGATTACTGCCACACCTGTTTCAATCAAGAAATCACTTAAATAGGAGCTGCCTGACACAGAGAAGTAGACCAAAAGCACCTCAAAAGCTAGACATCATGCCAAGATCCAAAGAAATTCAGGAACAAATGAGAACAGAAGTAATTGAGATCTATCAGTCTGGTAAAGGTTATAAAGCCATTTCTAAAGCTTTGGGACTCCAGCGAACCACAGTGAGAGCCATTATCCACAAATGGTAAAAACATGAAACAGTGGTGAACCTTCCCAGGAGTGGCGGCCGACCAAAATACCCCAAGAGCGCAGAGACGACTCATCCGAGAGGTCACAAAGACCCCAGGACAACGTCTAAAGAACTGCAGGCCTCACTTGCCTCAATTAAGGTCAGTGTTCACGACTCCACCATAAGAAAGAGACTGGGCAAAACGGCCTGCATGGCAGATTTCAAAGCGTAAACCACTGTTAAGCAAAAAGAACATTAGGGCTCGTCTCAATTTTGCTAAGAAACATCTCAATGATTGCCAAGACTTTTGGGAAAATACCTTGTGGACTGATGAGACAAAAGTTGAACTTTTTGGAAGGCAAATGTCCCGTTACATCTGGTGTAAAAGGAACACAGCATTTCAGAAAAAGAACATCATACCAACAGTAAAATATGGTGGTGGTAGTGTGATAGTCTGGGGTTGTTTTGCTGCTTCAGGACCTGGAAGGCTTGCTGTGATAGATGAAACCATGAATTCTACTGTCTACCAAAAAATCCTGAAGGAGAATGTCCGGCCATCTGTTCGTCAACTCAAGCTGAAGCGATCTTGGGTGCTGCAACAGGACAATGACCCAAAACACACCAGCAAATCCACCTCTGAATGGCTGAAGAAAAACAAAATGAAGACTTTGGAGTGGCCTAGTCAAAGTCCTGACCTGAATCCAATTGAGATGCTATGGCATGACCTTAAAAAGGCGGTTCATGCTAGAAAACCCTCAAATAAAGCTGAATTACAACAATTCTGCAAAGATGAGTGGGCCAAAATTCCTCCAGAGCGCTGTAAAAGACTCATTGCAAGTTATCACAAACGCTTGATTGCAGTTATTGCTGCTAAGGGTGGCCCAACCAGTTATTAGGTTCAGGGGCAATTACTTTTCACACAGGGCCATGTAGGTTTGGATTTTTTCTCCGTAAATAATAAAAACCATCATTTAAAAACTGCATTTTGTGTTTACTTGTGTTATATTTGACTAATGGTTAAATGTGTTTGATGATCAGAAACATTTTGTGTGACAAACATGCAAAAGAATAAGAAATCAGGAAGGGGGCAAATAGTTTTTCACACCACTGTATATATATACACTGATGCAATGAGTTTATCCTGAATGTCTGGATTGAGGAATGAATCTGGATGAATGTAAAGGCCATACTGACATGTTATAGTCTGACATACCTCATGTCGTGTGACATGTGGCTCAACATGTGATTCTGCTGTACTGCTCATCTTTATTTTATCACAATTAAAACAATGCCTTCAGACCTAAATAATGAATATCACGGCTGATTCTACGATCTTTGCTTTTTTACTGGGACCTCTACCTTAATCCTTAAAAAAAGAAAACCTTTACCATAGCTTACTGCAAGTATACAAAGAGCTACTAAGGTAATGGTGTGCCAATTAACAGCTGATATGAAACAGAAAAGTGCCTTACAAAATGTCTGCTGTCACATTCTTAGAACCCAACCATGCATACACAAAGTAATAATGGCACTGACCCGGTACTAATGGCCATTGCTGTCACTCCTTGTCTGACTAGTGATCTTCTTTCATTCATCAGGATCTGGTGGCAGTGGCCTTCTTAGTGTTTGCTAATCTTTATTCATCTTTGTATTTAGCTCTTTTTAGTTACATTCAAATGGTTCTTCTTTTTAGTTTAAACACAAAATATCATAGTGAATGATCCTACTACATTTACACCGTGTCTTCAATGGGCTTCCTATGGACATATTACAGTTTCAGTTTTGCTCCTTTTTCCCAGTAATCTTAGAAGACTTGACTCAGTTTTGTATTTCTTTGACATTTTATCATTATATGAGGAGCTAAGAAAACAATGTGAACTTGACCTTTTTGAGGAATTTATTGATGTATTGATTTGTTTAGCCATTTGATATTGTATGTCTGGCCAGCAAATGGCTGTATTTACTGCAGTCAAAGAACAGATATATGGGTTTTCGTTAACACTTGCACTCCAACCCAAATATTTTAAATATAGAGTGAAAAAGCACAACTGGGGGAATCAACCCATGAGAAGTGTGGTTTGATGGAAAAAAGGTGTATCAGAGCACATGGAGGAGACCTGTGACACATGTGACACACTTTATAAACAGCCGTTTGATTACATTTTATCATGTCATTTTTTAGTAGTTTAACAGAAAAATTTGCGGACAAACATGATTTGAAGATAATCAATAGAGCTTATTTTTGATTGTAGTGACTTTATATTTTGGGTGCACACATTTTTCCACACATACTTGTGTATTCTTTTTATTTAATCAAGAAACCTGATCAAAAAACTAAAAAAAATTGTAAAACAAATATCTAACTCACATTGGATAAAAAAGGCAAATTAACCACCAGTGCTACTACAGTCAAATACGGATAAATGTTTGCCTTGAAAGTTATGATTTACCTTAGTAAGCAGATTAAAAATGGGGTCTGAAATGAACTAGTGGTCACTGCTGATACTCCAGATTATTCTTAATCATCAGCCAAACTGAATTTTAGAGGGTCTTGAAAAATCAAAGACTGGAAAAGTCTTATTAAGAAAATGAAATATGGACAGACTGTCAAGGAACAGTTAGTATCCTGGCTTTGGTACAGCCTTAATAAGAAGAGATTTCAAACAATGAGGTGTGATGAAAGGTTTAGGAGAAAACACAAACTAACCGCTACAAAGTTACAACATTAATCTTTTCCATGTAGTTCCCCTCTTGCACGTCTACATCATTTTACTAGATGAAATATTTTTGGTATTAATCGTTAAAGCATCAGGCATTGAGCTGATGGCTTC
This sequence comes from Polypterus senegalus, assembly GCF_016835505.1. Taxonomy (NCBI): domain Eukaryota; kingdom Metazoa; phylum Chordata; class Cladistia; order Polypteriformes; family Polypteridae; genus Polypterus; species Polypterus senegalus. Next base: position 135,721,862 of record NC_053154.1, on the reverse strand, counting down.
AGCAAGGTCAAATCACTTTCACTTTCCTTTGCTGGATGACTAAAGTATAGATAGATGGCATGCTGGGGATGTTTTTTCTGGCAAACACTGCCCAAATTAAATTGATGTGTAGCACAGTGCCTTGTCTAGATGACTTTGAAACTGTTGTAATTGTAAAAGATGCTCACACTCAACTAGACTGAAATTACTGCAGATAATCATAATTGGGAACCAGAGGGTTGACAACCTGATTTCTGTTTACAGAAATAATTTAGTGACCATGCATGTATTTGGACTGATGTTGTTTACTAAACTTTTTGCTGTTTTTTCATCAATCCATCCATCCATCCATTTATATTTGATCTTGCTTAATTCATCAGAGGTCAAGGCAGATAAGACCATCAATAAGACACCAATCCATCATTAGATACATTTGCATTCACACAAAGCCAATTTGCAATCACCCATTAACCCAAAAGGCATGTCTTTATGTTACTTAGAAAAGAAAAATAAGTCAGATAATAAATTAATGCAAGATGTTACACATAAAGGTGATGAAAAGCCTTGAATTTTGCTTCAAATCCTAACCTGATCCCCATGTGTATAGAGCTTGAACGTTCTTCCTGTGGCTGGATCCGGGTGTTGAGTCACAGTTTCTGTGGAAATATATTCACAAGTGAAGCAGTACATATGTGAGAAGTCAAAGAAGCACAAGCTGTTAGTTTAATAGAGCTCATCACTGACATAAATACTTGAGGAAAATGATGCAGGAGAAATTCAGATGTATTTTGTAAAGCAGAAAAAGGAAGATGTTTTAGTTAAAAGACAACAAGACTCTTATTCACATTGCCCAGTCATTTTTTTTTACAGTGAATGCTTTGCCATCTTCATAGAAACGTTCATCTATCCACTTGCCAAGCTCGCTTATCCACTTGAGGGTAATAAGATGGTACAGATTCTCCCAGAAGCAATGGCAGGCAAGGCAGCAATCAACCACTGATATGATGGCAGTCTATTAAGGTGGTTTGGAAACAGACAGATGAATGGATGTTTTTCCTATGTTAATGGACATGGTTTGAAAAATTGTATCCTGTAGTAGTGGTGTGCTGGTAGTCCTTTCTCAAAAATTACAACAGATGTGCTTTGATTGATGATCTTGTGTTGTCTGGGGTGCCAGCAGCTGGCATACTCCCCTTAAACCTGGGACATTGATAGAGATGTGACTTGGCAATGAGGAAACACACACAGCAGCCATCCCTTATTTATGTATGATATTTATTTCTTATAGGATTGTGCTTTTTATTTTATTTGTTTGTCATTGTTTGGTGTACTTGCAGTGTTTACACGTGCAGCTTTTACAATTTCATTGTGCTGATACAGTGATAATAAAGTCTTCCAGTTAAAAGCACTCAGTGCTCTTATTACAAATCATCAATCAGTGTCCAAAGTGCAGTGCATTCTTCTTTAAATAAATAATCCAAAAAAACAGTGTTCTTGTGGAGGTTAAACACCAAATTAATAAATAATCCAAAAATAGATTAAAAGCCAAGGTTAAAAGTCATAAAGTTAGGTAAATTAGCAATGGCAAATTGGCCCTAATGCGTGTGTCAGTTTGTGTGTTTGTATTCACCCTGCAATGGACTGGTGACCTATACAGGGAGGGATTGTTCCTCCCTTGTGACCTGTGATTGCCGTGATGGGCATCACCTGCCATATAATCCTATATGAGCCTTGTTGTATCCATTCTAAACAAGCATCTCCTCTGCTCACCATTTAAGGTCTCTTCAGCAAGAGGAGATGTCCACAGGCAAGTGCAGTCATCTTTCAGTCTGGCTAATGTCCCTGCCATTTGAAACAATTGATGCTCCTGGCTCTTGGGCCATTCAGCAGGAGTGACCCTGCCCATTAAGCGCTGTTCACCTTTCCGGATGCCTCCTCACTACACCACCCCCACTACCACTATCATGCCTCTTCTTTCCTTTTTCTATTTTTTGCTTAATTTTTATTCTTTTCTTCCTTTCTTGCTTTCCTGTTTATCCTGCTCAGGTCCTTTCCTACAAATGTAGGTGTAGGTGTTTGGATTACTGGCTGCACTGACCGCATCTGGACATAAATGTGTGATTAGCCAATTTCATTATCAATACTCCGGGGCTGCTCCACCACACTTCCAGTGCTCCTATGCCTCGCAATGAGCCTGAGCACACTGTTTTTAATAAAAAATATGCCCATTGCCACAGACCCCTAAATGCGCTTTATGCTGTGGGATACATCTTTGTGTCCTTTGTAGGCACCAATATTGCCTACATCTTAACTCAACCTTGAGGTTTTGCCATAGATAACCACGTTTAGTGTTGGAGAGTGTAACAATGCTTGGCGTAAAACTATTACAAGCACAATCACAACTGACATAGTGAAAAGTGCAGGCTTTTTGGGAGGATACGTGCTTGATTTTTGTGGACCATCAGAAACTTGGTATATTGGGAGAAGGATGTTAAGGATAGAGCTGCCAGGCAAGAGGAAAAGAGGAAAGCCTAAGAGGAGCTTAATGGATGTGGTGAGAGAGGACATGCCAGGTGATGGGTGTAACAGAACAAGATGCAGAGGATAGGAAGATGTGGAAGAAGATGATTCACTGTGGCAACCCCTAATGGGAGCAGCCAAAAGAAGAAGTCGGAAGGAGAGGTAACACAACATGGCTATTAACTTACTGTCCAAAACAAATTTTACAGGTAAAACTCAATATTTCAACTTACTCCATTTTGTACACAGGCTCATGTTGTGAGATTAGTTCCAGTGTGAAGACTATCTGGAAATTGTTTCAAAAGTTTAGAAAGGAGATGCGCCACTTTCATTCATTATGTTTTAAGGCAGGGGTCCTTAATCTAAGATCCGTGGACCCCTAGGGGGTCCATGGATGAGTTTTAGGGGGTCTGTGAGGGTCAGATAAAAATGAACATTTATATTCCCTATACTTAGAGTATCCATCAATTTCCTAACCCGCTGAATCCGAATACAGGGTCACGGGGGTCTGCTGGAGCCAATCCCAGCCAACACAGGGCACAAGGCAGGAACCAATCCCGGGCAGGGTGCCAACCCACCACAGACAAGAGGATTGTATTTCATAATTATAACGAGTGGCCATTACTTTTTACATAATAAATGACTAATTTTTTTAGATTGTTTACTTTAAAGTTTAATAATACTTTGTGTATGTCATATATGTATGAGACAATCAAATCTCGATAAATAGCATACATTATATTCATTGCATGCAAAGCTGTGTTTATGTGAATATTTCTGGGGAAGGGGGTCCATAGCTTTCATTAGATTCTTAAAGGGGTCTATGACTCAAAAAGGTTAAGAATCACTGTTTTAAGGCTTTGATGCTTAAGACATTGGAGTCCCATTACAAGTTTTGTCCTCCACTGTGCATTAAGTATAGTTAAGAACATTTATTTCCAACACACGTGTCATAGCTACACAACAATTTTCTTTTCAAGTGAGATATCTCTGTCAGGCCCTTGTATTAATTATCTAAAAAAATGAAGGCAGATTCTTATTATTTCTGGGACTTGTCTCACTAGCTGTTAGCCATAAAGGGTCCCCTCATGTCTGCTCATGTATGTACTTCCTTGCTGACTCAAAAGTGTTGTCTATTTTTATTTGTGGCATGTGATCAAGGCACTCTGTGGGTCATCTTGTAATTTTGTACATAGTGTGTAATTATGTAATCTTTCACTGTGCAGGCAATACATTAGATGTACTGTAAGTTGATACTAGAATATGTGTTATTTAGACTATCATTTTGCAAGCGGTATTAGAGTAAGGATTCAAACAGGCATTGCTTGATTAACTGATCAGTTACATAGAGATTTGTCTTTGCTATCTGATTGTTTTTATCCAAACTGACCTAACTGAAGGCATGCTTATCTCTCTCGAAATAGATATTAGGAATTATATTTTTAAATCTGTTTCTAGGGGCATTTCATCTGCTACTTAAAGAAAGACAGGAAGAAAAGAAATTCAAGGGGATGACCTAAACCAGCTGTTGCTTATAAACAGAAATAACTGCCTGCACCATGGCAACACAGGGAAGAGCAAACAAGCAGTAGTTTCTGGTGAGTTGAATGGGATTCTAAAGCCATTATGCTTCCCTCCTTACCCTGAATAGGGACCTATTTTTGTTTTGGTAGCAGGCTTAGGTGAACAGCAAATACCTTGTAATAGCCTTATTAAATAATTGGAAGAATGTCTGACAGCAGTGTAAATTTGGAAAAAATAATAATAATAAAGAAACAAGCGAGAAAGAGTCATTACCTTAATCATTTCCATTCCTGTTGCATTACCATTACTTTGTTTTCTAATGTTCAGAGGACACTTGCAGGGCTCCATGAATGGGAAAAGGATTCACTTCATTGCTTTGCAGATGAACTGGGTGTCATCTCTCTATATATAAAATCCAACGTCTGTCTGTCTCTATGTCTGTCTGCTTTTCATGAGAGAACTAGTTAACAGATTTAGATCGGGTTTTTTCTATAATTTGCAGGAGCGATTTATTTGCAATAATCCAAGATGGAGGCTGTGGGCCAAGGCGATGGGGAAACACGATGTCTGACGCTCCAGCTTCTGTTCGTCGGTCTACCATTTGCCATGTTTTGGACCTGTTTGATTATTGATTTTTAAAGTTTGTCCTGTTTCACTATTACGCGGGACATCAGGAATGGGGAGCCGGATGGGACCCTCCTCACTCACACGCCAGCCTCCGTTCAAGTTGGTCTACCTCTCACCATGTTTTGGAGCATACCTTGCCTCTGCTTAGCTAGCGATACCTTTTTGTTTAGTGATTGCTAAAGTTTTTCCTGTTTCACTACCACGTGGGCGGAGCCGTGGGGGACAGCTAGTTTTTATAATAAAAGGTTACAGAATTTTACAAAAGGAGTGGTGTGACTATATGCAAAATTTTAAAGGGTCACAGCTTTGTTTTTTTCCCCCTTTATAATGTGTACAACATACATGCAATATTTCTTTTTTTTATTAATTTTATTGTAATCATTCCATACAAATCGATCAATTTTTACAAAAAATAGGATTGAGAACAAATCAACCCCCACCCCCGAGAGAGAGAGCATGGCCAACAGGGTAGAACTTAAGGCTTGTGTGAACACTGGCCCGGACACAGACAGACGGACATCATAATTTCACCACACACCGTTTATTTACACTATTATTTACAAAGTCTACCTGCACTCACAACCCCAGTGCCTCCAGCACCGATCCCCCAAAGTCCAGGCCACACAGTCTCTGTGTCTTTCTCTCCTGACCCAGTCCAATGGTCACTAAGACCCAATCACGTGCACAATACCCCAAACACAGTCCTGGCCACACAATGCCTTGTCTTCGGGCCGCCTCCACACTCTCTTCTTGCCTTGTCCTGCTTCCACCCGACTCCAGCCTTGAATGAAGGGAGACGGCCCCTTATATACAGCTCCCGGATGAGCACCAGGTGTTCCCGGCATTCCTCCCTTGGCCACGCCCCAGTGTGGCGGAAGTGCCGGCTGTCCTCCCGGCAGCTCTCCAGGTGTCTCCCAAAGTCTTCCCCCCAGCGGAAGTGCTGGGCTCTCGGGATATTTAGGCAGCGGGGCGCCGCCTGCCGGTGGCCACGGGCTCCTACAGGGCTGGGCTTCCATGCCCTTCACCCGAGGCCACCAGCGTAACCAGGACGGACGCCCCCTCACGGTCTGGAGGAGGTACAAGCCCTCCTCTGGTCCTCCTGGGCGTCCCGGCCGGGCTCCTGCCCCGGCTGGGTGCCACACTTGTAAACATACCTAAACTGATGAGTTTGATAGGCCAATAGCGATGAAAGGAGAAGAATAAGAAATGCGGAGATAATTGCTTCCTCTGTGCTTTAAGTGCTTATTCTAAAATATTATTGATTAGATCCTGCCATGTTTTGAAAAAAATCTGTACAGATCCTCTAACTGAGTATTTGATTTTTTCCAGTTTCAAATAGTATAACACATCGGTTTCCCACTGACTTAAAAGAGGAGAGTTAGGATTCTTCCAGTTTAGCAAAATAAGTCTGCAATCACAGTTTGTTTGTTGTTCTCCACTTTAAACCCATCTGGAAGAACACCAAACACAGCTGTTAATGGGTTTGGAGGGATTGTGAGACCCAGGCTGTCTGAAAGGTAATTAAAAATTTTGGTCCAAAATGATGTTAATTTGGTGCAGGCCCAAAACATGTGACCCAGTGAGGTGGGGACTTGATTGCAGCATTTGCAGGTTAGATCCTGCCCTGGAAACATTTTGGAGAGTTTTAGGGGAGACAGATGTGCTTGATATATAATTTTGAGTTGAATAATTGTATGCTTTGCACATATGGAGCTCGAGTGAATTCTCTGCATTGCTATTTTCCACTCCTTTTCTGATATATTCATTAAGTGATCTTTTTCCCAGTGTTCTCTTGGATCTTTGATAGGAAGGTGACTAAAATAATTTTATATATTGCAGAGATGGTGTCTAAGTCCTTGAAACTGAGCAATATTTTTTCCAGCATGGACGAGGGTGCAAGATGAGGAAAATTGGGCAGGTTCTGTTTAACAAAGTTCCTAATTTGAAGATAGTGAAAGAAATGTGTAGCTGGAAAGTTAAATTTGGAATGTAATTGTTCATAGGATGCAAAAATGTTATCTATACAAAGATCTCTAAGCAAGTTAATCCCAAATTTTTTCCAGATATTAAAAACTGCATATGTTTGCGAGGGTTAAAAGAGCTGGTTCTTTTGCAGAGGTGCCACAGATAAAAGCTTCTTCATCTTAAAATGCTTTCTACATTGGTTCTATATTCTGAGTGACTGAAGCACAATTGGGTTATCAGTATATTGCCGATAACTTACATTTATTGGGGCACAAAGCAGGGTATATAAAGAACAACAACAACATTTATTTATATAGCACATTTTCATACAAACAGTAGCTCAAAGTGCTTTACATAATAAAGAATAGAAAAATAAAAGACACAATAAGAAAACAAAATAAATCAACATTAATTAACATCGAATAAGAGTAAGGTCCAATGGCCAGGGGGGACAGAAAAACCAAAAAAAACTCCAGACGGCTGGAGAAAAAAATAAAATCTGTAGGGATTCCAGACCATTAGACTGCCCAGTCCGCTCTGGGCATTCTACCTAACATAAATGAAACAGTCCTCTTTGGATTTAGGTTTCTCACAGAAGGACTTAATGATGATGGTCACGTAGACTACTGCCTTTTAATCCATCCATCATTGTTGGAGCATCATGATGCTTGGAGTAGGTGGAGGTGGCGCAGGCCACCACCACAAAGAAACCGGAAAAAGAAAAAGAAGAGAGAGTAGGGGTCAGTACGGATTTTAGAGCCACCATAAATAGTTATTATGAAGAATTGAACATACAGAGTATCAGGATTAAGTTAAATTAAGTTAAATTGAAGTTATAAAAAGGCCATGTTAAAGTAATATGTTTTCAGCAGTGTTTTAAAGTGCTCTACTGTATTAGCCTGGCGAATTCCTATTGGCAGGCTATTCCAGATTTTAGGTGTATAGCAGCAGAAGGCCGCCTCACCACTTCTTTTAAGCTTCTTTTAAGAAGTACTGCAGGATTTTACTTCTATTGCGGACCAAGCCTGTGTATGTTCATCTATTTGTCTCCAGGTTTTTATAGCTTGTATGTTTGCTACCCAGTAATAAAACTGAAAGTTGGGTAGAGCCATGCCACCTTCTGCCTTGGGTCTTTGTAGGGTCGCTCTTTGGATACGTGGATTTTTTGAGTTCCAAATAAATTAAGTTAGTGTTAAATCTAATTGCTTAAAAATGATTTATTGATGTATATTGGAATGTTTTGAAATAAAAAAAGAAGCTTTGGAAGAATATTCATCTTAACAACGTTAATTCTTCAAGCTAGAGTGAGATGAAGGGTTGACCATCTATGCAAGTCTTGTTTAATTTTTTTCCATGCTGATGGTGAAATTTTGTTGATAAAGAGCTTTATGTTTACTTGTGATGTTAACCCCTAGGTATTTAAACTGATCTGCAATGATAAAAGGAAGGGTGTCTAATCTAATATTATATGCTTGAGAATTCACTGGAAAGAGTACACTTTTATTCAGATTAATTCTGAGACCAGAGATCTTTTGAAATTCTGTGAGTGCTGTTAAGACTGCAGGCACAGAATTTTGTGGGTCTGATATATACAGTATCATATCATGTGCATATAGAGAGATTTTCTGTTCCAGTCCTTCTCTGATAATCCCCTTTATCTGATCAGCATTTCGACAGTGAACCACCAGTGGTTCAATGGCGATTGCAAATAGCAGTGGTGACAAGGGGCATCCTTGTCTGGTACCACGTTCTAGTTTAAAGTAGTCTGAACAAATGTTGTTAATACAAACTGAAGCTTCTGGATTGGTATACAGTAGTTTGATCCATGCACAAATGTTCGGGCCAAACCCAAATTTCTCTAATGTAGTGAAAAGGTATTTCCATTCAATCATGTGAAATGCTTTTTCTGCATCCAATGATAATAATATTTCTGGGGTGTTTGACTTTGTTGGTGAGTATATTACATTAAACAGGCATCGAAGATTGGAAGCTAAGTGTCGACCCTTGATAAATCCAGTTTGATCTTGTGATATTACTTAAGGCGGCACTTTCTCCATCCTTCAAGCTATGATTTTTGAGAGTATCTTAACATCATTATTCAGAAGTGAAATTGGTCTGTATGATGCACATTGTAATAAGTCCTTATTTTGTTTAGGAAAGATGGTGATTAATGCTTGGCGAAAAGTTTGAGGTAGAATTTGATTGTCTCTAGCTTCTGTAAATGTTGCTAATAGGAGGGGAGCTAGCTGAGCAGAGAATTTCTTATAAAATTCTACAGGGTCCAAAATGGTAGTCTACAGGGTATCCTTCAGGGTCTGCTGCTTTCCCGCATTGAAGTGACTTTATAGCGTCTAGTAATTCTGATAGCACCAGAGGTTTATCCAGTTCCTCCACACTAAAAGTATCTATTTGTGATACCTGTAATGTATCCAGAAATGTATTAGATTGCGTGTTGTCTTCTTTAAACGCAGTAGAATATAAGGATTTATAGTAGTCACTAAATGTGTGCATTATATTTTTATGGTCAATGAGTTCGTCTCCGTTCGTGTTGGTGGGAACTTCTTGCGTGTGGATTTGTTGAGCTAAAAGCTTATTAGCTTTCTCTCCGTGTTCATAGTAATGATGTCTGGATTTATAAATTAGTTGTTCAGTTTCTTTAGTTGTGAAGAGGTTGAGTTCTGAATGCAGAGCCTGCCTTTTCCTAAACAGAGCCTCGCTTGAAAGCCTGGCATGTTCTTCATCTATTCTAGTAATTTTTCTTTTTAGCTCTGATACTTTCTTGGTTTCTAATTTATTTCTGTGGGAAAGATATGAAAAAATCTGTCCTCTTAAGAAGGCCTTTAGAGTTTCCCAGAGTATTCCTGCAGAAACCTCTGAGGATGTATTTGTCTCTAGGAAGAAACTGATTTGTTTGGATATAAATTCTGTACAATTCTCGTCTGCTAATAGAAGCGGGTTGAGACGCCATCTGCGAGGTGAGTGTGTGGGGCATAGTGACTTTAGCTCCAAGATCAGAGGTGCATGGTCAGAAATAACAATAGCATCGTATTTGCAAGATTTAATCGTAGGCAAGAAATTATTATCTATAAAGAAATAATCAATTCTTGAGTAGCAATGATGTACTGGTGAGTAGAAAGAATATGTTCTTGAGTTTGGGTTTAGAAACCTCCAAGGGTCTGATAAGTTGTGGTCAGTTATAAACTTTGTAATTATCTTTGCAGTGTTAGATGTCGTCCCCCCTGTGATAGAAGTCCTATCTAAGAGTGGATTTAAAACACAATTAAAGTCCCCAGCCATTATAATTTTATGAGTGTTCACATTGGGAATGGATGCAAATAAATTTTGTATGAATTCCTTATCATCGACATTAGGTGCATAAACATTTATCAAAATCATTTTACAGTTAAATAAGTTGCCCATGACCATCACATATCTCCCTTCAAGATCAGATACTACATCTGATACCACAAATGAGACTGTTCTATGTATGAGAATTCCCACACCTCTAGTTTTCTTTGTAACAGAACATTTGGCCAGTCCAGTCCTTTTGCAGCTGGAACTGATCCTTGCTTAGTATGTGGGTCTCCTGTAAAAATACTATTTTAGCGTTTAAACCTTTTAGGTGACAGAATTCTTTCTTTCTCTTTAATTTGTGATTCAGGCCTTTAACATTCCAGCTCACAAAGTTAACTGTCCCATCATGGCGACATTGATTCTGAATTTTAGATGTCATTTTATAGTCTTAACTGGAAGTGAGACAGCTTTAACCTTAATTTCCTATTTCCCCAAGAGTTATTGCCATGCAGCCTATTGTTTTGTTGGTAGTTATAATTATTAGCATTAAAAAGATAGATTAGATATAGATATAGCGCGCTCTCTTTCTCTCCCCTTTATCCCCCCACTCCCCCATTTTGCCTCCCCATGTGAGGCTGGACCCCACTTCACAAAGTCCCGGTCCTCTGACATACCTAGAGACAGAGCACGTCCAAAGCAAAACAAGCCCCCATGCAGCGGCATTTTAGGATTAAAAAGTAGAGATATCTATTGCCAATATAGTCTAAATACTATATGCCTAAAATATAATCATTAACAAACTATAAACTTAAAATATAAATCTTCAGCAATCTTAAAGTATTAAGATAATAAACCCGGGGAATGATGTTAGAAAGTGGTCCAGAATAAGCATAGTAAGTCTTAATTCAATAATAACAATAACAATAACAATAACAATAACAAAGGGTTTATTTCAGAAAACCAAAGCTTCCCCACCAAATAGCAGAAAGGCACAGGAGGAGATAGTATGGTAGAATCAGAATGTTCCTTTACAGTTTAGTTTGTTAATGATTTGCATTGACGATGGCATTAGTGAGTGGTCACAATATGTGGAAATATTTTTTATTTCTTCAATAATGTCAATTTTATTATTGTGAAATTAAAAAAAAAAAAATATGGGCAAAAATGATAGTAGTGGAATGCAAGAATCATAGGTGAGAGGTTTGAAAGATCAGGCAAACAAAACCTGAGGGTGAAATTAGAATTGACTTCGAGGTTAAAAAGGATTTCAAAAGTAACCATAAGCAAAACCTGATGCTAGGGCCTATTTTGTATAGAAACTAATTATTACTAATAGAGTTTATGCGCTACAAGTCATGAATACACTCATCGATAACGCATACGGTAAATGCCACCATATTTATACTGTTACCTCCCATGCAGTGATCGCAGTCATGTGACGTGTTTCATAACCAGGACAGGAATGAAATTAAGCTTTGTCAAAAAAAAAATTGTGAAATGTTGCAATCATGACAGACAATTAACTACACTCTGGTCTTCTATCATATTTTATAAGTAGGTGAAAACTGAAGCCCTGTAATGTTTAAGTGGGTACATTTCTGCAAACAAGTGGATTAGAGATATGGGTGCTTAAAAGTAGATGTAAGGATCTTGGCAGGGCACAGGAACCCCACAGGCCAAATGATAAGACAAGGAAGCCAGAAGATGAATTAGCTAAATGGATAAGTTGTGATTGAGTAGCAGATGAGATTCCAAACACCAGAGAAGCAAGCCAAACCAAGCAACAAAGACATAATGAAAGCCAAAAACAAAGTCAGAAAAACTCTCCCAAAGGTCCCAACATGGATTTTGAATCCCTGACTAACCTAAAAAACAAAATTGGAGGGTGTTGTGGTGCTGCAATCTTACAAAAGAAACTGACATCACACAATTGCATAATTTTGGCACATGCCTTGTAACAGCCAGAACAATAGTTAACAAGATGCTGTGCCTGTGACAAGATCAAAAATGACATTTCCTGTGAATAAAACTGAGACCCAAAATGGTGAAGTGGGGATGCCACCATCAAAACAAAAAGGAAATTATTAACATCAAGACAATCAAATGTAACATGGCACAACTTTAGAAATGATTCAAATAAATAAAAACACAGATACAGATAGAAAAGAGACTTAAAATCAGCAACAGCAGGGACTAGCCAAGGTGACGCTGGGAAAACCCGTGAAATGTAAATTTTAAACAGAACTAGATCTCGTCTTGCATATATTAAGAAATAAATGCATTCTGTCTTGAGTTGAATTCCAGTCATTTCCTGAGAGTCTAATTGAAAAGTCCAGTTTCCAGCTATTTACGCAATATTTGTTTCATGCTGCACATTCTCATGAGTGCAGTCTTGATTTCCTCATGCCATCACAATTAGACATATTTTATGCTTTTCTTTGTTTAATGTCCTTTGAAAAGTGTGGAAACAAAATGTACTCTTTCAAAACATGTGTTTGTATGCTATAGTACATTGGAAAATGCAGCAAAAGATTTTACAATCAGAAGATGAGATGTAGTCAGAGAACAAAGCACTGGTCTAAACTGTAAAGTCAAAAGGAGAAATAACAAAAGCCTAATGCAAGCGACAGAAATCAAGTAAAAAATTCCACTGAGAGATCAAAAAGACCAAAAAAATCAGAATGTACAAGAGGGTTTGTTTATTTATCATGTCATATGCTGCACAATTGGGGACTTTTCCATAGTGACAGGCAAAGTAGTAACATAAACTGGCTGCAACCATAAGGAAACAAAATGATAACAGAAATGGCATGAATCTAAATTCAAAATCATAAATACACTGTGACAAACAGGGGGCGTTATCGCTCCCTTGAACCCCTGTCCACGACTCCAGACACCAGGTAAAAGTCCAAATGATGACTTTATTAAATTGCCACAGTGCACAAAGCACCCTCTCTTCCACTATACTCATCCAATAATCACAATACAAATACAATAATCCAATCCTCTGACTCCCAGATGCGTTGCCCTCCTACCACCCAGCTCAGCTCGCCATCTGGGAGCTCCCACAATCCTTTTATATTCCCTGACCTGGAAGTGTTCTCAATCCCCAGTCCATGTGATCTTGTATCACTTCCGGGTCAGGTAAAAAGCCCTTTTCTTCACCCCGGAAGCACGTCATTCCCCTTGTCCATGTGACTTGGAAGTACTTCTGGGGCGTAGGGTAAATACCCTTTGTTCCCCCCTGCAGCATCTCCTAGTGGCCCCCACGGCATCCAGCAGGGCTGCGTATAAAAACTGCAATGTCCAAGATGCCCTGCTGGTCTTCGGGGAACCTCCATACTGCAGGGAGGGCTCCACCTGGCAGCTTGGGGGTATTGGCCGGGATAAACAGCCGGCCATACACCACAACACTTAAATAATAAAGACAGAATAATCCAAGGAAGTTCTGTATGAAATTAAACCCCAATAGCATTCAATAAGACTATTAAAAGTTTAGGAAAGCACAAGAAAATCAATAATTGATGAAGCAGCACATAATAATGCCCTCCATAATATGCACACACGCCCCTATTTATGTTATCTTGCTGCTTTGGGGAAAGTGTTTGATTTCAATGTATTCATCATCTTTTTACTTTTGAGGGTTGTGGAGTAATCAGATGATTACATTTCCCCACCAACAGTTTTGAGCTCCTCTAGAGGAATTCCTGGACAGTCCAGGAAAAGCAATCACTTTAGCAGTTTTCAGTGTTCATCCCCTGTCGTCAGAGGAACTACTGGAGCCTCCTTACGAGATGCCCAAATCAACTCAACTGTTTTTAGACGTTAAGCAAGCCACTATCACGATGAATGAATACTTTTATTAGTTTTATTTTTACAACTGTCAAAAATACCAAGCCCAAGTGAATCATCATAGCACACATAACATTGAAAGCTGCCATAATCAAGGCATTTAAAGGTGGATTTAATTCATAACAACCCACTGGCCTTGTGCCTTTTCTTTTCCTCTTGCTTTCATGTACGATACCGAAATTGGTTTTAAATGAAGCGTGATTAATGAAAGCTGTCCTGGATGAGTGCTGATGTTCTCAAATTCACTTTTGCTATCACCTGAGGCCTGCATTAAGAGAATCGCAAAGCCTAATCCATGGCTCAACAAAACCTAATCTGTTTTTACATTTGCCAGGCTTCTCAATGGGATGTTGGCTTGTTTTTCTTGGGCGCTGTTGTTGTAGCTTATTTATTGCAACCTTTTACCTTATACATTTCTGCCATGCACGTTGTAAAGCAGCACTTGTCAAACATAATTCCTTTTCAATGTGTGGAAAAAAATACATTATTACCTTTAGAAAACAATGTCATTTGCTCTTAATGAGCGACCCATAAGTAGAAGACCAAAACAAAATTGGTTCATTCACTAATTGTGCTGACATGGGTTGCGTGGTGCTATGATCATCCCTGGCCATGATGCAATGTGTTGACAGCAGATTTATAAATGATGGGTGATCCTAATTAGCCTGTCTGTGTCTGAGTGTGTCAGGGTGTGTGTGTGTGTGTCTGAACAGACCCTGTGATGTAATGGCACTCCATTCATGGCTGGTTCCTGCCTTGCATCAGATGTTGCTGGGAAAAGCCCTGGTTCCCTGCAACCCTGAACTGGTTTAAGTGTGTTTGAAAATTTTTTGTTCTTATATTAAAATGAAGTACTGAATAAATGCAGAATGAACCTGGCACAGTATAGTGCCTGGATTTCCCTGAAAATCTGTGAAACAGTCCCACTTCAAGCAGAAGTGCTCATTTTTAAAAATGAGAGTCATGGTCCATTCTATTTTAATTGTCTCTCAATGATAGCACAATGGACTTGCTCATAATGCTTGAGAGTGCCTACTTAAGATGTAGCATGAAATGCCCTTAATTATAATTTTAACAAAATGATTGCCTGGTTGCCACACCTTTATTCAGATTGGAACCTCTGTTCATCTCCCAGATATCTACTTACTCCAATATGGGGTTGGGGGGAAGTAAGAAAGTAATCAGGGGTGCAGTGGACACCAGTCCATCAGAGGATATACCTGTACACAAATATACACATCTGAACTCACTTTAGTGTCACCAACTGGTCGATCCTGCATGTCATGGATTTTGCAGGACACTGAAAGAAAAACCACACAAGCATTGGGAGAACATGCAGACTCCACAAAGATTGTGAGTGCAAGGATTAGATAGAAATAAAAGACCCTGTAGTTTTAAAGCAGTACATCTATTATAAATGCCAAGGAATAAAAGGATGAGTGCCATGAAAAGGCATTTGCTCTGCTACTGATGTTTTAAAAGTAGCTTTAATGCAAAATCTGATATTAGATGAATGCCATGAGTGAATGAATTAGACAGTTTTTTGCCATTTATTCAGCACACAAATAAAAAAATGATAATGAGTGAACACAATATCAAAATGGATAAAGAAACAAGTAATCTGCTGCCTAACTAAACAATATGTGTCCCTCACTTTAATGGGGTCATGCTATTCAGAACATATCAAAACACATTATCCTCCATTATCTCTATCGCCACATCTGCCCTCCCTTTGTTCCTTCTACCACCTGAGCTTTTGGCAATGCTTTCACACCTAGCTTCAAGTTCAGTGACGCTATTGTTGGAAGGCCCTTTTAAACCCCAGCTCATAAGACCGTCGAGGGTTAAATCCCTTCTGGATAAGGGGCTAAAATAACTGTGAGTAAGCCACAACAGGCCAGAGCTCCACCAGTTGGCACCTGTCATTTTCACAGCCTCACTCTAGTTGTCCACTTTCTCCAGCAGGTCCCCCCATGCATGTGATTTTGCTCCTTGTTGCCCTGACCTGGGCTGATCCTTAACTGTACACAGCTTTATCAGAGCATCAGCAAGCAGTGCACTGTTAAAACTCAATTGGCACCATCACAAATTCTGGTCCAGGAAATTTCCTATATTAGATAAATAACAAGAAACTTGAGACACTGGCTAAAGACTCTAAATGTCATAGCAGAATACACAGCAGTGAACTGAATCAACATGGATGTCACATTTCATATAGAGTAGTCAGTATGCAGGCCCAAAAAATCAGTAAATAAAGAGTGAACTACAGGGAGCAGAACTAAAACATGAAAATGGTTATGTTTTTAGGCGAGATAAGTTATTCCTGCTGAGAGTTAATTGCCTAAAGTGAAGGGAGGCAGATTCAGTCCTAAAGGGCCCTGGTGGCCCCGGGCTTTCATTACAACCTTGAAATGAGTGACTAATTCATACCTGCTCTTGAACTTGTTGCTTAATTAGACTCCTTGTTAGCTCTGAGAATTGCCTGGCAGTCTGAAAGGAGGATTTCCCAGAAATCTGAGCATTTTAATGAACACTTTTTTCAGTATTTTAGGTAACCAAGCAACATTTTGTATGACACTTGGTCAATTTCTGATGGCAAGCCACAGGTTGTTGTTATGTGACAGTTTATTAGTTATACTAGAAAGAGTTACTTTCCTGGCAATTTAATAGACATTGAGGGTATTTTAGACAGAAAACTGAAAAGGCTGAATATACTCTAGTAATCTGAAGATCTAGTCTACAAAACAAATTTTTCTTGAGGAAAGGACAGTTCACAAGACTGGGTACATTTGACTCGTAACGTAAATAAAAAAGACACAGAAGGACAAATCAAATCATTAGGGTGTGATCCAGGAAATTACACAAAATCAGCAGTACAGACAAATACTGGGCAACGATACAAGGGGAACACAATGCATTGCTCCTTACAGTTGATTGCTTTCATTTCTTTAGACACCTTAGTTTGTCACTGTCTGGAGTGCCTACAAGTCATTAATGATTATCTGAGATATTTAACTATATTCTATATATATGTACTGCGGTGGGCTGGCGCCATGCCCGGGGTTTGTTTCCTGCCTTGTGCCCTGTGTTGGCTGGGATTGGCTCCAGCAGACCCCCGTGATCCTGTAGTTAGGAAATAGCGGGTTGGATAATGGATGGGTAGTGTCAGGGATGCCAGGGGCCATGACCCGGCCGGGACGTCATGAGGGACCGGATGTGGGTCTGCGCCCACCCTGGATCACGTGGGGGTCGCCTTCCTGGTTGCTCTGGGGGCCACGGGTACAGGGTCATGGAAGCTCCACCCTGTAGGGGCCCGTGGTCACCGCCAGGAGGTGCCCCAATGCCTTGGAGACCTGTTACCCTAGCACTTCCGCCATACCAGGAAGTGCTTGGGGGAAGACTTTGGAGGATACCCGGAGAGCTGCCGGGAGAACAGCCGACACTTCTGCCACGCTGGGGCGTGGCCAACGGGGGAGTGTTCGAAGCACCTGGAGCTCATCCAGGTCAAAGGGGCCGTCTCCCTTCATTCGAGGCTGGAGTCAGGTAGAAGCAGGACGAGGCACGCGGAGCTGTGGAGGCGGCCCGAAGAAAGGCATTGTGGCCAGGACTGTGACTTTGGGGTTTGTGTGCACTATTTTGGACTGGGTCTGAGTGACCAATTGTTGTAAATACTTGTAAATAAACGTGTTTGTGGGTGACATGAACGTGTCTGCCTGTCTGTGTCCGGGTCAACTTCCACAATGGATTTATATATGTAACACAAAAAATACTCAACTTAACAGAATAGCAGACAGCTTATTTATTTGAAAATAAGTGAAAATAAGGCCGAAACAATAAAATCACACATAACATTCTACAGGGACTCCCAACTCTGTACACATGATACTACTACTACTACTACTACTATTACTAAATTTCACAGCCTCACATAAAATAACTTAAAACAAAACAACATTTTCGAATTCACTTAATCCAATTCACAGCCACAGGGCACAAGGTAGGAAGCAGACCTGGGCACAGATTTGTTCCATCACACAGCTCACGTAAATGGAGTCAATTTATAAAAATAAATTAGCCTAACATGCATGTCCTTGAGATGTAGGAGGAAAACCAGCTTATCTAGAAAAAGACTTACAGAAACACAGCTTTAATATGCAAACCCCACAGAGACGGCAACCTGGCACACGATTCAAACTGGGTCTATGACTACACTACCTTTTCTCCTTGACATGTTCATGTAATGTGGGGAAAATGAAATACACTACGCGCCATGTGGCTGCAGTCAAATAACAAAATGAGCAGCATGCTGTAGTTCAGAATTGGTGCTTACTTGCTATCTTTCAGACTTCTATTAGGTTCCTTCAGCCTTCCTTTTATGCTGAGATGTCGGCGGTGCCTATTTGCCAACACTGTTGGGAAACATTACTGTACTTGTAAAAGCAACTTAGTTGCATTACTCATTATTTGCAACAAAATGTAACTAAATATGCTATGTAACTACTTATAAAATGTGATGTGTTACAGTGTGTTATTTTTGTGTTTCTTTTTCTTCTTTTGTATGAAAAATTGCATGATTATTTGGCCAGCATTTGTTATTAATTCCTAAGCTTATATATGAACATTCATGAAACTGAACAGAAAAACAACCAGATTTGATAATGTTCATGCGTTTTACAAATACTGTACGTTTAGTCCTTCATGTGCTGTGAAGTATGAAACCACCAATAATTTGTGGTATGAACATTGTCTGCTATGTCATCCTATCACATTGTTTCAAAATATCTATAGCAAGTGGCTGGTGTGGACCACCGGGGCGTGTACGGCCGCCCTAATCCCAACACAGACAGCCATCACACAAATTGTCACACAGCATACCTTTATTTATAGGTGGGTGTGATAGACGTCCCTGGAAGAGAAGAATGGACGAAGGCAGCCTTTTCAGGGCACTGCCTCCAACAGTATGCTAGGTGGCAGCTCCACTGGACAGCAACGGTTCCCCGGATTCCCTCAGGGCATCCTGGGACATGGAGTCCATTTCCCCAGCCCTGATGGGTGCCATTGGGTGCTGCCAGGAAGAGCTCACAAAGAACCTGGGGACTCCTACTGTTACTACAACCCGGAAGTACTTCAGGGTCACGAGCACGGAAGCCCACAGTACTTCCGGGCTACTTGAGGACTGAGGATGTGGCGTTTGACCCGGGAGAAGAGGAGAAACATTTCCGGGTCATGTAATAAATAAAGGACTGATAAAGACCCAGCAAGGAGAGCCGTAGTTGGGAGGTTGAGTGACGAAGCTGCTGGGAGTGGAGGATTTTTATTGTATTATTTGTGATTATTGATTATTGGATTAGTGGAGAATTGTGGCGAGTGTGGTGCTTTGTGCACTTTATTTAAGAAAAACATTTTGCTCCAGGTGGCTCATCAGCATTACCTGGAATCACTCCCAGGTGTGGTGGAAGTCCACTGTAAGAGTCTGCAACTCACCCTGGCAGCCCCTAAGGAACCCAACAGGGCTGTACCAAAGTCCAAGTCCCAGTGTGCCCTGTGGGAATCTGTGTTGCCACAGCCACCCAGGAGGGCTGCTCTCTAGCATCCCAGGGGAGTTAGTGCCTTTCAGATACTCTCCACCCCTGTCCTTCCATCAAGGTGGCGTCCCGGCCAGGAAATGGATTAAAACATAATTGACAGTTTATTTATACGTCTCTGCCAATGGATTGCTTGGATGTGCAGCTGTGCCTGCAAGGGACTGGCATACTGTTAGCTCACCATGTTTGCTTCTTACGTTATACCCAGTGGTGCAGCAATAATCACTGGCTCGCTGTAACCCTAAACTGGGCTGAGGCAATACTTCTGCAGGATAATGCAGTATGTTTTTTTATTTTGGTATGGCAGGAATACGCTTCTGCAGTAACACAGTAATGCATATGTTATTTTAGTATTGCATTAAATTATGTTACTTTAAGTAATCTGACTACCTAACGCTTGTTACTTTTAATCCAATACCCTTTACACTGTTTGCCAATCAGAAGTCTTCATGCCAGAACTCTTTCCTTGGCTGCGGTTTTTCTGTCCAGAATGCCTTGGTGGTCGGATGGAGCCTACCTGCCCCAGTACAGGAAATGGTTCTGACAAAGATGTCTTTGAAACTTGCTGAATGTTACATACTGTGAGGGGAGTCAACTAACTGGAAGAGTAATCAAGCACTCTTTAAAGCTTTTAAGTTGTGTTGGGATCTGTAATTTTTCTGTGAGGAGTAAAGCGTGTTATTCTGTTTGTGTAATTCAGAACCTCAGAATGCAACAATATATAAAATGAAATTAAAATTCCATATGATTTAAAAAAATATTTTGAAAATAAAAATGCAAATATTATCTTATGAACTCCACTCTTCTTAATGCTCGGATCTCACTTACATTTTGGATCAGTATTCACACATTTCAGTCGTTAAAACTTGCTTTTTTGCAGCATTGTTGGTAACTCTGCTTTGCTGCCTCTCATCAGTCTTTAATGTTCAGTTTACGGTTTTTATAAACTGACTTACTGTTGTGAAAGGAATCTTATAATAAATCCTGACAGGTCATCCTCTATTGTCCGTGTTTTCAGATCGTTACTTTTTTCCGATTACACAGTCATGAGTATCAAATAAAGACATTTAGAATATTTAGATAACTGGAAAAAAATAAAAATGAGTTTGTTTAAGGATTGAAACTAATGACTCAAACCTCAGTAAAGCCATGACAATTTAGGACATTTATATATTGGAAATTTAGCATTTCAAGGCTATAGAGACCTTTGTGATATTCATTTAAAAATCCAATTTTTTACCACCTTTTACTCATTACAGGTTCACAGTGAACTAGGGCATGCTCCTGTTGCACTGGGTGCGAGGCAGGCTTCAGATCCTGGCAGGCCACCTTCTCGTTCCCAGTGTCACACTGAATTAAATTAGAGCTGCCAATTATCCTGACAGCAGCACACCACATCACTTAAAATAGTGGATGTGAACATCATAGATCCACACTTCACACTGAAGGTACCCAGGAGGGAGACCTGTGCAGTGAGGTGCCAGTGTTCTCTGTTAAGCCACAGTGCTCCTTATAAATACCCATCCATCCATTTTCTAACCTGCTTATCCTGTTCTGATTCAAAGGGAGCCAGTGCCTATCCCTAGCAGCACTAGATCCAAGGTGGAAACAACTATAAACAGGGTGCTAATAATCTTTTAAATGTGGAAGAAAAACCAGTGTTCCCAGAGAAAGACTTATAAAAAAATATTAAAAACAAATGAGAAGGTTAAATGAGGATTTAGCAAGCCAAGCATAAAAATGGTTCACTGCTTACTTGGCAAGAAGCAAAACATGTAATCTGCACTGCTAGAGTGGCAGACTGTAATTTTGTACAAGAGAATAAATATTTCAATAATTTCTTCTCCTGCTGTAGCTGGGACATCTGTGCTGTACTGTGGCTTTGTCTGACACCGTTGCCAGCAGATTTTATCACGATAAGATGTGTATATGGTGTGCTTAAAGTGTGATCATAATCAATGTGTGCACTGCAAATCGTAAACACTGTGTACAAATTTATGTTTATTTATATTATTTTGTAATGTTCCCCAAAAAACTTCACCTGTAGGTAAAAATCATGCAATTAATAAAAGTGAGAAACCACCAAAAACATACTGTAATTGTATTCAAATTATTCTTTCACTCCTATTACTCACACAGAAGGGGACAGATGCCACAACCTAGGGTTTAGCACCATAGTGCTTATTGTCTTTCTGAACTCAGGATGAGTTCCTGCACCAATTGCTTCAGCTCTCCTCAGATTCCATCGACGATAATGTGGGTGTATGAAGGTGTAAGTATGAGGAAATGATAACAAAACACAAGCTACCCAAAGGAGCCTAGTTAGGCACCAGCTCACCTTCAATAATAAGCTGTTGACAAGACTGGACGTCTTGGCACAAACCAACATGTTTTTCTGTATTTTCCAAAGCAATGAAGGGTGACTGCTTCTCCAAACTGGCATTTTGAAATGCATCATCTGGCAGTGTGCCAGTTTCAAAAGCAAACAGAACATTTGCTCCCAACAAAAGGGAAATGTAAACAGCGTCACCAGACAAAACGGCCTTACACACCGGCCTCCACTGCAGGGCCAGCACCATACTCACTGGTGTTTAGTCCCAGCACACAGAGATTCTCCAAATCCTTTCCCTCCACACCATTTGAAAGGTAATGGTGCAGTATGTGTGTTTCAGTGATTTATCTGATAAATGCATAATGGGAGCTAGCTAAATGTCACTTTGCAGCCTCTAATTAAGTTAAAATGTTTGGATTGCACAGATACACCAGGGATGAAAAGGCAAAAGCAATAAAGGATCAGATTCAGGTTAATAAATTTGACAAAACACTAGTAGCTATTCCCTGGAAAGAGTGTCTTTATTTTTAAACTCTTTCCATTTGTATTCTGAAATTGTGGACCCATATATAGCTAGTAAACTGTCGAAGAACTCATCCAGAGCCATTGCGCAATGAAGCTCAAATGACTGATGCTGGCTCATGTGACGGTGTGGATATCTAGCAGGAACCTTGAAAAAGGTTATAGTACACCGGACCACCTTTAGAGTAGACGCTCAGACACTCACAATTCAATGGAGCACGACACTTACAGGGTGCGGCATGTGGGTGGTCCAAGGAGCACCTATTATTGAATATTTCATTTTTTTCCCTTGCAATGTCTTAATGTGGAAGGTGTGCACATCCAGCATCCCCAGAAAGTGAGTGATGAGGCAACAGCCCTTCATAAGCTTCACAGCTAAAAGAACTAAGAGCAATTACAAATTGCAAACATGTTTGAGAACAGCATAGTGGTTAGCATTGATGTCTTACAACTCCTCAAGTTAGGGTTAAAAAAGCAGACCAGTTCCTTTCAGTGAGGTTAGCTCTCATTGACTGGCAGGGAATAGCTCAGAGTCCATCTCTGTTTCCTATCTTCACTTGGAGAGGCTGGCTGTGAATCTAGGGCCTTCATGTCAGACGTGAATGCTTATCCATCCTTGCTAATGGGACTTCCTCCAACTCATCTAGGCAGACAGGTCTGTTGACTTATACTGCTATGGGGAGGATAGCATATCATAGAGTGGAGGCCCTCCTTCACCCAACAAAACCCATATTTAAGTGTTGAGAAAGAATGAGTCTCAACACACTGGAAAGGTTTGGGGCAGCCACCCTTATATTGTCCCTGGCTGCAAAAGGTTTAAAGAAAACAAGAAATTGTTGTTCGGTTGAGTTCCAGGATTGAACTGAACTGGTTTGGAAAGATGGAGGTTTTATATGCTGTGAACAGGAAGTGATGTCATTTGACCGGAATAGCAAGGGACATCAGTCTGGGCACCGGAACAGGAAGTTACATTAAATCAGGCAGGTTTTCCCATATTTGGTCTGCAGAGATAACAGAAATAGGTTTAGAGCACCCTGCCATCCCCTGGCCTGGCGGGTAATTACCTCCGCTTTGTCCATTCGGCTCGCTCCTAGTTGCACGTGTGTGACAGTGTCCAGACATATCAATAGTCATAATGTAAAGTTGTACACTACAGAAAAATGAAATGATTCAAAAAACAAATTAAATAAACATGTAAAATAAGTTTCAAATCTTCTTGTGCTAGGTTACACAAATGAACGTAACCTAGTATAATAGACTCAGACCCATGTAGTCCAGTGGAGAGTTGTGGTGGGTCTGTGCCTATCCTGGCAGCACTTGGCTGTGTGGCAGAAAACAACCATGGACATGGAGCCAGTCCATTGCAGGGCCAACACATTTACATACCAACACAGAGGCGATTTAACCGAACCTGCACATCTTTGGGGGTGTGAGAGGAAAATCTGACTACCTGGAGGAAAACGAATGCATTCAAAGGGAGCTTGTTGATCAGGTATTTGCCAGACTTCACAGGGAACTCACGCTGAATTGGATTAACCAGGTATGACAATGCTGTGTTAAGTTATTATTAAACTCAATGAAACAAGTGTGCTACTTAAGGATGGATAAGATGCTGCTTACTGACCTATTTTCGCAGACAGTCACTTCACTTGAGGACATGAGATGGAGAAGAACCCTGGTAGAAGCACAGTACTGCTATCAGAGGACTTCAAGCTTCAAACCCTGGCCAGGCACAGTCTGTGTGGGTTTTCTCCCACTTCCCTTAAATGCATTATTGGGTTTGCTGGCCTGGTATGGACAGAGGTGTTTGTGAGTGTACCCTGTGACAAACTGGTCACTTGCCTGATATTGCCCATACAGGGTCCAGCTCTTTTGGCTTTGTAATAGAAAAATGAGTTCAGCCAAATGATTGCAATGATGTAATAACACATTTTCATTCTGAACAGCAGAATACAAGCAGAATGGCACTAAGAACTTGAACGTTTCCTGCCATTTCAATGCAGTGCTGCATTATTGGCTCATTGTGTAGCACACTCTTACTGCTCAGTTGCTTTACAGAACATCAGTACAGGCCTGTATCCTCTAAGGTAATCATTTTATGGCTCTACACTAACCTGCTTTATGCATAAAGGGGAAATTTGACATTTTTACTTACCTGGTGAGGAGGCATTCCATTTCAGTCCCATCAGTTTTAATTAAAAAATGTGCTCTTAAAATGAAATCTTATGAGGCTAGAGGCAAGACCTCTCTAAAGGCGAAAAGGGAGCAAGAAGCCACGGAAGTTCAAATCTTTGTAAATTAGAATGAAGGAAATGTGAAAAAAAAATAGAAAAGAAAGGCATGTGAGTGAAGCATTGCATTTAAAATGAGCACTGCGGAAAATGTTACTCTGGGGATCGCTTTAAATAAATATCTGAATAAAAAAGGGGGCTAGAGGGCATCTTATGACTATCAAAATGGCTTCCTTTACTGAAAAGTTAAATTAGTGGAAGCAGCCAAGTCTCAGCACTGAAAAACCTAGGCATGCACTTACATCAGAAATGTGCTAAACAAAGCAATAAAAAAGAATGACTATTCATGGATTAAAGTGATACTTACTGCCCAGAGTGTTTTTAAGTCATTTTGTATTGTCAGCACGTAAAGATAGAAAGGACACTCACTCACACGTACTGTATTTTTCAAGTACATCTTTTTGTCATTAAATATCAAAGGCTTGGCTATACTGGGTGAGCTGTGTCCAACTGGGTAGCATCACTGAAGTCTTTAGGCCTTAGGGGTCTGCACTTGTAAAGTCATGGCAGTTGTGCTAATGGTGCTGCTGTTCCACATCTGGGTGGCTACTGCAAGCAGTGTGGCTTAGTTGTTAAGACACGGGATTGTAAACTATATGGCTGCCTCTGTACATCTCAAACTCAAGTCATTTAGCCTGTACATAACGTAACGGTGGCACCAGCAAACGATGCGTCAACTGCAAAAAACAAAAGCAGTTCCATCTGAATGGAAAAAATCATGGCAGTAATCAGATGACCATTATGTAAATATAAGATCCATCAAAATCCTATGCAGGTGAACCTTACACAAGGAAGCATCTTCACATCCATCTTGTCCTCCTGTCCCGTACTGACAGCTGGATGAGCAAGTCCTTGTTAGTATAGCGAACTAATAAAACAGTCATGAAAAGGTGCTTCAGTTCACATCTGGAACATGATAATTGTACTGTACTACATCTGTGGAGACCCTTGAGATGATACTCTCCTTAAAAATCATGCTATAATCTAATGTTTGCTGTTCTACATTGAGCAGGACCTTGCAGAATGAACTCATGTTACGTCTACCAGGTTTTCTTCTCAGGCTACTAAGACAAGGAAGTACAGGAGGTCATGTTGTGTGGTTTAGCATGATAGTGATTGAGATGCACAGTTTGTCAGCTTATGTAAGCAAAGCTAATTGTTGCCCACCATAATTCAGTTTATTTTCAGGTCCTGCTTTTGCAGTACAGGGTTTGGGAACTGGAGGCCTTCCTGGTAACATTAGGTGCAAGGCAGGAAACAACCATGAAGCATGTTACTCACATAAGGCTGATTTAACTAGCATTTATCTTTACAGGTTGTTGTAGCTAACTCTTCACCTAACCATTCTTCTTTCTTACCTGGGCTTGGGCCTGGTCATGGCAGAGACATCAATATACAAAATGTAGTAATATCTCTATTTTCTATTATTAAAAAAACCTGGTTGTGATCCTACTAATTTCAATAATTTTCGCCCCATTTCTAACTTGCTCTTTATCTCCAAAATTCTTGAAAAAATAGTAGCTATCCAACTACACACCAACTTGTCTCACAATAATCTATATGAGAAGTTCCAGTCTGGTTTTCGCCCCCTTCATAGTACAGAAACGGCACTTGTTAAAATTACTAATGACCTCCTTATGGCTGCTGATTCTGGTCTAATCACTATTCTCATCCTTCTTGATCTGAGTGCGGCCTTTGATACTATTTGTCATACCACTCTCCTTAATAGATTATCTTTGATTGGCATTACTCACACTCCACTTGATTGGTTTAGATCTTACCTTTCAGGCCGCACTCAGTTCATACAGCTTAAAACTTTCACATCCCAACCCACCGCTGTTACTTCTGGTGTGCCCCAAGGCTCTGTCCTGGGGCCTCTTCTTTTTATTATTTACCTTCTTCCCCTTGGCAATATTTTTCACAAATATAACATTAATTTTCACTGTTATGCTGATGACACCCAGCTCTACCTTGCTGGTAAACCCACCTCCTCTTTTCCACCAACCTCACTTATTGACTGCATTTCTGAAAATAAATCCTGGTTCTCTTCAAATGTTTTTAAATTAAACAGTGATAAAACGGAGGTTCTCCTCATTGGTTCAAAATCATCATTATCCAAAACCAATAATTTTTCTTTTATTATTGATAACTCTGTTGTTTCCCCATAATCTCAGGTCAAGAGTCTGGGTATCATCCTCGACAATACTCTATCTTTCCAATGTCACATTAATAACATCACCCGGTCTGCTTACTTCCACTTACGTAATATTAATCGCATTCGTCCCTCCCTCACTCCTCATACCACTGCCATTCTTGTTGATAGTCTTGTCACTTCTCGGCTGGACTACTGCAATTCACTCCTCTTTGGTCACCCTAATAAATCTCTTCACAAGCTTCAGTTAGTCCAGAATTCTGCAGCACGTATCATCACTGGAATCCCATCTTTTCACCATATTACTCCGGTCTTGCAGCAGCTTCATTGGCTCCCGATCAAGTTTCGTATTGATTTTAAGATTCTGCTACTAACTTTTAAGGCCATCCATAACCTCGCACCTCCATATCTGTCTGACCTTCTACATGTTGCCATTCCCTCCCGTAACCTTAGATCCTCTTCCTCCACCCATCTGACCGTTCTTCCCGCCCGTCTAACCACCATGGGGAGCAGAGCTTTCAGCCGTTCTGCTCCCAAGCACTGGAACTCATTACCTGCGGATCTCCGAAATATCAAATCATATTCATCTTTCAAATGTAAACTTAAAACACATTTGTTTAAAATGGCTTTTTCTTCTTCCTCCTAATTATAGTGGTTTTGTTTGGTTTTAATTTTTAAATTTTCTGATGTTTTAAGTTGTTTATAATGTGTTTATTTATTTATTTATTTATTTATTGTTCTGTGTCCTTGAGTTCTCTGAAAGGCGCCTTGTATAAATAAAATGTATTATTATTATTATTATTATTATTTTCAGTTCCATTCTTCATTTATTACAAGAGTGTTATGGAACCTAGAATGACAGCAACAAGCACGAGACAGGAGTTAGAAGAGCATTGGCCCATTGCAGTGCCTCATGCAACACAGTAGAAAGAGGTAAATCGGAGACAGGACGCACGTGTGTTTGAGGAAGTATTTTAATCTGAACCAGAAGCCCTTTGATAAATGGTCTCTTGACTGGAAAAAATGAAGGATCAGTGGGTAGTCCAAAATTACATCTTTCATCTTTAAGCAGATGATATCTGTGTGGCTGTAGTTTTTCAATGCTTTCAAATTATACAGTAACTGAGATGGCAAGCACTGAGTTTGACATGAAATAAAAGAAATTCCACAGTCCAAGTTAATTCATTTTCAAACTTGTACTAAAAGGTAATGTATTACAGTTATAAAAAGTGAGGAAAGTAAAAAAGGCTTCTTCAGTTAAAAAGGAACCCAACTCAGTCAAATGAATGAAAATAATGTAACAAGTACAATAGTGTGCTTCAAAAGCAATCCGTGTAACTTGGCACTCAGTCATCACTGCTTACAGTTAAAAAGTCCTGTCCAAAACTTTATTTTAGAATTACATTGATGATGTCTTGCCGAGTTCTGAAAAAAATTATAAATCCTCACAAATAAGATTTCATATATCCATATCCATCTTATTTTTTATTATATTGCCTACATTACAAGTTTTATAAGTGTCATTCATGGAATGATTTATCAGGTTGCCAAGGGGTTTTAGGGTGGGTTACACTGTGGGTAGTAAGTTTCTGTTCCCCTTCCCTGGACACATGAACTCTCACTCACAGAAAAATGACCGACATCATGTCCGCTTCTCTCACACTTCCCCCCTTCCACTCTTGCTGGCCTAAATGAAGCAACAGGAAGTCATCGTCATTTGACCAGCAAGGGACCCTGGCGAATGCATTTCTGTGCACCC
Source organism: Polypterus senegalus (assembly GCF_016835505.1). Lineage (NCBI taxonomy): Eukaryota > Metazoa > Chordata > Cladistia > Polypteriformes > Polypteridae > Polypterus > Polypterus senegalus. Next base: position 135,693,460 of record NC_053154.1, on the reverse strand, counting down.
GGTGCTGTTTGACTAAGAAATCACAACTTACAATCACTTAAACAAAAAACACCAAATCAACAGTTAAACAGGGACTCCCTGGCTGTGACCCCCATCTTTTCATGTTTATTGTCTCTAATGGCTAGACAACTGCATGCCTGACACTCTGCCACTCTCAAACAAAACACAGAGCCCCCCACCACTGACCAGAGCATGACAACAGGCCAGAGCATCTCACCCACATGCCAGCCTGGCTTATACAAAACCACAAATACCAGCCCACCAAGAATGCCGCCCACAGTCCATTCCATACAATGGATTCTGGTTGTCCATCCCCATGCTTTTTTAGTCATTGCTGCCTTTGTGCTGTCAATCATGAAGCTCAAAAGAAATGTGCCAGGCAAATGCATTAATCAGGGATATTGCAGGTTTTTCTTTCACCAAAATTTAACACTTATTCTCAGACATTCTTAATCTAGTTCTGGGTCATGAAAGCTGTCCCTGCAGCACCATTATCAAGGTGTATGCCAGCCCAGGAGACAGCGCTTGTCTGTCACTTGGCACACCTCATGCACTCACTCCAGGCCATTTCAGAGATGCCAGTTAAAAACTCTCTCAGATACATGGAGAACATGCTGCGACCAGGCTGGAGATGCATTGCTCTGGCTGGAGATCCAAACATATCTCTGCAGCATGAACCACTGCGCCACCAGGCCAACATTTAAGGTAAAGCATAAACAGCTGGTGGAAGTAACAGTGTGTTGTGATTGTGTTTCTGTTATGTGAGATATAATTAAATTGTGTACAATTGACTTCCCTCATCTTGCATAGGTAGATTTCTTATTTTTACTGTATGTCTGTTTCAATCAACAAATGTTTTGTAATATATATCTTATGCTAGCCAGTGCCCCTAGAGCATGCAGCATTTCAGTGCTGACTCAGCATTAGCTCCCTGGGCGTCCCCTTAAATAGGTTTACGTTGCAGATAATGAAAATAACCACTCACTGCATATTATCAATGATGGAATCACTGACTTGACCTGAACTGAAGCCTGAGGTTACAAAATCAACGGTGCTTAAATGATGCTATCTGTACATGTACATTTACATAGTGGAAAGCAGCTGCTATTTTGACTCTTAACAGCTCATCACAAGATTGATCTGCAGACAATGATATCTGCATGCATAAGAAAGTGTTTCAGCCCTGTTGTTTAAAACTAAAATCAATCACCTCAGAAAATGCACATATAAACAACCAGAAAGTCCTTGTGATTCATAATGTCTGGCCTTAAGCAACTTGTCTACTGTGACTTACACCCATGAATTACAACAAACCAGCAAGGCAGCACTTGGATAGTGCGGCTCTTAGGAATGCTTTACAGTTTTAACACAAAATGACTTATTAAATTATTAGTCTTAGAAAATGTGTATTTTACGTTATGTTAGAATTGCATAGTCTGATTCCTGGCTAAGGTGCCCTTTGTATGGCGCTTCCACAATCTCCCATTGTCAAGAAAGATTCCCTCTGGGAACTCTGGTGTAATCCCAAAGTCCAAAGACATGCTGTTACATGGATCAGTGAGTCTAAATTGCCCCCAGGGGAGTGTGTCAGTGTGTTCAGTGCTGTGATGGACTGGTGACCTTGATGAAGCTGGGTCATGTCTCCTACCTGTAGCTGCTAGCATAAGCTCCAAAAACAGAAGCTGGTTAGCCTTGAACATGAAAAACTTGCCTTGTAACAGAACTTCTAGGAATCTGTTTTAGCACAAGAGGCACTTATTTAACAACAACTCCATCACATCATTATAAGCAACACCGTGACAATGCACAATCCCATAAAGACCATACCTATAGCCAGTAATACACAGCAGTAGCACAGACCACACAAACACAAACATGATCTACGCACTTCCTGGAGGAAACTGTTACTCTGATATTGTCACAGATTCAAGAGTGCAAGCTGCTTTAGAACATAAGAATATAAAACAATATTTTAATGAGAACAGGTCATTCAGACTAGAATAGCTCATCAAGATCTCAAAAAAGTCAAGATTTCAAGTTCCCCCAAGTTCTACCATTTACCACACTGCTAGATAACTTATTCCATGTGTCTATGGCTCTCCATATGAGAAAAGCCTTCTAACATTTAATCACTATAAATTACAATTGCTCACATATTTTGCTCACAATTGGACCAGCTGGCAACCAATTTTTAATATTTGTTTAATAACATTATCATTATTATTATATATTTGTATCATTTGTTTACCCAGTGTGACTCACTGGTTCTGTACACATTATAATTTTTTTTATTTATTTTATAAATAACATTACAGCAAGTGAGACACAGACTAATAAAGAATGCTATCAGTATTAGAATCGTACATCTGAAAATCAATAGTACATAGTAGTGAGAAGGATTTAGGAGTTGTGGTGGACTTGACAGTATCAGCTGCCAGACAGTGTTCAAAAGCCATTGAGAAGGCTGACAGAATGTTAGGTTAGACAGTATAGCACAATGTGTGGAGGTTATGCTCAAGCTTTATAACACACTGGTGTGGCCTCATCTTGAGTACTGTGTACAGTTTTGGTCTCCAGGATACAAAGAGGACATAGCAGCGCTAGTAAAGATCCAGAGAAGAGCAACTAGGCTCATTCCAGGGCTACAGGGGTTGAATTATGAGGACAGATTAGAAGAGCTGAGTCTTTTCAGTTCAAGCAAAAGAAGATTAAGTGGTAACATGATTGAAGTGTTTAAAATTATGAATAGAATTATTATAGTGGATTGAGACTTGTATTTTAAAATGAGTTCATCAAGAACATGGGGGCACAGTTGGAAACTTGTTAAGGGGAAATTAATCTTAAATATAAGGGGATTTTTTTCTTTGCACAGAGAACAATAGATATATGTAAATAAGATAACAAGTAGTGTAGCAGACAATTGATATTATTTGGAAATATTAAGTTGATAGGACTGGTGAGCTTTGTTGGCCTGTTCTTGTGTAGATTGTTCTAGTTTTCTAAGTCACACAAAGAAGTTTCATATGTAGCTCAGCTCCCATCTTCCATCTAGCTCAGACAGCAACATAATGAAGAAGCTAATTTGAAGTAGTTCCTTATGTATACAGAGACATCAAAGACCAACCCTGAACTGAACTGAAATAGAGTATATGTTACATTAGCTGTAACAGCTTTATATTAAAAGCGAAGAGTTTTGGAATTATCCCTCTTTTATTTTTATTTTATTTTATTGTAGAATCAACTCTCGTCAGCAGCCAGCAGGATGGCCATTCCTTACCAACTTCGCCGTCACTTCCCCTACCTCTTCATATTTAAATCATTCTTGAGGCACACTGAAAACAGCTTAAGTGAAAAATTAAGGAAAACGTACTAAGTAATTGCAACACAAAAACTGACTTAATCAGTTTTAACGTGAAAAGATGCCAATGAAAGGAGAGAAGAAGTGGGCCACTAGGGTGGAGAAAAGAAAAGCTGCTCAGGAAGCAGCAAGCGCATCACCTCTGAGCAAACGAATGCTAAATGTACAGAGAAAGAAAGTAAAGTATATTCACTGCATGTTATCATGCGGTGCGCTGTTACTGGTTCCATATAATGCAGGAATTCATTACCAGATATATTTGTGTTTTTTAAATTTTGTATTGTTATTTATTCCGTGTTGTTTTACAATGCTTAAATTTCCTCAACAAGCTTTGTTATTTACTCCTTTGATCTGTGTAATTAATATTCTTTTTTTATACTGTACTGTTACACAACAGTAAGGTAACAAGGTGGGTTACTCCATAGCCACAATTTCCTTATAGCAACTTTCTGTTTTTGTTACTTTTAATTTCAGTGGGGCACAATGCCATAGGGTGGCTGAGGAGTCCTGTGTTCAGATCCAGTTTGGTTGCCATTTGCATTGATCTTGCAGGTTCTTTCCCTAACATCATGGGTTTTCTCTGGGCACTCTGCTCTCCCAAGCTGATGTCAAATTGCACAACGTTTAGTCGTAGGGCTTGCCAGGCTTGCTGACTACAGTTGCTGATCGTGTGGCTGGGCCATGTCAATGTAAATGACTAAAAATCATTGAGCATGTCAGATTTACTAAGTGAGTGGCAACCTTTTAGCACAGTCATACTTACTGCTTTTAGTGACAGCCAATAATAAATGTCAGACAGACAAGTTTCTCTTCTGTTTATGAGATCCAAAACACCGTGTTCATTCCTTGTCATTACATTCTATTTATTGAACTTCCAGTTGAGCATTTATTAGTTGTCATGGACACATAGCTCATCCCTACAACTAAAGACAAAATCAAATATCCTTAATTTTTTGGAGATAGTCACAGGCAGTCAGAGCGAGTTACAGAGTATATATATTATGTGACTGGCTTCATGGGAGCACATCGCCTACTGCCACTCAATCACTAAAATTATCTAAATGGAGGGAAAGTCACTGGAAGAGTCACATAATGTGACATGGGCTTAAGGTTGAATGATGACTCCATACTGATCACTATATACAGTAAGTTTGTCCTGATATGTCCTGCGATGACCTGGTATCCTATCAGGATTGGTTATAGCTCTTTATAAAAAGTGAAATATTAATTTCATTACAATTTTTCAACAAATCGTTAAGTTTAGATGGACTATTTCTGTACTAGGGTGGTGCAGTGGGTAGTGCTGCTGCCTTGCAGTTTGGAGACCCAGGTTCGCTTCCCGGGTCCTCCTTGTATGGAGTTTGCATGTTCTCCCCATGCCTGTGTGGGTTTCCTTCCAAAGACATGCAGGTTAGGTGCATTGGCGATTCAAAATTGTCCCTGGTGTGTGTGTGTGCCCTGTGGTGAGCTGGCACCCTGCCTGGGGTTTGTTTCCTGCTTTGCATCCTGTGTTGGCTGGGATTGGCTCCAGCAGACCCCTGTGACCCTGTAGTTAGGATATAGTGGGTTGGATAATGGATGGATGGATTTCTGTACTAGCTCTGCGACCTCATTAAGTTTCCCAGCATGAGTGTCTTATTATGAAATATTTTTGCACTTCATGGGTGTCCTTTAGGTATGGTGGTTTCCTTCTATAGTTCAAAGGACTGCTACTAGGTTGATTAGTGACTGTAGATTTCTGAAGTGTGATTTGTGATTGTGAATGGCCTGCCATTCTGCATTTTCTGAGTTCGTCCTTTGAGCCTCAGGCTCCTTCCAATCCTGAGTTAGGTTTTTAACTACACTGAGACCTTTCTTAAAGTATTGTATTTGAGATTTTTTTTGCATTGCTTTTACAGTGATTCATGTACTATAGAACAAAATAATCAATCAATTACATAATTAATGCATGTTTCCTTTAATTATTTGTGTTGCCACCTCCCCCTACATGTGCCTTCACACCCACACAACTCTACTGTACTTTCTCTTTCAAGTACAACTCCAAATAAAAGCTGCTTCCACTGCTTTATAAGGGTCTTTTAGGGAGTGGGTATGATTTACTTTCAAACCTCATTCAGATGAAAGAGATTCTATAAAGAAAGTGGCATGTACAGTGAGATGGGAACTTCAAAGTAAACATGAAAATCCTTTCCCTGCAAAACTCATCAAGTGTTTATTCACTAACTTAAAGATGACACAAAGCCAAAGTAAGAGATAACAAAGACACAGATTTGTGCCCACACAGTATTTGCAGAACTTTGCGTGCTTTATAGTAGCCACCATGGAATCTGATCGGATTTTTACTTTCCATTTAAACTCACAAGTCCCCTGAAGACTTTCCACCCATCCCTCTATCCACAGATCATCCCACAGATTAATGCGTTAATTGATGACTGTGTGAGTGAGTGAGGATGTGCATTTTTGACTGATACTCACCCAGGGTTGGTTCCTGCCTTGCACCTGATGCTGCTGGGGTAAGCTTTGCCCCCCATGACCTTACAATACTAAATAGGATTAGATAAGGGAAGCTTTTATTTCCTTTATAAGTTCATCAGGAGCTGGTGCTTATCTGGAAAAAAGGAAGGAACTAAATACATGGAGGAGATACCCTGCCCAGGGTTTGTTCCTGCCTTGCGCCCTGTGTTGGCTGGGATTGGCTCCAGCAGACCCCTGCGACCCTGTAGTTAGGACATAGCGGGTTGGATAATGGATGGATACCAGCTCTTTACCAGGAACACCTGACAATATTATTACAATTATTACTCACTCAATCTAATTTAAATTAATTTAAATAAACCAGTTGGCCTGCCACACACTTGTTTAGAATATGGAAGCATCTTAGCACCTGTGAAATCCACTTAGGTGTAAGAATAATGTGCAAACTCTACAACCAAAGCGACTCCATTGTGAAGTGAACTGAAGTGTGTGTAGCTGGGAGACATCAGTGCTAACCACTGTGCTACCATAATGCTCCTAAACTTATTTAATCAATTCAAAAATAGCCATTACCGAGAAACTGACTAGTTACAGCGTTGAGCTTCAAATAAACAAACTCGGCTGCATTAAGGACCTAAGGGAGAGCAGTCAGATGTGTTGGAATTTCCAGCGCCTCTTAGCAACAGCAGTTACTAGGGAAGCTCTATTTAAAGCTAGCCAAACAGACTAGGGAGCGAACATTAAGAGCAATAACAAAAGGGAAATGGGTCAGGGCTGCAAAATGACGCGTTTCCATAAATCATCAGTAATGTTAAACCCTCCAAATTACATAATGTGCAGTATTAGAAAACTGAAAATATCTGAATTTGGGGTCCAGAGATCAAGGACAGGGGAGGAGCTGTTTGTAATGCACAGCAGTGCTGATCTTTAAATTTAGTCATTTACACTCAATGGATTCTGCTGGCTTTTTTTAAACTGGCGTTTCACTTCACATGAAGGTTTTGTGAGCCTGCATTTTCACTGCATGTTAATTTAAAAGGCTGCATATTAGCATACATTATTACTGAAACAAAGAATATAAATTAAGCTTCAGATAACTTCCCTCAAAGGTCAAGAATTATTATAAACTATCATACAGACTGGACAGCCAAGGTTGCAAACCAGTGCAGAAGAATATGTATAGTATACCCATCCGTCCATCCATCCATTCATCCATCTGTCTGTCTCTCCATCCGTTCATCCACTGAATAATGTGTTCATCCAGTTCAGGGGCACAGAGAGCTGGTGTCTGTTCTGGGAATATTAGGAGTATGTATTGTATACACTACCAGTCAAATGTTTGCAAACACCCAGGAATTTTCATGTTTTTGATAGAAATTGATACGTTTTCTACCATTAAATTGATTTCAAAATACAGCCAAGACATTACTAGACCTGCAAATGGGTATAACTGCCAGCCTTACAGGAAGCGTTTCAAAGAGAAAGCTATATCTGAAAATAAAAAGAAAAGGTTAAAATGAGCAAAAGAACACAGACGTTGATGGGAAAAGAACATTATGGTGAACATCCTGGGGTCATCTTTTCTCTTTTGCAGACACTGGTTTTTAAGAAAGAAGTCAACTGAGGACCAGCAATGTGTTTAGTTCTCAAATCACTCACTCTGATATTTTTATACTCATATGAAGTTATGCATCTGGGCCTTCCCTTTCTCCTTCTATCCTGATTAGTTGTAGTTGGCCATCTTCTCTTGAGACAGTAACAAACACCTCTGTATGAAATCTTTGGTTTCTTGGCAATCTGTTACATGGATTAATTCTGCAAAAAAAACTTTGTGTGTTTCTTGAGAAAGCTGTCCTGTACCATTATGGCCATTTTGAACCCAGGAGTTCTCAATGGATAGCCTGCTGACACTCAAGACAAAAATGTTGCTCCCTTATTTTATGTTGCATCTTGAATAGGCAGGTGAGTTCTGACTGCTGGCACCTTCACCATATGAGTATCCTACCTGCTGAGCAAACCCTTCAGCCAGTTGGATTTTAGCTGTTCACAACAGCTGAGCTTTTCCACTTGCACCAATGAATCCCAGGTTCATGTATTATGTGCTTTTGACCATAGTTACTGTCACTTTAAATAGTGCTCTTTATTAAAATGACAACCTGACCAGTCTTTGTTCCTGAAGCTCCAATAGTGGAGCTCTTTTAAGCCCTGCCTGACATTTTCCTACCTGACTGTGCAAATTATTTTATTAATTCAGATCTCAGCTCCTGTTTTCATCATACTTCATGCCCCTCATTCCAGTTTTTTGTGCACTAATTGTAGTTCAAACAATGAAATGGTGAAAGTAAAACAATCACATCTAATTCAGTGAATTGCTCTTATTATTGTATACCTGGCTGACACCCTTGTCCAAGGTGACATGTAACATCAGAATACTTTAAAACTGTTTACAGATTTTTTTTCCAGTTATAGCACAGGTAGGTAAGTAACTGTTGGTGACTGTCATTAGTGAGGACAATGCTCTCACTCTTGCTCTTGAGCTGCCCACCCTAAGGTGGGATGCAAATTAACAACATTGGGTTTATAAGTTGCCAACTATTAGAACACTCTAGACGAGAGCAGGCCATTCAGCCCAACAAAGCTCGCCAGTCCTATCCACTTGTTTCCTCCAAGAAAACATCAAGTCGAGTTTTGAAAGTCCCTAATGTCTTACTGTCTACCACACTACTTGGTAGCTTATTCCAAGTGTCGTTCTTTGTGTAAAGAAAATCTTCCTAATGTTTGTGCGAAATTTACCCTTAACAAGTTTCCAATTGTGTCCCCGTGTTCTTGATGAGCTCATTTTAAAATACCAGTCTCGATCCACTGTACTAATTCCTTTCATAATTTTAAACACTTCAATCATGTCACCTCTTAATCTTCTTTTGCTTAAACTGTACTTTGAACTAAAGGGAAATCTCCAAAAAGGCAGTGGGTGATATGACCACGTAGCCTGTGAAACAGCATTCTTTCCATATATAGTGACTCCCTTTGTCTCTGTTTTTTAGCTGCTTCTGCACTGTTTGCCAACCACAGTGGCACAATGTGGCAGAAGTGGAAATTAAACCAACTACAGGTATATCGAGCTACACCAAACAGGGCCTCACTTCCACTTATGCCAGGGAACTTTTCTTTTCTCTCCCCTGTTGGGCTTCTTTCTTAACCTTCTGTTGCCTCCTGCAGCCCACACACATAAACTCTAAGCATATGGCTATTAGCTTACTAATTAAGGGCCTAAACACTTTTTAAATTTCAAATACTCTTCACTGAACCCTGTTAAAAAATAAATAAAAATGAAGAATTTCAAGCATATGGGCACCCAATTCAAACAAGCATTACCTTATGATGCGGTGTGTGGCACAGTGGTAGTGCTGCTGCTGCTTTGCAGTAAGGAGACTGTGGAAGATTGTGGGTTCACCTCCCGGTTCATCCCTGTGTGGATAGCGCTTTGAGTATTGAGAAAAGCACTATATAAATGTAATGAATTATTATTTTTATTATTAACAGAGGTCTCCACTGACATCACCTTGACAAGGGACTCCCACAGCTCCCTTGTACAAGTCCACTTTTACGTTTATAAATAGGGACCCTGTTTGAGAAAAGAAGGCAAAGGGTAATGGGATAAGCCCACACATTCTTAGGTCTTTTGGTTACCAGGATTGTCAGCCTAGTGCATTGAAGACAGAGTGTGACAGACAGATGGACAGAGAGAGGGATAAGTTGGTGCTGCAAGCCAGACTATAGCCAAAAATGATCTTCTCAAGCATTAAAGTGTTAAGGGAATGCAACATGAATCTTGTTGGAATCTGTTTCGTGTGCACATTTTTTTTAATAAATGCAGGCTCAGCACTTGAGTTATGCACACCACAGAAATCTGCTTTCATTGACAGCATTTAAATATGAATAAATAAAATTAAGAATTTAAAATCCCACAACCACATACTTACAGTAGAAACGTCTGTTAAATGTGCAAACTACGAGGAAGCGCTTGGATTCTGTCAAAACCATCAAAATGTAAGCCAGATAAAGGTAATAAAAGAATCAGAGCTGGAAATGTGCAAATGCATGATTAGATGTCTAAATGGAGTGTAACTGAAGGCTCAGATTTGGGGATTGCATTAAAGACTTAATACTAAACCTAACAAATAAGACTTTTAGAAAAGGTTAGACCTTGAGAAGTAAACATCACATTTAGACCACAGGCATCATTTTAAAATGAAGTGTAGTCACCTTGTGTAAAGGAGTCAGCCAAATAAAGAGCAAGTACACAAGACACCTTTTTGTCTTGGCTTTTTTTTGTAATATTGTGTGCTTAATAAAATGGATGCGCTGGTACAGCACATTGCTGCACCCACCACATGATGAAACACATCAGGATTTCAGTTGTCAACCCCCCCAGGCAGACACCTGGTCCAGCCCCACCCTCTAGAAATGGTCATCCATCTGCTGCAGCCTGGTGTTCCAGCCGCCCGGGTCCTCACCAATGAAGATCCTGTTAGCCGGATCATTCTTGGGGAATCGTGCCACATGGCTGTAGTACCATAACTGATGCACCCTCACAATGCATGCAACTTGCCTCATTTGGGACTCCGTGAGCAATTGCTCATTTCAGCTGTACCCAAGGATTCCCTAAAGAGACTTCACCTCAGGTCACTGGATAGTGTCCATGTCCCACAACCATATAGCAAAACAGGAAGCACCAGGACTCTAAAGACTTGGACCTTTGTCCTCTTGGAAAGATATTGGGAGCACCACACACCCCTTTCCAGTGATCTCATGAACCCCCGTGCTCTCCCAATTTGTCTACTGACTTCATAGGAAGAGTCGCTAGAGACATGAATGCCTATGCAGGCAGGCGCTCTGCTGATGACTGTGAGTTAAAGACCTAGATCTTAGTTTTTATCCAGGACACTTGCAACCCCTGACACTCAAACTCCTTGCTCTGTCTTTTGAGAACCCCAATTAGAGCCTCCATTGACTCTGCAAAGATCACAGCATCATTGACAAAGTCAAAATCAGTGAACTGTTCTTCACCAACAGATGCCCCACAGCTGCTGGACCCCATGACCCTGCCCAGCAATCAGTCCATGCAAGCATTGAACAGGGTAGGAGCAAGAATACACCCCTGATGAGCCCCAGAATCAACTGAGAAGAATGCAGAGGTTCTGCCTCCACTCTGCATAACACTCACAGTACCAATGTACAGGCCTGCCATGACATCCAGCAACTTTGGGGGGATGCTGTAAAGTCTTATGATGTCCCACATGGCAACATGATCAACTGAGTCGAACACTTTACAAAAATTGAAAAAGACTGCAAAGAAACTCTGCTGTTATTCGCATTTGCATTTGATGAGAACCCTCTGTGCCAGGATGTGGTCGATTGTAGACTTCTTAGGCATGAAACCAAACTGCTCCGGTTGCTGGTATGTGAGCAATCCCATTGAGAGTTATCCTAGCAAGTACCTTACCTGACACTTAGAGAGGAGTGCTATCCCCATGTAGTTGCTGCAATCCAGGCGATCAACCTTCCCTTTCCAGATAGGGACAACAAGTCCTGTTTTCCAGTTATTTGGGATGATGCCCATCTCCCAAATGGAATAAAAGATTGCTTGCAATGCCAGGAGGACAGCCTTACCACTAGCCTGGAGAAGTTCACCCTGGATACCACAGATCCCTACAGCCTTCCCTACCTTCAGCTGGTTCACCTCGTGTGCAATCTCTGTGAGATTGGGCGGATCACAGCTAATTAGAATATCAGCACTAAGAACCACAGACCCAAAGATGTCTAACACCCTAGCTTTAAACAGCTGTTCAAAGTAGCCAGGACAGCAGGTCACAACTGCAGCTGCATCCATAAGGACCATTCCATCACCCACCCTGACTGTAATTCTCAGAGGAACAGATTTGGATGTGCGTAATGCTTTGATTCCTCTGTAAGCAGGATATTGGTTGCTAGACCATAGATGGTGTGTCACTTGCTCACAGATTCAGCAACCTTCAGGGTCTTGTCACGGAAGGTCTCCCACATCACATTAGAATCAGTAGTCACATGTGTGCACACTTATTAGAAACAGTCTGATCTTAGAGTCTGGTCAGGTTCAGCCTCATTCTCCTAGTAGGTGGTAACCTATTGGAACTGAGCTGGATCTTCAGAGTACCAAAAAACCAAGTCTGTGATTAGAATTAGCAAACTGGTCACTTCTGTAGACCCTGCAGTTCTGTATGAGCCTCCAGCATCTACCCATGAGGATATGATCATCTCCTTTACCACACCACCAGTATTGGAGTATCAAGTCCAAGGATGCGGCTTAGGGTGTTGAAACCAGGATCCATTGATCCACAGTCCCTGACCTTTGGCAAAGTCAAGGAGCATGGAGCCACTTTCACTACGGTCACCAGACACATGGAGACTGACACAATCTGCATAGCCAGCCCTGTCAGTGCCAGTGGTCACACTGAGGTCACCCATGACCAGATTAGCGTCGTGGACACCTGTCAACCACCGAGCAAAGTTCTGAATAAAATGTCTCCCTAACCGAAACATCACTCACCACTGTCGGAGCATACATTGAGACAAAAGACAAGGCACTCAGAGACTGCCTTAATCTGAGTCTTATAATACACTTTTGCAAGGAGTGACATCAGACACAATCCACCACAGAAGCAGCTACTCACTGAGCATGATAGCCATCAGAGCAACCAGACCAATAAAATATGTCCCCACCTTCAGAGATCTGGCCAGTCCCAGGTCTGTGCACCTCAGATAGTGCTGCCACTGAAATGTGGAGTTTATGAAGCTCCTCTAACAGCAGAGGAAGATGGTTATCAGGCTGGGGAGATGAGACATTCCACATTCCTACCCCAATGGGCCACCTCAGATGAGGACCCAAGTGCTACCGTGCAATGGGTGACACCTCAATACCACACCAGTTCCAATCCCCAACAGGCCTGATTCCATTGGCTCTCCGGTGGTTTTGAATTAAATGAGTTCAGTAAAGGTTGATAAATGCTTAAAACGTCCATTGTCAGCCTTGAACTGCCTTTTACAGAGTGTGGCCAAGTGGTTAAAGCCCTGGGCTTTAAAACACAAGGGTGCTAGTTCATTCTGCAATACTGGTACACTGTGTGATTGCTTAGCCTTTCTGCGTTGCAGTTGTAAAATATATATTTATAGTATCTGAGTGAATTAAGTAAATGGATGGACACACATGTATGTATAAAACTGATCATGAACACCAGAAGAATTACAGGATTGACTCTAGGCTACCAAACTGGATGATGCTAAAATAAGAGATCATTACTGTATGCTTACCTCTTTCTATACTCTTCATGACTTCTTATCTTGGAGCACATTTAGCCTGCAGTTCATTCGAGCATAGCATGGTAAGAGGAGCTACTTGGGCTCTCTTTTGCCGGCAGCCATGAGACTGTTTAGTATCTCCTCCTGTCCTATTATAACATAGACAGATATGATAGACACAATGACAAAATGAGAATAATTCTTGTATTGTTGTATAATATATGGATCTTGTTATTACATTAATAGTTGCAGTTTTTTTTTGTTTTGCACTGTGACTTTATATTCTATGTTGCTGGGGGGAAAAGATAATTTCCCTTTAGGTATAAACAATTCTATCTATCTATCTATCTATCTATCTATCTATCTATCTATCTATCTATCTATCTATCTATCTATCTATCTATCTATCTATCTATCTATCTACTGTAAAAGAAAAAACAAAACAATGAAGAGCTGGGTCTCAGGTAGGGAAGCCAATTTAGTTGGAGGATTATGAGGGTTTTCAGCAAATAATATACTCAATACCACACCTTTGCAGCCTTCAGCAGTAGATGTTGCATTGATTTGCAAGACAGCAGAATAAGCGACCACTGGTGTTTTATAGTGGGCAGTAGAAGTGGGCTGATAGGCAGAGTACTGCAAGGTGCACAGAGTCAGATACTTCCTGGCTGTAGACAGAAAATGGATATGTGTGTTTTGCTAAAATGGAAAAAGGTTAGTAAATATATCCATGGCATAACATTCAGGTATGTTTAACTGACTTATTAAATTAATGTGAAAGTTGGAGTATTTTAAATTTTTTTAGTTTTTATTTATTAAATATTTTTGTGCCAATGAATCGTATTCTGAGCTGGTGAATCTATTAGGCAGCATTGGCAGCTACCTAGGGCACCATTTATGTAGCTCAAGTGGCACACACTCAGCAATAACTGCTGTGCTGTGGACACTGAAGGATTCTGTTTTGGTAATTCAAGCGGTGCATCCTCTGGACACAGGGGGTTAGAGTTAGGGTTAGCATTCATCTAATAATGCTGAATGAACACTATATAGGGGTGCTGTTTATGTTACTCAAGTGGCACTCGCTCTGGACCTTTCCAAAACACTATGGACAACCAAGGGGATAACTCAGGGGGTGCATGTTCCAGACAAAGAGAAGGGCCTTCCTCCACCTAGAGCTTTATATGGACTGGCACAGACTGTATTGAAAAATAAGAGTTAGAACAGAATTTACTTATGTGTTAGTAGACTACATTAAATACATGCACTTTAAAATCATTTCCAATGTCATGTATTTAAAAATGTAGCCTAAGTGGGCTCGTAGTGGCTCATAAACTTTCATAAACAGCAAATATTAATTCAGGTAATGTAAAAAAGGCATCTATTGATGTGTCATTCTTACTTGTGGAGGGTCTGTGAATAACTGTAGTTTAATTTTTTTTTAATGTAACTTTTTTGAAAGAAGTGTCTAATGGAGAGTTAAACTTTTTGTTTAAGTCTTAAGGCAAAATTGTTGGCTGCTTTCAACCATGACGGAGAGCAGGTCTGGATCGTCATCAGATCTGTTCTGTTGTTGTCTGTGCATACTGTATACAAAGACCTCCTTGGTGTCTCTTTGAGTCACCTTATGCTGTCACACATTGGACACCGGCTGTTTTATCTGTCTATACAGTGCTGCTGTAAAGCGCCTTGAGAAGCACCTCAGCTGGCAGAAATGCTAATCCCAACAGTTTGTCCTATAGTAAAGTTGTTTCTCCTGCTGCAAACTGCAGTTTAATCTGTCATTTATCAAACACACACAAACCAAAAGGCAATCTTTTACCATGGCACACAGCTTCTTTTCTTTTAAACTTTAATTTTTCTACAATAATTGAAAATCCAGAGACAGGAAAAGAAAGGTATCAGTTGCAACCTTCCCAAGTGTTTTCTCAAAGTCTTTGTGAGATATACTTTGAACTCCTCCATGTCAGTTTCTTTTCCTTGGCATTGGAGTGATAAACCTAAAATGAACTCCTCCTTTCTTTTTCTTGGCATTGCAGAAGTAAAGTGTCTGTAAGTTTGTGAGGCAAGTGTCTGTGTTCTTCTTCCTGCCTCATTTGGAGTATCTTTTTCCAATGTTATTTTCCCTGCAGTGTGGTAAAACAGATCTGCATGACCATTAGCAGTGTAGGTCTGTGACCTCTGAACTCTGGCAGAATAACATCCTTTGGACTTATGTATATCTTGTAGCGTAAACATGCCAATCAACTGCTCACATTTTTAAGAACAGCAAAGAGGGCAGCACAGAAACATTGTGGTTAGTGCGGCTCCCTTACAGCTCCAGGAGATTGTGTTCAGCTTCATGCCCATCGAAAGTCTCTTTGGATTTTGTATGTTCTCACCATGTTTTTCTCCATATCCCAAGATCATAACTTTAATGGCTGTTTTTTGTGACTGAATTGGCAGAACATGAGAAAGCGTCTCTTGCAATGGGCCAGCATTTTAGCCAGAGTTTCTTGCTGTTGGGATAGACTCTGTGTTGAAATACATCAAATTAGGATGAATGTGGTGAGAGAGGACATGCAGGTGGTGGGGCTAACAGAGCAAGATGCAGAAGACAGGACGATATGGAAGAAGATGATCTGCTGTGGCAACCCCTAACAGGAGCAGCCGAAAGAAGAAGAAGGATGTACAATAATCATTAAGATGATAGTTGATGTACAATAATCTGATCAGAATGAAAAAGTATTGGGCTTCCAAGGTGGCACATATTAAAGGCTGTCTTAAACCTCATATTTAGAGAAACTTAAAGATGACTTTGCTTTATTTGAAGAAAAGAAAAAAACATTTTCTGTACATTCAGAAAAATGAATAACATCAGAAAAACATCAAAGTAAAAAAAAAAAAAATCAAACAGTGTTTTATGCATAATAAAACTGAGACAATGACCTTGAGAGAAGCTAACACAATCCATTGTGTCTTAAGTTGAACTCATCAGAATCTTGAAAAAACTAACACACACAACAGTGCAAATTACCATTCTTAATATTTCTGAATTTTAATCAATTAACATTGGCCTACAACAAAACAGTTCCAGTCCTGAAGGATCATTAGTGTGGTTTGTAATGCTGCTGAAGCCCTTGGAGGGTTTCTTTTCTTGCAGCTCATGACAGCCTGTGTGCTCTTTTGTAAAAGTGCCGAATTGTGGGATACGACTTCATTATGATTCTGCCTATGCACTCGCATCCCATAGGAATACAAATAAAGTAAGATGCGCTATAATGAAACATCGACCAGGGCGGGCGCTCAAGCAAGCAAGGCGCTCAAGCAGTGCTGCTGCAAGTTAATCAGTCATTAGAAAATCTTCACTGCTGAACACAATAACAAATGAAATAATTACATGTTATTGTATATAGTGTCTTTTACAAAACTTTCGCATAGTGCTTCACATAAGCCTCAAAAGTGATATACAAAAATGAAACCAACTGTCAGTCTTCTCAATCATCCCATTATAAAATTATGGCATGTGAAACCATGAAAATATTGACCAGGAATCAGACCTGGGTGGATTGAGTCATCCTCATGCATATATGGGACAGCTTAGAGAAGTAAAGACAACTGGATATAATCCATGTGAAAATGGGAAGAACATGGGACCTTCACATAGTGTTTGGCCTGGAAGTGATCTGCAGTCCATGGACCTATGGGACAGACACTGCGCCCCTAATGTTTTTGTGATATTTTTAATGGAGTAAACCCTAATCAGATTGGTCAACATATAATTGATATACTGTAGCATCTTACAAAGACTTTTAAGAGTAACCTGATGAATGCAGCATTCAAAACCAAGGCATACTGCTTTCAAAGAAAAACAAAAAAGTCTGAAACATTTAAGTGTTTACTGTAAAACGGAAAAGGGCTGGTAAGTCGTAATGTTTTTCAAATGGACATATAGATGACAAGATAAAACATAGAACAAAGTTTCTTCAATAACAGCAAACAGGTGGAAAAAGACATTTGTATTAATCTTTACTCTATCACTTCATGTTTAACGGCTTCAGTATTTCCTTGCTTTGGCTGAGACTAGGGTTTCTTAAACTATGGGTCACTGGTCTTGGGTTGCGAGCTACTGTTGTATTTAATGGCAATGGATTGTGGATGGTTTGCAAATTGGGTCATGGTGGGTCGCAGCAGATTTATTAAGTAATCAACATTGCTCTGACGATCTTCCTCAATTGTCCATGATTCTCCAAGGAGGACAATCCCTAAGTTTTGATGATCAACCACAGTTCTCCAAGGTGGATGAACTACCAATCATCCAGGCATAGAAAAGGGCAAGATGGGGTCATGACAAAAAAAAAGTTTAAGAAACCCTAGCTTAGGCATATATGCAATTGTTGCTATGCAAAAATAACAACTGAGGATTACATAATCAGTGAAATATCATGGATTCTTGATTTTAAAACATCTTCTTCTTTTTTGGCTACTCCCATTAGGATCGTCTTTTTCAAGTTTTCCTGTCTTCTGCATCAAACCTACCAGCTGAATATACAAAATCTGCTAAATTCAATTTTTGAGCTTGAGCACACACCAGTAGCTCTGTGTGAAAGGCAGAAAAGACCGGTCAATCAATCCAGCACTTACATCTTTTGGATGTGGAAAGAGTACACTGAGGAAAAACCCATAAGACACAGGGAAAATGTATAAGCTTCCTGCAGACAGCAATTGTGTGAAGGTTTCAAGCCCAGAACTCATTTTGTGAGTCAACAGTGCTAGAATATTATCATGATGGCTTTTCCAGTGTGACTGCTTGGATCAGCTTCATCTTGGTAAATAGAGTCTTGGACAGTGTGGCTTGGTTACTAAGGTGCTGGACAGCAATGTATAAGTTTCTAGTTTAGAGTTTTGAGCCTTTAGCCTGTGGAATGATCTACAATCGACATTAGAGACATCTCAACATTTAAAACAATACTGAAAATTTTTGCATTGCTCCAATAGGTAATTTTGCTGGTGTAGTTTGATGCAATATAGCTTTCTATTTTACTGAATTTCAAGTTTTGATTGGCCATTATTAACTTCTCTATTTATTATTCCCATGTTGTCTGCTATAATTTATATTTTCTATCTTAATAACATTGTCATCATTTGCCTGTGTTCTTGTTTCAGACTGCTGCTTACCCAGGACTTAATATATAGTATTTCTGTTTTTGAAGTTTCTTTGTTTATGTTTAAACATCTGTATTTTAATACATTCCAGCTTTTCATTTTGATGGAGAGTGGTGATATGCTACATGTTGGTCGGATGTGCAAGAATTTCACTGTACTCTGCATATGTGATAATACTACTACGGTAAGAAATTGTTTAGAAGAAAAAAGAATACACAGTATATATATATATATATATACTGTATATATATATATATATATATATAGTAAAAGGCGCTATATAGCGCCCGACCCGGCACAGACTTACGCAGAGGCACGTGTAAAACAAACAGGCTTTTATTAGTTTTCTTCAGCCGTGGGGCACGTCTTCCCCGTGTCCCACAGGCCCAGCACAGTTCCAAAAGCACAAAACACAGCTCAAACAACCCTTCCTCGCACCACCACTCCTCCCAGGCAACCTCGTCATCTTCCTCCCAATTCTGGCCATGAATGAAGGGAGGCTGGCCAGTTTTATAGCCCACCCTGAAGTGTTCCAGGTGCTTGACCAGCTGGCCCCGATTGCACCTCCGGGTGGGGCTGATAACTTGTCCAACCTGGTTGTTGTCTCTCGGCAGCACCCCCTAGCGGCCACCCCATCTCCCAACCAGGCTGTGGAGGACTCCATGTCCCATGGAGCCACGTGGGAGACTGGGAAACAAATAACGGCCGGGGAGGCGGCCACCAAGCGTCCTGGGGGAGGTATTGAGCTGTCGATGGTGGCTCCCCCAGAACATATGCAGCAGGGGCGTCGCAGCCGGGCATGGGACCCGGCTGTCCGTCACTATATATATATATATATATATATATATATATATATATATATATATATATATATACAAACTCACCTAAAGGATTATTAGGAATACCTGTTCAATTTCTCATTAATGCAATTATCTAATCAACCAATCACATGGCAGTTGCTTCAATGCATTTGGGGGTGAGGTCCTGGTCAAGACAATCTCCTGAACTCCAAACTGAATGTCAGAATAAGAAAGAAAGGTGATTTAAGCAATTTTGAGCGTGGCATGGTTGTTGGTGCCAGACGGGCCGGTCTGAGTATTTCACAATCTGCTCAGTTACTGGGATTTTCACGCACAACCATTTCTAGGGTTTACCAAGAATGGTGTGAAAAGGAAAAAACATCTAGTATGCGGCAGTCCTGTGGGCGAAAATGCCTTGTTGATGCTAGAGGTCAGAGGAGAATGGGTCGACTGATTCAAGCTGATAGAAGAGCAACTTAACTGAAATAACCACTCGTTACAACCGAGGTATGCAGCAAAGCATTTGTGAAGCCAACAGCACGCACAACCTTGAGGCGGATGGGCTACAACAGCAGAAGACCCCACCGGGTACCACTCATCTCCACTACAAATAGGAAAAAGAGGCTACAATTTGCACAAGCTCACCAAAATTGGACAGTTGAAGACTGAAAAAATGTTGCCTGGTCTGATGAGTCTCGATTTCTGTTGAGACATTCAAATGGTAGAGTCAGAATTTGGCGTAAACAGAATGAGAACATGGATCCATCATGCCTTGTTACCACTGTGCAGGCTGGTGGTGGTGGTGTAATGGTGTGGGGGATGTTTTCTTGGCACACTTTAGGTCCCTTAGTGCCAATTGGGCATCGTTTAAATGCCACAGGCTACCTGAGCATTGTTTCTGACCATGTCCATCCCTTCATGACCACCATGTACCCATCCTCTGATGGCTACTTCCAGCAGGATAATGCACCATGTCACAAAGCTCGAATCATTTCAAATTGGTTTCTTGAACATGACAATGAGTTCACTGTACTAAAATGGCCCCCACAGTCACCAGATCTCAACCCAATAGAGCATCTTTGGGATGTAGTGGAACAGGAGCTTCGTGCCCTGGATGTGAATCCCACAAATCTCCATCAACTGCAAGATGCTATCCTATCAATATGGGCCAACATTTCTGAAGAATGCTTTCAGCACCTTGTTGAATCAATGTCACGTAGAATTAAGGCAGTTCTGAAGGCGAAAGGGGGTCAAACACCGTATTAGTATGGTGTTCCTAATAATCCTTTAGGTGAGTGTATATTGTCACACACATGTGCATTGGAGGCAGCTAAAGGGCTTGAGTGAAGGCAGTTCGGAGGCATCCTGGGATGTGGCAGAGTGCACTGACTCTTTTTCTCTCTTGCCTGTAGACTATTCCCGGGGGATTCCACCTGGCTCTCTTGACGTCACTTCCGGGACCGAGCCAATGGAAGTAGACCTTACCAGCTCTGGCCCCTCTGATGTCATGTCCGGGTGTGATCCAATGATTGAAGACCACGTGCCTGATCCTTATGACCTCACTTCCTGTCTTCCCCTTTAAAAGCCTGCCCCTTTTACCTTTTCCCTCAGTCTTGTTTTGGACTCATTTGTACGCACTTTAGTGCTGTATTTTCATAAAAAGAACGACTTTGCAGCCGGGATACGAGATTATACGGGTGGCTGCCCCAAATCTTTATCTGGAATATGTCTCATCTTTGTGACAATATATACTGTGTATATATATATATATATATGTATATATCACAGTCCAAAGACATGCACATGCAGGTTAGGTGCCTTGGTGATCCTAAATTGTCCCTAGTGTGTGCTTGGTGTATGGGTGTGGGTGTGTGTGCCCTGCGGTGGGCTGTCGCCCTCTCCGGGATTTGTTCCTGCCTTGTGTCCTGTGTTGGCTGGGATTGGCTCCAGCAGACCCCCGTGACCCTGTGTTAGGATATAATGTGTTGGATAATGGATGGATGGATATATATATAAAATTTCTGAAAGTTGGGGTTAAAGGTCACTGTGATGACACAGGGGTTATAAAAGTGAGTTGGCAGGCAGGTGTTAGGAGATGCAGGTAATGTGTAGCAAGGCTGTGTAACTGTATGTCACAAAGCCAAAATTCAAGGGGAAAGAATATTGACGCCTCTGCCTGTTGTTCTTTTCTGTCATCATGACATCTGCTAATCAGGAGGAATTAGAGTTGGAAGAAGAGCATTACACTACCAAACGTTCTGGTGAGTAGCTCAAACATCACTGCCATATTGAACAAAAGCACATTCCACGATTTTCTTCGGTACCATAAATATAGCAGCAATACACTAATACATTTTATACATTGATACTATCATTAATACATTTTATTGCAACATTTATAGAAATCTAAATATTCCATGCAATAGGTATAATATTGTACATTGTGCTGAGCATAGAACTGGAGGTGCACTAAATAAGAATAAACTGAGATGACTCCTCGCCACTGATTCACTGTGTGGCCCTGAGTGAGTCACTTAACCAGACAGAATTCACAGTGCTAAAATAGGAAAACAATGGTCTTACTACTGTACTTGCATGGCGCCTTGTGCAGCATGGAAATGAAATACATTCCTTAATATTGAAGAGACAGAGCACAGCACATTTACTTAAGGATGCTCATGGAACATGGGACAAAGCTGAAAGAATTACAGGGAGAAAAAACTGGCAGCAAGGAGTATAAATCTGGAACTTAATCAGGATGGAATACCAATCGATAGCACACTTACTCTTCCCCATGCTGGTTCTGGACACAGTTGAAAATTAACTGGAGTACTTATCAAATCCTGTAAGGTGGAAACTCTATAATTTCTGAGACTGGAAAGCAGGTCAGGCTCCTGGACCCACCATGTTGTCCATGCTGTTTTTAAAGTTGTTGTGGTCTGAACTACCAGACATAGACTGGAGTTGTTATATAGCCTTATGTTTCTATGGTTTTGTGTTATTAATTATTATATGGCTGATCAATAACAATGCCTGACACTTTATTCATCAAAGTACTTATGACTTTAACAGTTTAAAATGTTAAAACACTGTTAGCCTGTGTGAAGAGTACAGACCAGCTATTCAGGAGATTTTATTTTTCTGCTGGTATCTGGAGCACCACAGCAGGTATTCAGAGGGCAGTGTTTAAAGGATTGATGGCTGGGAACAAGTCTAGCACGCTCTAAAAAAGAAATGACTGGTGGTGAACCTCAACAGAGTGTACCGTACACCAAATGCTGCATCGGTGTCTTTGCTGACTCATCTTTGAATCAAAAAACCAAGATGCATTCTTACGAAATGGTTTCTCTGCAGCTGCAAATGAACGTTTTGTTTCTGTGTGATTATTTTTAAATAAAACTGAAAAAGGAAATCTGTACAAGGTTGCAAAATACATATGTGATAGGAGAAGGCCCTCATATCATCGCTCCAGAACCTGAATAGCTGAGGAAAAGTAAGCAAAAAAAAAAAACAACTATATTAACAAAATAACCACAAGGGAGGGAGAATTACCGGGAATACACAAAAGACAAATCTAACAGGACAGAAATCAAAATCTTTCCGTCACTTTAGGTCTTGCGAAACACATTTTGCTCCCCGATGTGCTTAATGGAATGGTTTCCCCACTTACCCACCTACCATCACCAACACCTCACCTCCTGAGTCACATTTCAAAGTGTGTCAAATGTTGGGATAACTTCTGGCCAAGCTCAGGGATATCATACCTGGATTCCCACCAGCAGCCCATGGTATCCCTGTCCCCCAAGATGTCAACCGACCTTGCTGAGTTTCTCCATTTTCTTAAAGATACACTAAAATCCAAATTCTTCCAGTCAAAATTGGTGGGATGCCCTCCAATGCATCAGAGGATTCCTCCTAGCCTCTTGTTAGTCCATAACTGAAAACTATATTTTCCTTATGTAGGCGCCAGAGTGGATGAAGTGGCATCCTGGCCAGGAAGGAGTGTGCTTCCATGTTTGGACAGAAGGCTGTATTGGAATGATGTGTATGGGCAGGCTGATTACTGGTACCTTTCCTAGTAATGAAGCCATTAGGGATGAACAGGGGGAGATTGTGTGTCCAGAATAATTCTTTCCCCAGTACGTTAGACAGCAGCATCCCTCCCAAACGCACAACCGCAGGGCAACATGGGAGTTGTAGTTCCAATGAGCTGTTCTACTGGACTTCTAGGGTGCTGCAGAAAGGAGAAGTCTTTATTTTAAGGAGGTTCTACCTAACCTGGAAGTGATTCCAGAATATATTATGAGGCCACAGGAAGTACTCTCATGTCTGGCATAAAAGAAGACACTCAACCTCATCCTGGTGAGGCAGAGTTAGGTAGAAGAGGACAATGCCTGATTGGAGGAGTAGATGGTTGGGGGAAAGAAAATAAATAATTTTGTTGTTGTTTGTGAAAAAGGGCTTATTTAATAAAAACAAGTGCATTTAACCTGGGCTTCTCTCTGGAAGCTTCAGGTAGTTCTCTATGGGACTCTTGGCTGTCCTACACTAACCTGATGCCCTGACAACTTCTTCCTAGCCAGATATGCTGGACACAAACCATCATACAAAATCCAAAAAAGTTTGCATGGTGCATGGTACAGGTGCTGGGCTAGATTTCAGTTCAACCTGTAATTCTATTACTGTTCTTCACATTTGGGAAGTGCACCAATAGTCAATAATATACAGAATAAATTCATAAAAATGAACTTGTCAATAAACGATGAAACAGTTGAAATAGTTTGCATGCCCTTATAATTTTCATGCTATAGTCTAAAGCATAGTCTAGTCTAGACCACTTAAACAAGGACATCTGCGTATTTAAGTTTGTGCACATGAAAGTGGGCTCCACCTCTTTTGAGACGTCTTTAAAATTATTTTCTTTTCATGCTTTATCATTATTATTTCATTATATAACACTTAGCTCTTTATTCATTTTTTTTTATGTTCTCAGTGTTTCGGAAGGGAGCGGCCACATGGTCTCAGGAACAGACTAGGAAACAGGGCTGCACACTGGAGCAACAACATCAAAGGGTCACATCCTATTTTTAGTCTGCCGCATGGAAAATTGGAACGCGCGGAAAATATGTGGAATGGTTTTGTTTCAGCCCTGCAGTGTGACGCTCTGTCTTCACTTTCTAGAGGTACAGCATTTTAATAAAATAGGCATGATTTAATTAAAGCTGCTTCATCAAATGGTTAACAGGAGCAATAAAACACAATCCTGGCATATTACTACTGGAGATTATTTCTCTGCAGCTGGGTGGTCCTTTATATAGTAAAGACATCATTCTAAACATTTAGAAAAAAAAGCTCATTTTAGAAGACAAGAGGCAGTAGCTGCTTCCTCTGCATGCTGTTTAAGAAGCAAGCAGCTTGGCAACCTCAGTACAAATCTGCCATGCTGTACACCCCGGTTACTGTTTTTAATAATGGCCTCATATTAAATACATCTATGTTTAGTTAAGGCATTTATCCGACTAAGCTCATCCGTTTTCTTTAAATATAAATCTATTAATTATTTATTAGGCTGTGTGGTAGTGCACTGATTAATGCTGCTGCCTCACAGATCAAATGTCTTGGGTTCAAATCTCAGAGCTGGGTTATGTCCTTCCTGTGTCTGTGTGGGTATTTCTATGGGTACTCCGGTCTTCCTCCGACGTCTTCAAGATGCACATTTAAGTTGTGAATATGAGTATGTGTAAGTGGGCCTTTGAAAGACTATGGTGTCTTCTCCAGGCTTGGATGCCAACATGCCCTCCTTGCTACTGGGGTAGGCTCCAAACTCCCAGGGGTCTACAGTGGTTAGTGAGGCTGCTTCCTGATTTCTTTAGCCTGAGTTCAAATCCTGGCCTGGTAACCATGTATATGGAATTTATATGTTCTCAGATATCCACGTGAGTTTTACTCAGAGTGCTCTGGTTTTCCACATTCATCCTACAGATGTGCGAGTTAAATTGTAAATTGGTCTGTGCAACCAGCCTTAAATAACCTCATGCTGTTCCCTTCTTTCTGCAGCAGGTATTCTCCATTTCATCCTTGTTGTGCTCTGTGACAGACATATGTTTCATTCCGGGTGGTTTCCTGCCTGCCTTGTGTCTGATTGTAATGAGATAGACTCCTGCTCCCTACAATCCTGAGCTGGAACATCCCGGTTAAGCAAAAAGGTACATTATGTGTATGAGATTTTAGGGCCACATTTATAGGACTAAGTGTAACTTAAATCACAGAGAATAAGATCAGTTTGTCACAGCCATCATTACACCTTTGCTTACACTCCCTAAGTGAAGTTCACCATTGATAACACCAACCACGTGCAGAATTGCCCCCCATCCACAGCTCATGTTTTATTTGCGTGACAGCTGCTCTTTTACACCCACCTGAAGCCATTTTGTTTGCTTGTGAATGCATTCAAGCCGGCTTGTGATGTTCACTTTATT
Organism: Polypterus senegalus; assembly: GCF_016835505.1. Taxonomy (NCBI): domain Eukaryota; kingdom Metazoa; phylum Chordata; class Cladistia; order Polypteriformes; family Polypteridae; genus Polypterus; species Polypterus senegalus. Next base: position 135,667,868 of record NC_053154.1, on the reverse strand, counting down.
TTTGATCCATTCATTTTATTGCCTTTTTAGTCTTTGTATCTGTATTTTTTAACATTGCTACACTCCTTGGCTAACTGTCTAATGATTTTCTTTGTATTCAGCTGCTTGTATTTTCCCTTTAATTCTCGCTTGCTCTGTTTATTTGTACTAATCCTTCTCTGGATACTCTTGCTTTTTCAAATACCACAGAGTCCTCTGAGCACACAAACAGCCAATGTGCAAAGCTGGCTTAATGCAAGTGATGAAGAGTAACTTAAATTCATTTTGTGGATGAGAGAGAACTTCTTCATCCAAAACAGCCGGGAAATGCAACAGACAACAATTTTAATGTAAACTGATTGCATACTTACTTAACAATGTAAAAGAATTGTTATCTGATGGTTAAATTTAATAAATGTAAAATAGGTCAGTCACTTCTGTCCTCCCATGCCAAGTAGGCTGTGTTGCTGTTCTTGTAGATATATCCGGTTTCACATCACGTGACATCTAGCGACATCTGAGGTATGTCAGACTTACCAACCACAATTCCTGATCTTGTATCTGGACCTTGTCAATTTACATTGAAAAGCACAGCCCATGTCACATTTACCAACTGAATGTTGACCACCTAGCACAATCCTGCTCACCCCTTTTTCTGACAGTGAATATATGCTGCCTGACAGAGCCGGCACTGTATGAAGGGTTAACAGCTGCACCAGAATCAGCTGCAATCACTATTGCTTTTTCCTTTCATTCTGTTCTGTCATGGTTCTGCAGACATACAAGCTCCTCCTCTCTTTGTGAGCCCCTGTGTTTAATATTCCTGGTCATGTATTTTATGTATTATACTTTTGGATGACCATTCTTTGGCTGTCAGCTCTCTTGCACACAGAGTCCATTCCTACAACTAAAGACAAAACCAGTCCTGTTCGATTTTATTGGAGCATGTTACAGACTAGTTGGGGTAAGTGGTGTGGTATATCATATTAGGTGACTGCCTTATTGACAGAGTGCCACCATCTACCTTGCTAAGATTATGTAAATGAAGGCTACAACAAAAAATCACTGGAAGAGTCACTTAAAGTGATAAAGCCTAAATGTAACAATGAAATGTTATCCACTATCTAATCAGTTACTGTCTCCTTTGAATATCAGACAAGTTTAAGCCTTTTCAAAAATCCTGCTACATATGACACATGTTTAATACCACTTGGGGTGATTCCTGCATCAGAATTCTCTACTAGTGCTTTCATCTATATCATTTAAATAAAATGGAAAAATCTAGACGATGTCACACGTGTGTGCATAAGATATAGCTTAAGGTCTCTGATGATTGCAATTACTTGCCACTCCAGGGGTTGGTGCTGTGTCCTATAGCCTTTTTCTCTGCTCTATTATTGGCTAAATAAGTATGAGCTAGTGAGAGTGGGTGCATGAGTTGTCAATGCCACATTTTCTGCCAAGGTCAGGCCTGAGTCCCTGTGCAGCTGCTCTAGAAAAAGAACATTCAGAAAATGGAAGGATGTTAAATATGTGGTAAGCAGTAGTTAAGGAATTCAATTTGCAATTGTAAATTATACATTGCAACAATAAAAAAGAAGAAAAAAACTTGGTTCATGGGCTGAGGTAGCTTCTCATTTGAGCCTTTGACTTCTACTGTGTTATCCTTATATGAAGAGTTTTGTGTAACTACCCCCAGAATATCATAAAACGTGTTTTTTATCTTTAAATAAAGGTTGATTTCTTGCTTCAATTCAATAAAAAATATTTTTGGCCACCCACACTGCTTTAATTGACACTTAGATTAAACAGTTGCTAATGCAAATGACAGTTATACTGCTTCAGATAAATGTGTGACCTGTGTCACAAAAGTTGAGCTAATCTTTTTATTCTGCTTTACAATTCACACTTGTTAACACATCCATAATAGCAATTGCATCACATTTCCTGTTGGAACATCTCTCATTATGGATACTTCTGCTTTCTTTTGTTCTCACTATAGCATTTATTGTTCTTCATCTTCCTTAAAGTCACATGATCAGTTTGCACATGCCTATTTTAGACACTAAAAACATCTCCAGACGCAAAGATATGTGCTTAACATTAGAATTCCTGAAGCCTACGAAAAAACTTGTAATCCCGGGCCACCTTAAATCCCTTCACACCTCTCTATCAGTGTCTTCTGTTTTATAAATGTGTCAATCTGCACAAGCAACAAGCAGCCTGCTGTCCCATTGACAGAGCTCAGCCTGTGGGCAAAATGTTCTCCCAGCTCAAGCCAAGGCTCCTTATCTGCATGTGATGTGCCTGGAGTTGTATAGGGTAAATAATAGAGTATATCATTTTATACAGTATGTGTTCCGTGTCTACAATGATCTGGGTAAGTGTAGGATAAAAGGAAATGTGAGAAATGCAAGAAATTCTGAACACATACCTAAAGTAGAAACTTTTTCCATGTTATACTGATAATGATGAGAAGTGTATAATGTGTGAAGACTTTAGTCCAAATATCAAATAAACATGTGCACTTTTATTCAAGAATATAACCAAAGAAAAATAAAATCATTTGATTTACATGTGGCCATCAATGAGTTAAAACCACCAAACTGCCAAATAAAGAGACCTGAACTCTGAGAATTTTGCGATGGACTTAGCTCTGTCGATGAGGAGGATGGGATAGCAGGCTGCTTGATGCTTGTGTTGATCCACACATTTGGAAAACAAAAGACGTTGATGAGGAAAATTGCTAAGGAATTTAAGGTGACTAGGATTACAAGTTTTTTCATAGGCTTCAGGGATTCTAGTGTTAAATGCAGGTTGTGCAGTCTACTGCTTTTAAACCATAAAGCTGTTGCTCCTGTTCCTGCTTTGGGGTCATTGTGTGACCTTGAGGGACATGACCTGTGACTGCCCGTGCCTCAGATGTAAATTAAAATGGAAATAATTGTGTAACAGGTCTTGTAAAGCGCCTTGAGTAAGTATTCACTCATTGACTCACTTCCTTGCTTTCATCGACTCATCCAGATTAGGGTCACTGTGGCAAAACTTTAAGTCAGACTTTTCAAAGTGCTGTCTCCAAGTCTCAGATTTTTCCCTTCAATCAGTTTTTCCTAGAGAATTATAAGGCACTGCCAGGTCAGCTAAAAGACATACACCTTCTACCAAAACCTTTATCTCCACACAGCTGGTCGTCCGTGTTACATGCCTTAATCTTCCTAAATGCCCAAGTCCTATAAACTGTAACCCTCTTGACTTAAAAAAGCAGCAGTTCTATTCTGAGGTCCAACTATACTGTTAAGTTCTTCACCTTATTATAGAGAGTAAACTCAGCAACCCTGCACAGGAACCTCATTCTGGCTGCCAAAAGTTATGAAGTCTTTGTTTTGGTCACGAGGCAGAACTTCCAATGATGAGGGGGTTGTAGGGGTTGCAGATTTACTAATAAATAGAATGATTTGTCTAAGTCTAACTTTACTCCTGCTTCAAGACCATGGAAAAATGTTCATAAAATTGCAATTTGATTGTTCTGATTTAACAGTCTCTGCAGCTACATGAGAACATTACATCAATGTAATTACTCAACCTCCTGTGCTTAGAGCAGTTATTCATCCCTTACATTTATGGACCAAGTCACTCTTTTCCAAGAGAAGAGCAAACCTTCATATATGGAGGTGCTAATTCTCAATGCAAAAACACCTAACCAAGTTTTGAACCATTTCTAGGCAACCTTTGTCAAGAGGCCAAAAGGATATTAGGTTGTTAAATTGGATACTCCACAGCTTCTTCTGTGCCTTGACATCATGTCCATGGAAATTATGAATACAAGTATGAACTGCAGCTTTAGTTAACATTCTGGTATTGATGTAACTTTTGACTTTTGGTGATATCCTCGATGTAGTTCTATCTATCTATCTATCTATCTATCTATCTATCTATCTATCTATCTATCTATCTATCTATCTATCTATCTATCTATCTATCTATCTATCTATCTATCTATCTAGAGGGGAACAACATGCATCACCATATGTAAATGAACAAAACTACATCAAGAGTGTCACAAAAATGTTGAAAGTTATATATATCAATACTGGAATGTTCTCTACAAGTTACAGTACAGAAAATGAGGAAAAGGTTGTATAACAAAAAATGAAAATCATTAATGGTACATAAAAGAAAAAAAAAGAACTATGGACTCTGTAGCTTTCTCTGAAGTGGAATGTGGACAATACCATATGTACACACACAGAAAATAAGACGACCATACATACTATAAAGAGCTATTGATGACAAATCCTTTTAAAAGGTCATTTATCTTCACAAACCTAGACAAATCAAGGATGTCTGTTTATTTTTACAACAGGAGAAAAGTGATATGTTTAATCTGCTGCTCTGAGCTCCTTTCAGAAAAGAAAAAAAAAACTCTGCCCTTATTTTATATCTCAAAACCAAGGGGGATACAGTAATCTCTTCTCCTGGAATGTGACTTTGTGTGTAGGCAGCAGAAAATGTCACTGCATACAACACAGATCAGAATCAAATTACTTTCAATTTGTCTGCAATTCCAAATTGTGTACTTTGCAAAGTCTTGCCAAAAAGATTAAAAAAATGATATTAACAAATTCTGCCAATACTGCTGATAGACATGGATAAACAAAATAAGACATATCTTTGGGTCCAGGGCTCAGTGGGCTGAAACCCTGCAGTGGTCTGTGCTCTTTGGGTTAATTATGTTTGACTGATGACAGGTTAAACTTGAGTGACTGTAAGCCAACCAGCAATGTCTCATCATTCAATAAGCCATCTTTCAGCTTTGTGAGGTTTTGTTAACTAAAGCCTAACTTTACAAGACCATAGTAGTATGATGTTTCTAGTTTTGGTCTTTATAACAAGTTTCCAAAAATTAGAGTCCATCCAGCTATCCATCCATCTATTTGTTTTCTGAGTCTGCTTATTCCAGTTGAATGTTACTATGGAGTGGAACATATCTGAGCAGCTTCAGGCACAAGGCAGAGACAAATCCTGGATGGAGCTACAGTCCACCATACTCACTGCCATGCTCACTTCATTATATTATGCAAATAAAGAAACACCTATCCATCTAATATGCTCATTATGAAATTAAATGGGTTAAAAATACCAACTTGACCCACTCAGTCACAAATCTACGAATGCAATACTGTCCACTGAACCAATAAGGTGCAGAAAAGTGTATAAAGGCCTACAAACAATACCTAAATGAAGTATCTCACAGTTTCCCACAGTAGATGAAAATTCCAGAATGACCACAGTGTATAAATTGCAGTAGGACAGGCAACAATGGTTATTGCCCCCAGACCACTAGAGCACACTAGGGCTTAGATTCACAGGACTATTGGGAGGACAAACAGCCTGGCCCTCCACCATCACACTCTGTGAGTTGAAAAGTCTTCAGGAAAGCCTAATGCCAGTAAAGGGAGCTCCTGAGGGCTACCCACAGACCTCTGAGTGTGGGTTGGGTAACGTGGAAAGATTTCCTGATCTGGGCTAAAAGGCCCCTGTAGTCAGTATGCAAGGGGCCTTGGAGGTGGGAGGATGCCATTGCTAAGTGGCTGGATGAGTAAAAGGAGTGTAAAGGTGAACGAGAAGAACCAGAAGGCTATGGTTTCTTTAAGCCTTTATGTATTTATGGGATAATTGTTTTGACTGTTTACCTGCTTAGGTAAAGAAAAGCCAAGCAAAATGACACCTTTTATTGGCTAACTAAAAAGATTACATATTGACATATTGTAATCTTTTTAGTTAGCCAATAAAAGGTGTCATTTTGCTTGGCTTTTCTCTACATTCATAATGGCTAACACGGTACAACAACCTAGTACTACCTGCTTAGGTAATAAAACCCTTTTGTTTTGTTCTTTTATGGTCATCATTTGGATTTGGGGACAAAGCAAGAGTGTCGCCGACAGTCTGCTATATATAGTGTGCTGATACCATGATACATATCATGACATTAAATCTTGTTTTCCTTATTGTAAGAATTAATGACTTACCAAAAATGTGTATTTATGATATTTTAATTTACTTTAAGAAATCTCCCCATTGGTAGATATTTTTGCTAAATAAAAGCAAAACATTTTTTGCAATGTGTGTATACATATATATCTATACTAATAAAAGGCAAAGCCCTCACTGACTCACTCACTCATCACTAATTCTCCAACTTCCCATGTAGGTAGAAGGCTGAAATTTGGGAGGCTTATTCCTTACAGCTTACTTACAAAGTTGAGCAGGTTTCATTTCGAAATTCTACACGTAACGGTCATAACGGTCGATAACGGTCGACAACATCCGCCATGTTGAACTTTCTTATTTATGGCCCCATCTTCACGAAATTTAAAAGGCGGCTTCCCTGCACTAACCGAAACCAATGTACAGTACGTACTTATTTCGATGGTATGACGCCACTGTCGGCCGCCATATTGAACTTTCCAACGTCACTAATTTTCCAACTTCCCGTGTAGGTAGAAGGCTAACCCCATCTTCACGAAATTTGGTAGGTGGCTTCCCTGCGCTAACCAAAACCGATGTACGTACTTATTTCGGTGCTATGACGCCACTGTCGGCCGCCATATTGAACTTTCCAACGTCACTAATTCTCCAACTTCCCGTGTAGGTAGAAGGCTGAAATTTGGCAGGCACATTCCTTACAGCTTACTTACAAAAGTTAAGCCGGTTTCATTTCGAAATTCTACGCGTAACGGTGATAACGGTCAACAATATCCGCCATGTTGAACTTTCTTATTTATGGCCCCATCTTCACGAAATTTGGTAGGTGGCTTCGCTGCGCTAGCCAAAATCGATGTACATACTTATTTCAGTGGTATGATGCCACTCTCCGCCGCCATATTAAAGTTTCCAATGTCACTAATTCTCCAACTTCCCGTGTAGGTAGAAGGCTGAAACTTGGCAGGCTCATTCCTTACATCTTACTTACAAAAGTTAAGCAGGTTTCATTTCGAAATTTTACGCGTAACGGTCATAACGGTCAACAACGTCCGCCATGTTGAACTTTCTTATTCATGGCCCCATCTTCACAAAATTTGGTAGGCGGCTTCCCTGCACTAACCGAAACCAATGTACGTACTTATTTTGATGGTATGACGCCACTGTCAGCCGCCATATTGAAATTTACAACATCACTAATTCTCCAACTTCCCGTGTAGGTAGAAGGCTTAAATTTGGTACTTATTTCGGTAGTATGGTGCCACTGTCGGCCGTCATATTGAACTTTTCAACGGTCTTTGTTACTTATGGGCCCATATTCAACAAATTTGGTACGCGGGTTCCCAACGCTAACTGAATCCTACTTACGTACATATATACGTCCATAGCTTTCAGCTTGGTCACCGCGTGAGGTGGCGTTGGTTCCCCCATCCCAACACCTCCCATGTTGTTGGCTGCCTGCCTATATAAGGCCGTCCGTCGCTCCAGTCTCTACATTCCCTTCCTTGCTTCACCACGGCATTCACGTCTCCCTGCTGATAACTACAGCCTTTTTATTTAATCCACAGCTTCTCCGCTGTTTTATTGTTCATTTATTACGATTATAGTTATTGTTTAGGTATTTTAGACTTACTTTACATTGCTCAGGTGGTACACATTTCCTTTATCATTCCAACCGTACCCCCATTAACATGTCTATTGAGGTGATCACCATCAATCAAACAACTGTCACTTACCGAGTGCTTTCCATGCCCAGAGATGGCACCTGCCTTTTCCATTCTCCTTGTTACATATTGCACGGCCATATCAGGCTCACTCTTGATATCCGGAGGAACATTGTGTCTTATGTATTGAATGACTAGGACAGGTTCAAGGTGTGGACCGATGACGGTACAGGAGATAATTATACTACGCAGGAGCACTATAAGAGTGAAATGCTTAAGCCCTTCACCTATGGTTCTGCATGTGAGTTGATGGCTGCCGCTGAATTGTTCGGTTGTCGCTTTCAAGTTTCCCGAAATGGCCCAATATTTTACACCTTTCGACAACCGCCAATGCCTCTTAAACATCTTAGATTCACAAGTGACGATTTCAGTAGTGGACACTTTGATGTTTATGAATGTTTAAACTCTCAAAAGCTGGATGTGAAGTTATCGATGAAACTGGATGTATACTTACAGCGCTTGACAGATGCCGAATGTCTCTTCAACACAAGTCCTACAAATACTGTCGTAATTGAAACAAACCATGAAACTCAAACCGATTTTGACAGCAGCAATCCAAGCTGTGAGATTTGAAACAAGTTTACTGTTCACATGGCCAACTGTATGTTGCATGCTTAAGAGTAAGCTCAGCGCACAGCTTGGTCATATTACAACCGGAGGGCCGAACTCACAATGTGGTATACAAAGAGATCCTTAACAAATAATTATTGGTATATTCTCCCTCAGTTTAAAAAGGTTTAATTTTCTTCTTAATAAAAATTTTAAGGCAGTACTTCGCTGCTGCGAAGCGCAGGTATTTTGCTATATATATATATATATATATATATATATATATAACTTTCTGACATTTAGATACATATACATAGCTATATAATATGCTTTGCTTGTTAAACATTTAAGCATGTTAATTGATTTAAGATTTTTTAATAAGACAAAGGCATGCTTGAACATTAGCAGCAGCAAGCAGAGATGGAGATGAAGAGAGAGAAGGAATAAAACCTGCTTAATCAGAGGTGTAGCCATGTTTACTTGGATAAGAAACAAAGTATTGAATGAAGTTATTAAATTGCTGCCACACCCTAGAAAGAGAAAACAGTAGGTAGTAGACAAAGCCAACCAACAAAGAAAGAACTCAGCAACCAGATAAGGCCAGCAGATAAAGCCTGAAATCCGAGGCCTATGGACAAGATATTCCAGTTGTACTTTACACAACCACCTTATGCTTTTATTGACAGTGAACAGAGGCATACAGTTAGAAATGACCTGTGTCTCTTCATCTCACCATTTGGCTTCCCACTACCCCATCCATGTATGCACAGCAATGTGATGGAGGGTGAGAAGACATAAAATGGGGCACTCAGATGGTGGTTTGTCTGACTGCTGCATTTCATACCCCTGCAACATCTCATATTGACCTTCCCATGTTCAGCAGCGTGTGCCTTTCTTTCTGTCTAAAATTAAGTGTTTTGGATTTTTGTTTTTGGTATCTGTTCAGTTCAGTTTTTTTTGCCCCTTTTGGATTTGTTAATTGTTTTCCTCTGATTTTCCTTGTGTGTTTACCTTCTGATTTTTGATCAGTCTTTTTGAATTTTGAAGTTGTTAAAAATTTTGAATATTTCCTCTGTCAATGTCTTTGCTACTTCTTTTGTCTGGCTGCAATTTGCACTAATACTTTGCAGTGAGCAGACTGCCATGTTCTTTCAAGACATGTTGTGTGTAGAAGACCCCCACCCAATGGTGCTAGACTCGTTCTACCTCTGTGGACACAATGATTGATAATTATGTTACAACACCTCTTGTTTCCTGTCCTCTTTTCTTTTTTTCTGGTGACCACAAATGTGTGTGTCGTTTTGATTGCTGAGTCTAAATTGACCCTGTTGGAGTGTGAGGGTGGACATGAGTGGGCCCTTCCTTTGTTCAAGTAAAACTAAAAGTCTTACTGTTCTTATTATATTACTATGCAAATCCGGATGAGCAGAAACCGTTTAAAATGTACCAGAAGTTGGCTTCAGTTAGTTCTAGGACATTTCTTCCCATATATCCTATTATTGTGGAATGTGTGTCATGGCCGTGAAAAAATGTTTTAATAATCTCCTGAATGATTATTTTAATTAAAGTATTTCTTATAATCTGTTCAAGACACATACCTTGACAAATGTGAAATGTACTGCAATGCTGCACCGATGCTTCAGCCAACATCTCTGTGTGAGTATTAGAGCTTGAGTGAACTGTACAGTGTGACATGCTCTGAAAAATGCTTTTCCTGGCTTTTAAAAATACAGACAGCTCTTGCTTTGTTAAATACTATGAGACAGTCCTACAGAAACAGAGAGTACATTATGCGTCTCTTTCACTAGGAGAGTTATTATTTCTTATTGTCCTACAGAATATTTTCTGTTTTGAAACAGTAAAACAAAAAAGAAAAAAGAAGGATCAATTATAATCCTAAATTGCAATTAGATGCAAAAAAAACCCCGACATAACAGATTTCAAAGAGCTGAGTGCAGTATGTGATGAATTTTAAATGTCACCATCTCTGCATATTTATTCCCACAGATTATAAGTCTTTTCAATAATAAAAATGAAATAAAATTACAGTGAAAAGAAATGCTTGGAAAGTTTATCTGAGGATCTAACAGAGACAAATGTGCTAGCAGCTTGGATTCACTTTTTTCAAGACATGGGTTCAAATCCTTGCCTGATCACTGCTTGTGTGAAGTCTGCACATTCTTTCCATGTTCTTGTTGCAGTTTAGGAAGATTCGGGGTACTAAATGGACAGCCTCTCACCAGTGTGAATGAATGAGCGGGCTCTGTAATGTACTAGCGCCCCATCTGTAGTTATTTCCTGTCTTGGCGTTGACATCGGTTTTACCGCAGCAGGAACAGAAAAAAAAATGAATGAGTTTATCTGTTGAAAAGCCACTTTTCTGTGTGAACAAAGTATCTCTATAGTAAACTATATATTTCAGAAAAAGTGGATAAATCACTAGATATCTCTATCTATATTTTCCTTATACAAAAACTGCTTATAAGGTAAAGAATCAATGTAACCAAAGGTTTAATTGAAAGCAGCATGGATTATTGTGTCTGCCTGGGAAAAAAAAATGCTTGCCTGTGTTGAGTGCATCTCTTGTACTTCCTTTCCATTCTGTTGTGTTCTGTAAATAAAATTAAACTGCAAGAACAAACAACAGCATGCTTATATATACATAACACTCTCCAACCTGCCTCATCCAATTCAGAGTCTATACCAGCAGTCTTGGGCACATGGTGGAAAATAGCCAGGGTTCCAGCCATGCCATTACACATTCTAAACACCTCTTGAGTGAGGGTTGAATTCGTGTTTTGTTTTGTTAGGTTTTTGAAATTATTTATTAAGTTCTGCATCTTGTATTTACTTGAGTGTTTCTTGAAATAAAGTAATTGCAAAAAAAAAAAAAAAAATCAGGACACCACTAAAACAACTTGGAGAGATTGGGGAGTGGGGAAGCCGTCTGATGGAAAAACAAGGAAACAAAAAGAAGCCAGTTCCAACGGAGCAGCAGGGTTGTGCTTGTCTGCTTGATATTTTTTTTCTTTTGCCCTTCTCCACTGTTGAATTCACTACAAATTAGCGTAGCTGAAAAGAAGTTCAAGATTCTGTGAAAGGAACAAGATCAGCCAAAGCTCCTGGATCCAGTGGAGTGCCTTACATTGTTCACAAGCACTGCCCATCAATTCTTCACCAAATGAGTAAGATCTTGAAAGTGATATTGTGCAGGGGAAAAATTGCTAGCCAGTGGAGAGAGCATTAGGATCTCCAAAGGAAGAGAACTCAAAGAAGATTGATCACCTTACACTCATCTCACATTTCAGCATACTGAGTGTCTTCTCAATGCAACTGACAAAGTTTCTCTTGAAGAACAGAGGCATAGGCACCTCTGTGTACTCTATGTGTTTCTGGAAGGCCTAGATGTATGGAGAACACTGGTGTAGTTACACAACTCATCAGAGAAGCTTGGAAAGTTAAAAGGGGACCTGGTTGTGTTTTGGCTGGATCTTGCCAATGCTTTTGGGTCCATACCATACAAGGTATTTGAGACTGCTCTTCCCAATACTACATTCCCAGAAACATCAGGGACATCATCCTGGATTACTCCATGAATTTTAAGGTGAGAGACTTCTGGGTCTATCACATCAGACTGGCATCAGCTCCCATCTCTATTATACTTTTCACCCTTGCTATGAATATGGTAGTAAAATCAGTGGAGGTGCAATGCAGAGAACCTGTGACAAAGATTGACATTTAACAACCCCCAATAAGAGCTTTCATAAGTAATCTCACAGTCACTACAGCATCTGTGCCTGGCAGCAGGAGGATCCTTTAACGCCTAGAGAATGTCATCAAGTGGGCAAGGATCAACTTTAAACCAACAAAAACAAAGACACTTCTGAACTAAGGAAAAGTGATGAATACTTTTGAGCAACCGTCCCATCCATCAATGAACTACCAGTGAAGTGTCATGGAATGTTTTTGACAACAGCCTCAGAGATACTGCAGCCATCCAGAGAACCTTTGGAGACCTGGAGGCCTAGCTTATCAAAGTAAGATTCAAGTACTTAGAGCCTAGAATCCTGTCGCCCCCATAAATATGCACACTCTAGCAACAGTTGAGTCTCTGGAAAGGAAAGTCTGCAGCTACCTCTACATGTGGCTTGGCTTGCCTCAGTGTCTGAGCAGCATGGCCCTATATGGGAGGAGTAATGCTCAGAAGCTCCCATTCTTCAAGAATTCAGGTTGTAACGCACAAAAGAAGAGTTCCAGTACAGAGACTTTAGGGCCCCCAAAGTGTTATTGATGTACGAAAAGGAACCCATTGGTGGGCACAATGGCAATAGGGAAAGCAGGCCTAGGCCTCATACCAAAGACCCATGTGGGAAAGGCCTATGGCAAAGAAAGACATCAGATGATTCAGGAAAAAGTATGTACAGGCAAGGAGGAAGAAAGAGCCAGTAGTAAGCTGAAAGGAGTGTGGACAAACTGGGTGGATCACCTGGTCAAACATCTGGCAGTCTAACTTTCACAGGGTCCATTTCCTGGTCCAAGTGGCATACAACATATCCAGCTAACATTCATGTTTGGGGGATGAGCGAATCACCCTCCTGCCCCCTTAGAACCAGGAAAAGTTACCTGGAACACGTTCTGAGCAGTTGCCCAAAAGACCTTGGAGAAGTTCACTACTACTGTTGGCACAATCAGGTACTAATGGAAATTGTGGACCATGTTGCTAAAGCCATCGTTGAAATTAAGCATCAACACCCAACAATGAATACTATCTACTTGTTAAGTCTGGCCAAAAGGGCCACCCTCAGTTTAGAGAAAAGACAGGCTTTTCAGCTGCAGCTTTAGATTGACAGCTGACAGTAGACTTAGGAAAGCAGCTGAGATTCCCAGAAAATATTGCAATGACAGCTTTCCAAGTAGATAATTATTATTTAGAGGCCGGCAAGCAAATGGTTGAAACTCTCAGTGCCTTGGGAAATATTTTAAGTATCGGGAGTTTGTGAAACAATGTGAACTGCCAGCCCATTGAGGAGGGTTATAGGGGATTTGCAGGGTACTCATTGTGTAAGCCCTAACACTGCTAGGCATCACAGGGAAGGTGAAGAGGAAGGCCATTATATCAGTTACAGAATTCACAAAAATCACCACCAGGTGGCCAATTGGGGACTGCTCAACCTGGGGTGGGATGTATTATGTTGAAAGACCCAAAACCTGATGACCCCAGGTCATTACTGACAGCATGTCCCAGCAGATTTATAAGAAGTTATCTCACAACATCTTTCCCTTGTGTGTTTTTTTAAAAACAGAACACCTCTTTTCAGTTAACCTTGTTCTCTGTTTGCATTATTCAAGTTAAATGAATGCTTGTTTTATCTGCTTATGCCTTTTTAAATTAGTTTTGCTGCTTTCCCAGTGTTTATTATCCAAATGATTTTAGTGCAAGTGTCTAGGCACAGACCCCTGAAGTACTCCACCAATGACCGCTCCTCATTTTTATGTTATCTGTAATCTCTAGTCCCTTTGAACGCATGCAGGCCGCCCCATAAATTCATGGACCGAGAATACTTACAAACAAAGCACAATCTAGAATACCAGAAACGTTAAGTCAACTCTTTCTCAGGTCAAGGTCTAGTATATTTTCCAGGAATTTCTTTGTGTGAACAAAGCCAGAAAATTGCAGGGTAAAGCTTAAAACAGCGTGGCATGGCACTATCACATACAGCAGGCTGATGTTCATGCAAGCGAAATAAGCTTGAGCAACTCGGGCGACTAGCCCAATGTTTGTTTTGTAAGGTTAGCTATTTAAAAAGTGTCTGTAACGTAGACAGATTCTGAAACACAGAAATTCTACTCCATTCAAGCCAAGGAAAAAAAATATTCTGGTTCAATAGCTGGGAAAACTAAAATTGCATACATTTAATACAAAATACTGTATATGCATTGACAGCTCTGAGGTTTCTGTTTATTACAATTTCCCGTTGGGGATTAATAAAGTTCTATCTATCTATCTATCTATCTATCTATCTATCTATCTATCTATCTATCTATCTATCTATCTATCTACATTGTTGCTGAATGTTGCTGAGAAATTGTTTACTGTTATTTAAAAGCCAAGCTACATAAGTGAACGGGTGTCATGAAAGAGCACTTTCTTGAATTCTAGTGCAAATTATTGTAAATTAATGACATAATGGCAAAATACATCTGAGACAAGTGAACCATTCTAGGAACAACTGATCAAGCAACATTCCTTCTGTCCATTTCAGGCAAACTAAATTAAGGTACTGCTTCATTTTTCCAATCTGTGTATTCTAGTTGTCATGTAGGGGACAGCTTAAGGGCTCTGGTGATTGCAATTCCCTGTCACTGTGTCCTAATGCCTTTTCCCTTTCTTCCTCTTGAAGACCAGATGATTGACAGTTGTAACACCTCTGATGTCACTGCTGGTGTCTGTCTGCCTGGATCCGCCTCTTCCTACTGGAAAGACCAGAAGTTCTGCCATCTTGGGGTACTCGTATCTGGAAAAACATTTTTGCAATTATTGTGTGGAGCATTCCAGTTATATGGGGTCACCTTATTTGCGGCCTGTCTGTTGACTTACAGTGGGTAACAGTTTAGTTATTGCAGAAATGCATTTATTACTCATTTCCTCTTATGTAACAAGACCTTAAAAAAGGCTTCTTTTGGTCTTTGTAACATTTATTAAACACCAGTACATCAGTTATTCATCTCTGTGCAGTGTGTTGTATTGATATGATAGTAAAATGACTTGTTAATATGAAGGATTCACAGGTTATATACTAAATATGGAATATCAAGAGAACTTAGTCTTTGTTAAGCCACCTCAGACCACTCCAAAGTGAAGTTTTGTTAGTCGGTCACATTGCAGAGATCAATAAACGCTGATGCTTTGTAAGTGTTATGAAAACCTATATAGGTGTTTGTTAAGGTCTTATAACATAATAGTAAATTAATAATAGACACATTTTTGCAGTAATTAAACTAAAGTGTGAGAGTAAATATTGGGGCCGATACTGCTGTAGTCATTATTATGAGTAGCATGGTGGTGCAGTGAATAGTGCTGCTGCCTGGCTGTTCCTGACTGGGCTTGTTCTGTGTGGATGTGAAGGTGTATTTGTTTTACTTTTCTTTAGCAGGTTATTTTATTCAGTACCTTTCTTTGCATGTGTTTGGGACATGTGGCAACAGCACCACGTGTTATGGAGTAACAGAGCATTTCAGGAGGGGGTGTGAGGACAGTTCAGCTGTTTGCACCTCACATCTGTTCTCTATCTGTCAGCATTGACATCATTGACAGTATTGATGATGTAGAGACACAAGCAAGTCGTAATGAGCTGGTGGCAGAGATGTCTGAAAAACTGCCTAATATCACTTTTTATTGAATGACATACAGTATGTTTTGTGTAGGCTGTAATACACAATATAAAACTAAAGAGTCGGGAGTGTCCATTTAAGTTTTGTTGGTGATGAAGAGTGAGTAGGTCCCCCTTGGAGTTTTGAGACCATTGATACAATATTTTCTTTTTCAGTGAGTTTGGAGCTAGTCCTCTTTGGTGTTTCAAGCATACTTCAAGATCGGTGAAGGGGGGAACTTGGGCAGCATGGGTGAACTTTAAAATTAGCTTAAAAACCACACAATGCTTTTAAAAGCAGTCCAATTTAGTGGCAAACCTGCACATCAGGCAACCCTGGTTGGGTGTTTGGCATTGCGATGGTACAGTTGTCAGATTCATGTGTAAGAACACAAAATGATGAGTGTGGGAACCGGTATATACAGTACATGAGCACATGCCGATTGCCTGAGATTTAAAGAGAGGCGCATGCATGTGACAGTGGTTGACATACACCGTCCGGTGGTTCCTGCACAGTGTTGGACAAGGTCCTCCAGTCAGATATTGGTTGGTTTAGATAGGGTCTATAGAGTTCTCTTACTGGGAAGATTGCCTGATGGTGTGGGTGATAACAAAACTATCTGTCTCTGTTAATTCATTGGTTAGAGTGATATGGAAGAATGATTTACAGAGGCTGCTCAAGCTTGTGTCAGTTCTTCTGGGAGAATTGTTGAGATACGCATGTGCATAGCTTTTTGAAAAAAAAAATTATAGTGTTTTCTTTTTTGTTCTATTTTAAAAGAGATTTGTATCAGTATTATTTTTCAGTTAGTAACCTGGAACTGGTTTTAAAGCCTTGTGCCCTGTGCTGGCTTGGATTGGCTCCAGCAGACCCCCGTGACCCTGTGTTAGGATATGGCAGGTTGGAAGATGAATGTCTGACTGACTATTTTTAAATTGCAGTTACTTATTTATTTTTGCCCTTTATTGTACAATAAACTCTGATGGTATTTAGAAATGTACTTCTGAGTCTGCCTCCACTAGTCCTCTATACTGAATTAGCAATGAGAGAAACAATTCATGCTAAATTACATTTGCTGCAAAAGTCTATGTTTTGTATCAAAAAAATAAATAAAAATAAATTATGTTTTGCCTGCAATGAAATTATTGCTATTCACAAAAGAACAAAGCATTTAGTTCCTGTCTGTCAGTGTTTTCATGCATTAATTCTACAAGGGCCTGCTGCCATTTAGTATTTAAATAAAGGTCACTGGGTGTGTGCATATCCTCAGCTAGGACAAGACAGTTGCTAGGTAACAGCATTGTTGGTGGCAGGGGTGACTTTACCACATCTCTCTATATTATAATAAAAAAATCTTGGGAAGAGAGACGAGACATGACTTTATCAGAGAGATACATTCACGTCCTGTGAGACGAGACTTTGTGCCAAGAGATTTAACTACACCTGGGGCCAGAAATAAAAGACAAAGAGTAGATGACAAAGTAGAACGTCGTAAATAATTCAAAAACGTTGGCATGATACACATGCAGAGCAGGTTAGAGATAATGGAAATACGAAAATTCTGAAGTCTCAAAAAAAATGATAGTAAAGATCGCATTAGCGCAAACAAATGTAAATTATCCATCCATCCATCCATCCATTATCCAACCCGCTATATCCTAACTACAGGGTCACAGGGATCTGCTGGAGCCAATCCCAGCCAACACAGGCCACAAGGCAGGAAACAAATCCCAGGCAGGCTGCCAGCCCACCGCAGGGCACACACACCCACACACCAAGCACACACTAGGGAAAATTTAGAATCGCCAATGCACCTAACCTGCATGTCTTTGGACTGTGGGAGGAAACCGGAGTTCCTGAAGGAAACCCACGCAGACACGGGGAGAACATGCAAACTCCACGCAGGGAGGACCCGGGAAGCAAACCCTGGTCTCCTAACTGTGAGGCAGCAACGCTACCCACCGTGCCACTGCAAACGAAAATTATATAACGGAATAGTGAAAAGAGATTGAATATATTGTTCGGATTTAAACTTTCAGTCAGAGACTTGTAGATCATCCAATTCGCGTTGCCATCGGGGAAAAATAGTGTTTCTTCCCAATGAAGATGTGTACCTGTGAGAATTAAAAGATTTCTTGATTGGTGATAGTGAAATCCACATACGCTGTCACATTTGGCTCACAGTGTTACACAGATGCACAGGAGGTTTTAGAGACAGAAACGTTATTCAGACACTTCAAACAAACATAAGTCTCCATCAGGATTGAATCGAGCTCCTTGTGTAGTCGGAAGGGGACAGTTCCATCTCTCTATTAAAATAACAGAAAATCATTCTCTTCGTAGGGGTGTGCCTCAGGAATGGGACCCCCAACAGGAGCAGAGGATGTCTGGGGGAGAAGAGAGACAAAGCAGTGAGACAAATGGACAGCTGCTGTACCGGCTTTTAAATGTTTAAAGCACCGTGCGAGAAGCAGATTGCACAGCACCAGCAGCAAGCCAGCAGGTGATCGAGCAAAAAGGAGTTTAAAAAAAAAAAACAATTTGTTTCCCATTGTATCACCATTTAAGAGCGGGTTTCAGAGGAGCAACCGCGTCTCCTTGGGGTGCGTTCAGCTCGCCTTTTCACAACACGAGCGGCAGAGACGCAAAGTAGCTGGCGCATAGCACAGGCCGGGTCTTATTGAGCAAAGCAAGCAGGGGGCGAAGCCCCGTAGTAGTGAATAAAATGCAGCACATCAGATTGTAAAAAAGGAGCCAGCAGTCACAACTCCGTAAGCCAGAGTCAGGGAGAGGGAGACAAAGCTTGCTGGAGAGGAATGGTGGAGAGAAGAGAAAATAATTGCTATTGTGTGGTATTGTGTTTGGGACAGTGCTGTGTACTTGTGGGAATGGGGAAGCTGTTCCTTACAAAGGAAGAAAATGGAAATAAAAGCTATGTGTGCTTTGAACTTGTATCCTGCGTCTGTCTGTGTTAGGGCTGGCCTATACAATATATATATATTTCTTAATATATTTGGTTAATGAAGCTGTAGCGAGTTGGGAAAAACTCAAAGAAGACGTGGTTAGCAAGTGGCCTCCCTTGGATACATGTGGAACCCCCTATTCTGTTGACTTTTTTCTCCTTGCAATGTGATATAATATACATATAAATTCCACCTGGAGTGGATTGTTTTTTCTTATATACATACTCTATACTGCAAAGAATAGGGTTGGGAGTTGGGGTCCTAATGGTAAAATTCATGCAGTATTGTAGAGAACTGGGGTGTCCTCTTGGAGGTCAGGCCGCAATGTGCTGCTATGCTGTGGTTCACAAAGCAAAATAAAAATCGGGAGTGGTCTCCCCTAGACTTTCTTGTATACTCAAATATGGGGATGGATATTCGAGGAGTAAACTGCAAGACAATGATTATATTTTTATATTATGTAAATTAAAGAACCATCAACAGCAATTCAAATCAAATGAATAATATATTGAACAGTTATTATAAAAGTAAAATTGAATAAATCAGACTCTGCAGCTGCATGAATAAAAAAGTACCACTTCCAGTTAGCGGAAATAGCCCAAAAGTTGATAGAAATCTATGTGTTGTACTTAATACTTGTATGTAAAATTTGGTTGACCTAAGTGTAAGCATACTCAAGTCTACATAAACACACACACACAGACAGACGCACGGACATAATTCCAAAAATGGTCTAAAACATCGAGATTAATCAAAATCTCGAAATCAAATTTTTGGACAATTACAATACTTTCCCTATGAGAAAGTAAATCAGACTCAGGGAGGTCTAAAATGTCGAGTGTGGTACAGGAATGGAGGTGGTACCGAGCCGGGAAGCCAGAGAAAACAGGAGGAGGGCTTGTGCCTCCTCCAGACCTCGAGGGGGCGACCGCCCTGGAATCCGCGGGTAAAGAGCTGGGAATGTCGACCCTGTAGGGACCCGGGGTCACCACCAAGGGGACCCCAATACCTGGAAGACCCTGGACCTCAGCACTTCTGCCACACCAGGAAGTGCTGGGGGAAAGTGGAACAGGGACACCCGGAGTGGTTCCGGGGAGACAGCTGACACTTCCGCCACACTGGGGTGTGTCTGTGGAAGATTGCTGGAAACACACCTGGAGCACATCCGGGTGCTTATTTAAAGGGGCCGCCTCCCTTCAGTGGGGAACAAGAGTCGGGTGGAAGAGTGGACAAGGTCTCTGGAGGAGGCAGGAGGTGGCCTGAAGAAGAGAAGAGAGAGAGAAGGCATTGTGTTGGCCTGGACTGAAGGGTATTGGGGACTGGTGAGCACAGACTTTTGTAAACAGAGATGAAAAATAAACGTGTGCTTGGTGACATGAGCATGTCTGCCTGTCTGTGTCCGGGGCAATGTTCAAAACGAGATTCATCAAAATCTTGAGGTCAAATTTTAGGACGATTACAATTCTTTACTTTATACTTTGTATATGAGAAAGTAAACAGAGAACTGCTGGTATGGTGGACCAGCCCATTTCAAGCCCTCAATACAGTACAGTACAAATGAGGGTGATAGCATACCCTGGTCAGTTTAAACAGTTGCGCAGCTCAGTGAAAGGGTCCATCATGGGCAGAATATAGAGGAGGTGGACAGAGTACTGTACATAGTTATATTATTTCTTTTCACCTGTTCTTTTCTGTACAATGCTTAAAATGTTAACTTCATTCCACTGGAAAAATAAATGTACAGCCCATAAATATCAATGCTGTATGTAATAAGTTAAAAAGTAAACCACGATTCAGTGTATATTGCTTTTGATCATAACCTTCCAAAACAATGCAATGGTACAAGATTACTGATCAAAGCATTATATTCAAATCTGATTGAAACTACCATTTTTACAGGATCTGCTTCAGGGTGTAATAATTATACCCAAATTCCTATTATTCCTACTAATTACCTGTTTGAATTCAAATGAATATGTTTTCCTCTAAAATTGCAATAACTATCAACAAAAGTCGAGTTACTAGAAAAGCAAGAATTGATCTACAGCAGGAATGTTTTACTGACGTGCAAATGTGGGTCGCATGTTCAAGGCTAAAGAGCCTGAGTGAACTAATGGGAAAAAAAACACACACACACAAATATCGTATAACCCTCAGCACTAGAACTAAGGCCCACTGTCTTAGCAAATGTCCTGGATGAAGTAAGGGAATTCAGGTACTATTTATAAATTACCCACAAAAACGTACAAGCATGGATATATGCTGTATATAATGTGTTTAAAATGTGCATATCTGAATATTTTACAAAGCACTATACCACCCAATTTCAAAGCTGGGAAAATACATTTTTATGTATGCCCTAAGCATATAATAAAAGTGTGTCTAAATATATGCTGGTACATGTACATTTTACGAAATCTTGCTAATAAGAAACAAAAATATTTATCTTGATTGCTTTAGTTTTACCATTTTTTACTGCTACTGAGCTCCAAAGCCTTTGCTACTCTGTCGCACATGTCATTCAGTGGGTTGGGTGGAGGGGTGGGAGGTGTGTTGAATGAAGAGCGTTGCTCTGGCTGGGGGTATGAGAGGTCAGGAGGTGTGATCAAGAATGTAAGGAATGAAATTTAAAAACGCAGACACAGATGTGAAGATCAGGACATGGTTAGGAACAGCAGGAGGAGAAGGAGGAGGGAAGTCCCCCACTTTAATATATGGCTGCAAAAAGGGGATCACTAGCTCTCAAAGGATGAATCAGACAATTGGTGGAATTTCACGTTAAGGGCAGGCATTGTGACCTGTTTGATGAGTCGCTGCACTGGAAACCACAAGGTCAGACCATGAAATCTGACAACTGTGACCCTGAATAAGTCATTTTAAATGTCTGTGCCATGACTGAAAATTCTGTAATAGAAATTATTTTGCCCAGTAAATGATGGCAGGGTACCCACTGTGACAAATCTCAGTTGTCTTTGAGGTTTCCCATGCTGGAGTCTGTTCGCTCTTTGGAGGTGTGGGACCTCTTCAGGAATCCTTTATCAGTGGACATTCACATTTTATTGTTGTGACCTTTGTATTCAGAGGATATTGTTTCATGATGAAACGTTTATCCTTACTCACTTCCTAACATTGACTCAGGTGAAAATGATGAAGTTTGTGGGTTTGGATTTGGGTTGGTGTTAACCTAAAAAGTAATAAAAATGAACAGATTAATATTGATACCAAACACACCTACATCAATATGCTAAAATATATTTGCATAAATTAAAATATAGAAGTAATTTTAATACTGTTTGATGTTTTGTTGCAATGTGGTATATTTTGTTTCAGATTTAAAAAATCAGATTCTAGCGAATGATGAAAGAGACAGAGAGGTTTACTACCAATTCAAGACCATACCATAACAACGACTGAAGTGACACTTGAAGTCATTAAGTTATCCCAAATACCTTTGGCGCATTCACATTGTGTTTACTGTATAAAGCGTGTAGGTGAAACTCAGGGACAGGCTTGTAGTGTGTGTGCTCTCTGTGTGCTTAGAGGGGTTTCTCCAAGGTCATGTTTTGTGTCGCTGTCCAACAAATGTAACATTGATCAGTGGCTCCAGACTGAGTGGAATCTGGACTTGCACTCCTTACTACCAGGATGTCCTCTTCTACATGACTTCAGCTTACGTATGAATACATGCCTACGCTGCCACTGCTCTCGCCAAATAGCACACATTTCCTTTCATGAAATTCTTCTATCAGGTATGTGCTGCCTAAGCTGTAGATTGGATGGCTTTCAATTCATACTATCATGATTATGTATAGTAACAGAAACCTCCTGGTTGTAGCTTGGCTTGTTAAGTTGTAGGATTAAGGACATACATTAAAAAGAGGAATTGAAAATGTGTTACTGGCAGCAAAAGCACAGCACACTGCAGCTCAAATTGATATTGGAGAAAAGTGTAAACCGTAAAGAAGACGTAAAAAACCGTAGCAACTTTTGCTTTTCAACGCATTGTATACTTAAACACTTCTTTCTACTAAACTGATGAAAACATATATAGGTGCTAACATCTAACTGTAATGCTTAAGAGAACAGAAGCCATAAGCTTTAAGACAGAGTACAACAAGTGGGAACGAGTTCAGTAAAATAAATGAGAAATCCAAACTTAGCATAAAGTAAAAGAAAAAAATTGAAAAATCAACTGCAACGAAGGAGAACAACATAAAAGTTTAGAAAGAAATATAAGGGAGAATTGTCTAGACAAGAATAGACATTTAACTTAATGTTAAGGGGGTTTTAGGACTTTGATTACTGTTTTTACAACGAAAAGAAATGATTGTAAAATTAATTAATTGAATATTATCAAGCTTGTTATACTTATGTAGATCAAAACAGTTGCAAGAGTTTGAACGGGTTTTTGTACTTTACTGTCTCCTCATATATTTCACTGTGTTTCTTCACATAGAGCGTCACATCTGAATGGATGCTTTCCTAAAATTCTTACCCAGTGGGAATCAAAAGTCTCGTCACATTTGTGAATTGTTGACATTAAGATAAACCATGTCAGTCTTTTTTCATCTTTAAAAAGATTTTGCAACAGTTCTATTTACTTTAAAAATAACCTGTTTATTTTAAGGAAAACACTTTTGATATTCACCTTATACTTGTGTCAGTTTATATATATATATATATATATATATATATATATATATATATATATATATATATATATATATATATATATATATATATATATATATATAATATGTGAATGTCAATTTGCTTATAAATAAAAACAGAATTAGCCAGTCAACATATGTATACTTCAGCTTTCATAGACTACTAGGGGAGCAAGCCCCTCTGGTGCTTTCGGCGCCTTGACCTTCAGCTAACTAAATCACCTAAATCAGTGTTTCTCAACCGTTATGTATTTGCTACCCAAGATTTTATAACAGTTTTAATTGCGCCCCTCTAACGTTTTTTTGAAAGGAGCCCACTAATACCAATTTGTTCTTTTTTAATTAATGGTATATCATAGATGCATATTTTATTATACCTACTTAACTTTTCTCGACATTTACTAACTCTATGTTTATTTTTCTAGTATCAGAATGTAGTTTAAGTTAATTTGTTTTGGTTTTAATAGATGTATTTTTCATATTTTCGATTCTTGTTTTCTTTTTCCATATCTTCTCACCCCTTTTTTGTTATTTCGCGCCCCCCCTAGGGGGGCCCGCCCCACAGACTGAGAACTACTGACCTAAATACAAACATTGGTGTTATGAATAG
This sequence comes from Polypterus senegalus, assembly GCF_016835505.1. Taxonomy (NCBI): domain Eukaryota; kingdom Metazoa; phylum Chordata; class Cladistia; order Polypteriformes; family Polypteridae; genus Polypterus; species Polypterus senegalus. The sequence goes on along the minus strand of NC_053154.1, from coordinate 135,644,020 downwards.
ATAATTTTTTTTAATGGTTTGTTCCTGTGAAAGAAAGTTTACTCAATCAAAAATAAAAACCACAACTTTTAGCCCCCTCTTAAACGGTGATACAATGGGAAACAAATACAATTTTTTTTACCTCTCTCGATCAGCTGCTGGCTTGCTGCTGCTGCCATGCCATGTGATCTGCATCTCGCACGGTGCTTCAAACATTTAAAAGCCTGTACAGCAGCTGCCTTTTTCATCTTCTCTTTGTCTTTTATTTCTGGCACAAAGTCCTGTCTTGAGAGACGTGAGTTCTTGATATTTTTTAGTTTATAATTCAAAAATGGAATAAGAATCTGAAAATCTAACAACATCACATTAATGTTCGATAAATTGTGAAAAGAATGACACCAATCATATGTATGTTTTACAATAAGCCCGATTTAAAGCGTGACAAAAAACGTGACATCAAAACGTCACATAATATCGTTGCACAAAATCGTTGCACTTTTAGGCTTAGGATTTTATATTTGTATATAGAGGAGATTTCAAGCAATAAGAATGTTTCATACAAGAAGTTATCAAATAATTCACTTAATAAAGTGAAAATAGAAGGGGTCATAGCTGGATAACAGCAATCTACTGTAGATCTGCCGCTAAAGTACCTGTTGTGAGTTCCTTGGTGCATGGGCTGATCAGTGACCCATACATATTTATCATCCAAATACCACCTTTGTCTTTAATACAAGCTGATACTATTCTGAGGCTTCCAGATTAATGAACTTTAATGGCAGAAGTGGAGTAGTCATTGGGACACTGTAAGATTTCCCGGTGGGCTGGTGATGTTTCTGAGACAGCTGAGCTGCCATGTACACCCTTTCAAATTCTCATAAATAAATGAACACACATTTATTAAATCCAAAAAACTGAGAGCCCCTCTTCAAGTGGTATAACCCCACTTTATATGCAGGTATCCATTCCAGGGGAAAAGGAGCCGACCCCTCCTCAAATGGTATCTACCCTACCATTTACTTTCATAACTCGCTCCCTGCATTTAACCAGTTTATACTGGACACCTGAGGTAAAAAAAAAAGAAAAAAACAGTGCTGGTGGAGGATGTGACGTAATGTATGAAAACTTCAGCTTTGTTTAGTATTGTGTGAGAAAAGTAGTCATTCATTAGCTTTACAACACGGCATTGGTTCACAACTTCAGTGGCACTAGTTGACAGCAAAGTAACAAATGTGATTGGCCCTACAGACTGCCAAATTGCTTTAAATGCACAGAGTTTCCAGCATTAATAACATGCCAGGTCTAACTGACATTGATGTTTCACATGACGACGCCATTAACATCAGCCAACTACTGTAAATAGCTTAGCGGCCCACAAGTTGAGTCGTAATATCATACCACTATCTTGCTTTCGTTGGCAACTTTAGGCTTTAGAATTTAGTTGATGTGTAGACTAGTAAGAAAAGAAAATGGTTAGTGAGTGTACAATGCAAATATTAAACAACTGAAATGCTACCTGCTAGGAATGTCCAATGAGAACAAAATGGTGCCCATGCTCCACAGTTCTGCTCCAACTAGTAGCCACAGAGAATCAATTCAGTAATGCTGATGAGGCAAGCCTAGGAGGCAAAAGAAAGGACAGCCACAAGGACTGATGTTGACGCTGTGTGATGATAGCTTGGAGATTTGTGGGTATTTTTCAGTATTACAGGAAATTATATGACCAGTGTGAAACATTATAATGACTGCAGGATATCAATAAAGTAGCTATGGAAGGATATGCAATAATATAGTATAGCCATACAGGCATCATGTATTGCAAAGTTATAATTAGTCATGGTACATGGTAGTACATACTAGTAGTCCTAATAATTATTTAATCTTTTTGGTATTAAAGAGTAGGCTGACTGCGTGGAAAGGGAGGAAGTTAGTTTAACTGCAGGATCAGTGCTATAGACAAGAGTGGGTTGTACATCTTGGTACATGAAAGAGACAACCATAGCTGAGGGGGATGAAAGGAAAGATGAAAGGAAGATGGAAAGAAGTTAACTAAGGCTGATGCTACCTACAAGTGTACTCTACAAGACAATACTCTTGACCATGGCAATTTGTTGCTTGTCTGCTTGCACCAACATCTACATGAGTGCATTGAAAAGAGCAAGAGCCAGCTGATTAAGGAGTTGTATGTCTCTTTTGTTTTGCTGGCAGTTACCGTAGTAGACTAGTAATAATGACCCCCTCACTGTTGGATTGGGGGTGCAGACTTGTCTCAGGTCACTCCAGGACTCCATCCCTAGTCAAGGGTGTCAGAAGGCAATGGATGCTTTCAGATTGTAACCCAGCTCCTGCATAATGATTTCTGTGAAACTAAAATGAAACTAACACTTAGTGAATTGGCAGAAATGAGAACAATGAGAAACCACATCCCACGAGAAATTAGAACAAATTCACACATATTCTTCCTGAAAGAAATGAAGGGATTTAGTTGTAGCAAACAGTGATATATACAAATTGCCTTTCTGTGAAATCAACACGCTCGAACATGTTGTGCTGCAAAGACCTAATTCTCATATGTATGGCCATTTCATACTTTTTTTTATTTTTACTAATGAGGAAGTCAGACATTAAGAAACCATACTGTTCTTGGCATGTTATTAAAACCTGAGGAAGATTTTGTTAAATTTACAAGGCATTTTGAGTGATATACTCATGAGAAAGCAATAAAGGTAGAGTGAAAGGCAACATGTAACAGCAAATCTAAACCCTGGACCACTTTGCCTGGAGCATCTAACCCCACACCAGCCTGTACAGGACACATGACAGTATGATAGCATATCTCGCAGTAGAATAGACAGAACTGGTTAGGTGATAGAAATTGCATTCTCTCAAGTTGTGATGAAGCAACACACAAAATAGAAAAATGCTATGAGGTCTCTAAAAGGCTCAGAAAACCAGACCAAAGCCTTTCCTAGCCTGCCTAGAAAAGGCCTCACCTTAGGCAGCCTGAGCTCCTAACTCCACAGACAGGCCATGGGCCTGGCCAGGCCCTAAAAATGAGGAACAGGATTTTAAAGTTGAAATATCCCAAAATATATCAATATGCCTCTCAAAGGAAAGGAAACCCCTACAAATGTTGTCCACAAAGAGTTTTTATAAAATAAATATGTCTATATATATAAAATCCAACGCCTAGAAGTGCAATGATTTTATGTGACTTTTTTGTCACACTTTAAATCAGGCTTATTTCAAAACCTATATATATGTTTGGTATCATTCTTTTCAGAATTTATCGAACTTTAATGTGAGGTTGTTAGATTTTCAGATTCTTATTCCGTTTTTAAATTATAAACTAAAAAATTTCAAGAACTCACGTCTCGCAAGACAGGACTTTGTGCCAGAAATAAAAAAGACAGCTGCTGTACAGGCTTTTAAATGTTTGAAGCACTGTGCGAGATGCAGATCACATGGCATGGCAGAAGCAGCAAGCCAGCAGCTGATCGAGAGAGGTAAAAAAAATTGTATTTGTTTCCCATTGTATCACCGTTTAAGAGGGGGCTTCAGTGGAGCATCCGTGTCTCCTTGGGGTACGTTCAGCCCCACCTTCACAACATCAGTGGCAGAGATGTGAAGTGGTTGGCATGTAGTGCAGGCAAGAGGGGATGGCGAGCAAAGCGAGCAGGGGGAACACCCCCTTGTATTTAAATAAACAAAACAAGAACAAAAGTAGCAAAAATGCAAATGCAAAAATTTTTTGCCTCACAAGGCAACCCACGGCAATAAATCTTAATCTACAATCCAGTCATCAAAATCTGAGAGCAGGAGAAAAAATCCAAAAAGCCATAAAAGCAATACAATTTATAAAACAAATAGCACTTTCCAAACAGTAATGAGACACTGAAGGATCTGCTCTCAGCTTTGGAATGTAAAGGCAGGGGGTGGTCTTTCAGTTGTGGCATCAGGGTGGCCCCACCCACAAAGTACAAGGACCACAGGAGACTATACAAAATACATAGAAAATGCTAAGAGTTGTCTGTCTGTCACACAAAAACACATTACCCACTGGCCCTTGAACCTTCCAGAGTTTTTGATGTGATATGTGTAATATGATGCACAAATTGGAGGTATGGGCACTTCTTCTGCATAATTGGGCTAACAGGAAAAGAACAGGAGCACTGACATACAGGATTGCTGACAGAAAAATAACTGTGGTGACCTCTGCTGACAGTGAAGCACATTGCACAGGTCGACTAATCGTTTTCATTGACAGTGCAACAGAAAATCATACACAACCAATGATTTGGAGGTTCAAACTTGCTCCACCACGTTATTGGGCTTCGGTTTCTTTTCACAGCAAGTAGCGGTGTGGCCAACAGGAAAATGACCTCAGCGACATCTAATGACAGTGAAAAACATTTTCAACACAAATTGAAGTCATACAGTCTAACTACAGAAGACGGTCATTCACACTATGAGGGGATGACAAAGGTACCATTGGCAGAGTGACCTGGGGTGCTGTGCTTTGTGAAAGTGCATGAATCAACTATCTTTAAGGACCAAGAGTTTCCTAGTAATAAATAAAAAAGCAACAAAAAAACAGAATTACAATAAAGATATGAAAAGTAATATTTTAAAATAAATAAAGCAGACACAAAAATGGAAAATAGACAGAAGCCAGGGAAAACACCCTTGCTGAAACATAACATCTCAGTGGTAAGAGGAAGATGCAACTATCTGTTTTTAATTTAAATCTTTAGGTCATTGTATTCAATTCAGACACCAATCAGCCCTAACTTTAAAACCACGGGCAGCTAACGTGAATAACATTGATTATCTTGTTATAATGGCACCTGAACAGTCAGTTTTTGAAGGAATTTGTCAGAAGCAGGAAAAATGGCCAAGCATAAGGATCTGAGCTACGGCAAAATTAGGGCAAAATTGTGATGGCTGGATGACTGGGGTCAGAGCATCTTCAAAATGGCAGGTCTTGTGGGGTGTTCCCATTATGCAGTGGTTAGTACCTACCAAAAGTCATCCAAGGAAGGACAACCAGTGAACTGGCGACAAGGTCATGAACACCCAAGGCTCATTGATGTGTATGGAGAGCAAAGGCTGGCCCGTCGAGTCTGATCCCATAGAAGAGCTACTGTAGCACAAACTGCTGAAAACTTTAATGCTGGACATGAGAGAAAGGTATCAGAACAGACAGCGCATCACAGCTTGCTGTGTTCAGGATTATAAGACCAGTTAGATTATTCATGCTGTTCCTTGTCCATTATTGTCCATTATTGTAGATCATGTGGATGGTCATGTGTACGTAGGAGGTGGCAGCAGGATTCACTATTTGAAGAAGGCAAGCTGGAGGAGGAAGTGTTGCTCTGAGCAATGTTTTACTGGGAAACCTTGGTTCCTGACATTCATGTGGATGCTACTTTAACATGTAACATCTAACTCAGGATAGAATTGAGGGTGTAGAGGCGATTGAACCCCTATGGTCAAGTGACCATAATGTAATACAATTCTCAGTATTTTGTAAGAGTACAGATGCAAAGACTAAGTTAAGTTGAACTTTGGTAGGGCTAATTTTGAGCAGATGCAACACTGTCTAAGTAGGATAGACTGGGATAAGCTTTTAAGTGTGGAGATAGTCGAGGAGCAGTGGAACAGGTTTAAAAATGTTTTACAAGTAATGCAGGACAGATACATACCTAAATTTGGAATTAATAGGAAACTAACAAAACCTCCACGGTGGATTAATAAAGATTTAAAAAAATTTGCAAACGAAAAAACTGCTTCAAAAGGCATATAAGACTAATGACTGCAAAGTGAATTGTAGAGCGTATGAGAACATGAGGGCAACCATTAAGAAGGATATCAGGGAGGCTAAAAGACAGTTGGTGAGGAATATAGCAGATAAAGTGAAAGAAGCCCTAAGAGATTCTTTCAGTATTTTAGTAGTAAAAGAACAGCCAAGGATGAGGTCAAGTGCATCAGAAATAGTAAAGGGGAATTAAAAAATACAGACTAAACTTACATTTTTCTGAGGTGTTTACAAGTGAGCAAGTGGATAACCTCCCAGAGGTACTAAGGAAGTACTGAGGGTTTTGAAAATTGTAGAGGGAGAAGTACTGCTCAGAATAAATAAGCTGAAATCAAACAAATCACCAGGACCAGATAATATTTATCCTGGAGTTCTTAAGGAGGCAAGTGAGTACATATATAAACCCTTGACACATTTTTAGGAAGTCACTGTGTACTGGAGAAATTCCGAAGGACTGGAAAATGGCAAATATCATTCCATTATATAAAAAGGGTGACAGGGCATATCCAAACAACTATAGGCCAGTAAGCTTAACATGCATCACAGGAAAATTAATGGAAGGAATTATTAACACTAGAATTACCAGACCCTACAAAAAAACTCATAGATCCGGCCCACCTTAAATCTGTTCGCACCTCTCCGCCAGCGTCTTTTGTCCTCTAAATGTGCTGAGAAAGACAAGCTGCAAGCAGCCGGCTGTTCCATCCCCCCACCGACTTAGAACGTACACGAACTTCTCCCAGCTCATGCCTTGATTGATTATCTGGGAGTGAAGTGGAGTTTTAGAGTGGAAAAAATAGATTGTTATTTGGAACACATGCATTTCATGTCTGTTCCATTTCTACAGTAATCTGCGTAAACACATTTTTAAAACAGAAACATTTTTCATATTTTAGTAGTAAATGACAAAATGTAGGCATAAACTATATGATGTATGAAGCCTGAAGTCCAAATAGCAAAGAAACACTTTCACAAAAGGTTCAAGGAAAAGACAACAGCTTCCATGGTAGTGGTAAGATTTGCTGACTTGTAATCAAAAGTCCCTAGTTCGATCCCGACTCACTCCTATATTTGCTGTTTTCAGTAGGGAGCCGCTCTTATTGTTATTATACAGTACACACATACTGTATATTTGGTTTGCGTCTGTAACACACAGTGTACATTTATAGGACTTGTAAAAGTTAATGTTTTTGTCACGATACATACTAACGTCCCCGTCCCCCCTAGGAACCCATAACTGGAGATGTGAGTGGTGTTTTGAGACAATGGAACTGGACATTCTCTGATCTGGAGTAATAAAAGCTGACAACACAAATGCTGGCGAATCTGCCTTCTTCGTATCTCACCGTCACTTGATTTTTTTTATTCAGTTTTATTGAGTGGTCCTGCTCACGCTGAATTAGTATGCACCTTATGGTCTATGATGTCAAAAAAAACAAAAACAGAAACATAGGTATATATGATATTTGGAATTATTAATTTTATGACCTGTATAGTAAATTTTGGAAAACTTTGTGGCATGGGTGCAATATTATTCATATTATTCATATTCATTCGCATAACATCTTGCGGTTTGTAATCAGTGACCGCGTGTTTTTTTTCCCCGATCTTGCCAGTCCCCACATGTTGCTGTATGGTGCTGTTTCTTTTGTACTGCTGTTTTCAGCTATAACAGAGGTAAACTCAAATCATGACGACGATTCTACATCGGATCAAGAATGCACTTTTGCCATCGCTGTACTTTGTGTATGTACATGGGAAGCTCTGCACTCATGACTTTACGCTCTAGGAAGTAAGTAAATAAATAAAGGTAAATAGGTAACAAAGGATGGTGCATGTGCCCAAAACATTAACATTTATATGTTACTTACATAAAAGCCAGATCTAATGTTATTTACCGACACAGGCATGCTCAAAAAATACACATGTAATGCCACGAAAACAGCACGCAGACACTTCAGTTTGCAAACATTGGTACGAGAATGCAGTCACAAGTAGACTGCAGAGCTATAGTGCGTCTTTATGTGAAAACAGCAGAGAATGAAACTGAATAAAAATAAAAAAAAAAGGCTAACCTTTACAAGTATCATAAATTACACCGGCTGTTACAGACTGAAATCAAATGTATGTTTTTATTCTAAAATAGTAAGAATAAGAGCAGTTCACTTCTCAAAACGGAGTTGTGTGGGATCAAACTCATGACCTTTTTGATTCCCAGTCAGCAGCTGATACCATTGCACTACGGAGGCAGTCATAGTAAATGTGTATCAATGTCACATGCTAACGTGGGTTTTTTTTCTACAGTTATATTTTTGAATAAAAGTGCACTTGTTCTGTTATATTTGTACCTTTTGTGAAAGTGTTTCTTTGATATTTGGACTTCAGGCTTCACACATTATACACTTCATGTCTACATTTTGTCAATTACTACTAAAACATGAAAAACATTTCTGTTTTAAAGATGTGCTTACTGTGCATAGATCGTTGTAGACACTGAACACACATGAAATGCAAGTGTTCCAAATAACGATATAGTATTTATAAAAGGTGCCATTTTGCTTGACTTCTCACTCTATACAACTCTAAGCAACTGACACGCAGGTAAACAGACTTGAGCTAAAAAAACTGTGCGGGGTGGGGGATGTGATAGCAGACTGCTTGCTGTTTGGGGCTTATCCACACATTTACAGGACAAAGGACGCTGACGGAGAGGTGAGAAGTGATTTAAGGTGGGACGGATTTTTGAGTTTTTTCGTAGACTCTGGTAATTCTAGTGTTAAGGATAAGATTGAGCAACACATGGCAAGGACAGGAGTTATTCTGAACAGTCAGCATAGGTTCAGAAGAGGGAGGTTGTGTTTTACTAACATGCTGGAATTCTATGAGGAGGCAAGAAAAGGATACGATCAAAGTGGAGCTTATGATATTATTTATCTGGACTTTCAGAAAGCATTTGATAAGGTGCCACATGAGAGGTTGGGTATCAAATTAAAAGAAGTGGGAGTTCAGGGTGATGTTTTTAGATAGGTGCAGAATTGGCTCAGACACAGGAAGCAGAGGGTGATGGTGTGAGGAACCTCATCAGAACTGGCCGATGTTAAGAGTGGTGCTCTATAGGGGTCAGTGCTAGGGCCGCTGCTATTTTTAATGTATATAAGTGACTTAGATAGGAATATAAGTAACAAGCTGGTTAAGTTTGCAGATGATACCAAGATAGGTGGATTAGCAGATAATTTGGAATCCGTTATATCATTACAGAAGGACTTGGATAGCATACAGGCTTGGGCAGATTTGTGGCAGATAAAATTTAATGTTGGAAAATGTAAAGTATTACACATAGGAAGTAAATGTTAGGTTTGAATACACAATGGGCGGTCAGAAAATCGAGAGTACACCTTATGAGAAGGATTTAGGAGTCATAGTGGACTCTAAGCTATCGACTTCCCCACAGTGTTCAGAAGCCATTAAGAAGGCTAACAGAATGTTAGGTTAGATAGCACGATGTGTGGAGTACAACTCCAAGAAGGTTATGTTGAAGCTTTATAATGCACTGGTGAGGCCTCATCTTGAGTACTGTGTGCAGTTTTGGTCTACAAAAAGGACATAGCAGCGCTAGAAAAGGTCCAGAGAAGAGCGACTAGGCTGATTCCAGGACTACAGGGGTTGAATTATGAGGAAAGATTAAAAGAGCTGAGCCTTCACAGTTTAAGCAAAAGAAGATTAAGAGGTGACATAATTGAAGTGTTTAAAATTATGAAGAGAATTAGTACTGTGGATCGAGACTGTTATCATAAAATGAGTTCATCAAGAACACAGGGACACAGCGGGAAACTTCGCACAAACATTAGGAAGTTTTTCTTTTCACAAAGAACCATAGACATTTGGAATAAGCTACCAAGTAGTGTGGTATACAGTAAGACATTAGGGACTTTCAAAACTCGACTCGACTCGACTGTTTTTTTGGAAGAAATAAGTGGATAAGACTGGTGAGCTTTGTTGGGCTGAATGGCCTGTTCTCGTCTAGAGTGTTCTAATGTTCTATAATGTTCTATAGATTGCTGCAGACCACATACCCCACTTCATGGCAATGGTACTCCCTGATGGAAGTGTCCTCTTCCACCAGGATAATGCACCCTGCCACAAAATGGTTTAAGGAACATGAAAAAGAATTTAAGATGTTGACTTGGGCTCCAAATTCCCCAGATCTCAATTGATCAAACATCTGTGGGATGTGCTGGAAAAACGAGTCCGATCCACGGAGGCCCCAACACGACTTGCAGGATTTGCAGCTAAAGTCTTGGTGCCAGATACCACGGGACATCTTCAGAGATGTAGTGGAGCCTATGCCTCGACCAGCCAGACCTATTTTGGCAGCACAGTATCAGGCAGGTGGTTTTATTGTGGCTGATCAGTGTATTTATATTTTCGCTTTGGGACAGTAAAGTAGCTGGACAAGGAAAGTTAAAGAACAGTAAAGTCAGACTTTTCAGCTCCACTGTGTTCCCGTGCAGTTCTGCTTGAGCCTCCCTACTCTGTTATACTGCTTAAAATGTTTTCCTCAGCACAGAGCCCACTAATAATGACTTACAAAAAATACATTTACTGCGCTCACCTAATCAAATAAGTTTACCATTCTGCTTTTAAATTCCACATTATTATGTCTGCATAATCCTCAGGGATTCTTAAATCTATATTACATTTTACAGATTTGGCTTTCTGTAGCATGTGGTTTCCATCATTATGGAAAATACAAAAACTTACTTTTTAGCAATTTACATAGTTATTTTAGTCAAGCATAAAATGGGTGTAACTGACATACAGCTGCCAACGTTCCTGTGGCCTCACGTATGATTAAATGAAGAAAATGCTGGGGAATTTTCTCAGTGCTTATTAAGAGAAAGAATTTAGAGGGCTGCTAACAGACGGCTGCGGGACTTGAAACATGTAGAAAAGTAATTTCAATTATGGGGGATTGTGTTACCAGTGATGCATATTCTGTGGTGTAGTGCAAACTAAAACCTTATAAAGCAAAGAGTGCAACTGTTTGTATTTGTTGTTTCCAGGTATGAAATCATTTTAATTTGGTAATGACTGGAAGATGTTAGTGATTTTCCTTCAGATCACTTTTTCTAAATGTACTTTTTCATTACTGGATTGTGGAGACCCAAAGTACACCCTAGAAGCATTTGCCATGAGATAAGAGTACCTCACTCATTCATCCACATACATGCACTCATGACAGATCAATTGTTATCTCCAAATAACTACACATGAACATTTTGGGGCTTTGGGGGAAATGAGAAGTCCTATGATGAAACCCAAACAGGTCAAGGGAGAATGCATGGACTCCACCATAGCAAACAGTTCAGGAAGTGTCCCTAGAGCTAGGAGGCAGAAGCATTATCTACTACCCTGCCATGCCACCCACCTCAATGGAAAAAGTGAGCTCGGAAAATTGGTATGTTTTGTTAACGTGAACTTCAGAACAGGTCATCCATCTTTAGCTAAGCATGTTGGGGCCCAGCCATTACTTGGATGGTAGACCAACTAGGAAGAGCTTGGGTTGCTGATGGAAGAGGTGTTGGTGAGGCTATCGAGGGGTTTCATCCCTGTGGTCTTTATGTGGATCCCAATGCCCCAGTGCAGTGACAGGGATACTGTGCTGAAGAAATGATGCTGTCCTTCAGATAAGTTGTAAAACTGAGGCCCCAAGTCTCAGTGGTCATAAAAGATTCTGGGCATCCTTCAAAAAGAGTAAGATGTAATCCAATCTCTTAGCTGAACTGCCCAATACAGCCTGGTCATTCTGACTGTTATGTTTAAATCTTAAACTTCTTTTTATGCCTTTTTCTTTTATTTTACATTTTGTAATTATCACTGAGTATGTTTTTATTGTTATTTAGATTTATTATTTGTATAATTATATAATTTTTTCTCAATTGTGATTACTGTTTAGTTTTGTTGTGTGTATAGTCTGTCTTGTTTTTGTGTTTTGTGGGTAGTTCCTCAAGAGGTGGGGCCACCTGTCAGTCTCTTGAGGGACTGCTCCCAGCCAAGCAAAGGCTCATGGGTTTTGCAGTCCCTTGCAGTTCATTCGAATGCTCTCTTGTAAGGGTGGTTTTGTCTTTACTTTAAATATTATTATCTCTGTGTTCTCTGAATATACTGGTTTTGCTGAGTTTTCATTTCTGTTTAATTGGATTTCATTTGGATCATGTTTTTTGGTAATTTGTTTACTTGGGATTGTCTTGTTGGCAAATCCTTTTTGCTCTTTTGTGCTATTTGTGATATTTTTGATTTGTTGTTAATAAGGCCTTCTTTCAGAAAAATTATTTTTTGCTGTGCTCTTTACAAACCAGAGGTTGATGGTTGTCCTCTCCTCTTGCAGATATTTTGATTATTTTTGGGACTATTCTGATATTTTTGAACATTTTGAAGCCAAAGTGCCATTACCTAGGTAGAGGTGGAAGCTAATTCCTCGAGTAGTCACTTGTGAGCTTTCCGTGGTCAGGCTTGATTGGATGCTGGCCTGTTTTTGGCCCTAGTTTAGAGGCCTCACACCTTGCTCTCTGGAAATCTTCCCCTGTCCCTTATTGGCTAACTATTCCTCTTACCTCTTCACTACCTAATAGTTAATGAGTTGTGGGCATATTGGTGAAAGAATGGCTGCTGTCACATCATCCAGCTGAATCTTGCACATTGGTAGTGGTTGAAATGGCTTCCCACTCTCTATATAAAACACTTTGGGCAGATTAGAAAAGCTCTATATACATGTAATTAATTAGTCAGTCATTTACATTCTGTACAAAAAGGGTAAAACTAATATTCCCAAAATTGCCTAATTCAATTCAGGGTTATGGAAGATCAAAATCTATCCCAACATGTAACACAAAGCAAGAGTCAATCCTGGACAAGAATCCAGTCCATCGTAAAGCCTATTCACTCACACTCATATTGAAACAACCGTGGAGTTACTATCTGATCGGCCTACTTCACAAGCCTTTGGGGAATGTAGGAGAAAAATCCACAGAGACAAGTGTACATGCAAGCACTACACCAACTGAGATCAGGCATAGAATTTAAACTCAGGAGGATGGATCTGTGAGGTGACAGCAGTAATCAGTGTGCCACCATGCCATCATAGAGTAATGGGTACAGGCAAATGCAGGTAAAAATTATAGAACAAAAATCGTACGTGTGGCCGGTTTTGGATGGGAGTGTTTGAATATAACTGAGAAGAGCTGGGTCCTCATAACAAGGATAATCAATTGAGCCTCATGAGCACATATGGAAAGATCTTCAGAGAATATAACCTGATTATGTGATGACACATTGGTTCACAGCCAAGCCCAAACTGCAGTGATTTATGGACTGTACACGACCTGTGCATAGAAGCCTAGTGAGTTTCTAACCAAGATCAGGTATATCTGTGGCAGTGGGTTGAAATATATAGTAGTGCTTTGTTATCCACGGTGGAAGACTGTGAAAAGAGTTACAGTTGAAGAACCACCCCGCCTTGTAGAAGTCGTCTTTTCATGTGAAAAAGAGGTCAGTGCCATAAGTCGTTCATCTGAACAAAAGGATGCATACTTTATCAGCAGGCATTCACAAGCCATTGACGTCTTTACAGGGTGGGGAAGAAAAAAAAATCTTTTGGTTACTAACAACTTTATGTAAAGGTCATGTGTACATGATGACTCTTTCTCATCTAATGCCTAATGAAAGAAAATTCCAGACCGGGTTAGTTAGAAGATTTTGAAAAAATTGCACATTAAGGTTAAGCTTGAGGCTTTTGATATGTTGAAAAGAATTTATGCCACTGACTACAGGTAGAAGATAATCTGAATTTTAATTCAATTTATGGCTTATTAGATGCTGCTTGGTGAAGTGGCAAGAAAAATCCTGCATTATTACTTCTACATGTATGTGGACTCTATGACAAATTAGCACTTGTTACAGGGAAATATCCTTCTGTGGCTCTATTTTTGTCTAGATAAAGAACCCACAAAAGACATTTTCATGTAATCAAATTCTTTACTTTGCTCAAACTGTAAAATATTTATGTAGATGCTTTTTCAGCAGCCTGTTTATTTAACATGATCCATTTTATTCAACTATCTGTCATCCTCCCATCCTCCCACAGAGTTCAGTATTACAGGGCCTGAAGCATTGGATGTAAGGCAGGAACTACAGTACATCCGGAAAGTATTCACAGCGCATCACTTTTTCCACATTTTGTTATGTTACAGCCTTATTCCAAAATAGATTAAATTAATTTTTTTCCTTAGAATTCTACACACAACACCCCAAAATGACAACGTGAAAAAAGTTTACGTGAGATTTATGAAAATTTATTAAAAATAAAAAAATTGAGAAAGCACATGAACAATAAGTATTCACAGCCTTTGCTATGAAGCTCCAAATTGAGCTCAGGTGCATCCCGTTTCCCCTGATCATCCTTGAGAAGGTACTGCAGCTTAATTGGAGTCCACCTGTGGTAAATTCAGTTGATTGGACATGATTTGGAAAGGCACACACCTGTCTATATAAGGTCCCACAGTTGACAGTTCATGTCAGAGCACAAACCAAGCATGAAGTCAAAGGAATTGTCTGTAGACCTCCGAGACAGGATTGTCTTGAGGCACAAATCTGGGGAAGGTTACAGAAATATTTCTGCTGCTTTGAAGGTCCTAATGAGCACAGTGGCCTCCATCATCCATAAGTGGAAGAAGTTCAAAACCACCAGGACTCTTCCTAGAGCTGGCCGGCCATCAAAACATAGCGATCGGGGGAGAAGGGCCTTAGTCAGGGAGGTGGCCAAGAACCCAATGGTCACTCTGTCATAGCACCAGAGGTCCTCTGTGGAGAGAGGAGAACCTTCCAGAAGGACCACCATCTCTGCAGCAATCCACCAATCAGGCCTGTATGGTAGAGTGGCCAGACGGAAGCCACTCCTTAGTAAAAGGCACATGGCAGCCTGCCTGGAGTTTGCCAAAAGGCACCTGAAGGACTCTCGGACTATGAGAAACAAAGTTCTCTGGTCTGATGAGACAAAGATTGAACTCTTTGGTGTGAATGCCAGGCGTCACGTTTGGAGGAAACCAGGCACCACTCATCTCCAGGCCAATACCATCCCTACAGTGAAGCATGGTGGTGGCAGCATCATGCTGTGGGGATGTTTTTCAGCGGCAGGAACTGGGAGACTAGTCAGGATAAAGGGAAAGATGACTGCAGCAATGTACAGAGACATCCTGGATGAAAACCTCTTCCAGAGCGCTCTTGACCTCAGACTGGGGCGACGGTTCATCGTTCAGCAGTACAATGACCCTAAGCACACAGCCAAGATATCAAAGGAGTGGCTTCAGGACAACTCTGTGAATGTCCTTGAGTGGCCCAGCCAGAGCCCAGACTTGAATCCGATTGAACATCTCTGGAGAGATCTTAAAATGGCTGTGCACCGACGCTTCCCATCCAACCTGATGGAGCTTGAGAGGTGCTGCAAAGAGGAATGGGCAAAACTGGCCAAGGATAGGTGTGCCAAGCTTGTGGCATCATATTCAAAAAGACTTGAGGCTGTAATTGCTGCCAAAGGTGCCTCGACAAAGTATTGAGTAAAGGCTGTGAATACTTATGTACATGTGATTTCTCCGTTTTTTTATTTTTAATAAATGTGCAAAAACCTCAAGTAAACTTTTTTCACGTTGTCATTATGGTGTGTTGTGTGTAGAATTCTGAGGAAAAAAAGAATTTAATCCATTTTGGAATAAGACTATAACATAACAAAATGTGGAAAAAGTGATGCGCTGTGAACACTTTCTGGATGCACTGTATACCTGAATGGGACAACATGGCAGGGCCAAATATTCACTGTGAGTGTGCTTATCATAATTCTGAAATAATGACAAAGTATTAAAGAGTTGTTCAGTATATTTCTCTGGAGAAGAATAATTCCTTAAGGCCGTTGAGCGAGGGTAAATTTTACTTGTGACTTATCAATTGAAATGAGACCTACAGTATTTGTAGGTCTTACTGACCTTCTGCTTCACATTAACTACCTATTTGCTTGTGCCTCTGGGTGGTGTGAAGATTCTGAAAAAAGTTAAGACTTAGTAAGTTGAGGCTTGCAGGATAATTTGAACTGCAGTGCCATTGCTGGGGCATTGGTTTAATTTCTGCAGTGGCCAAAAAAAGAAAATCAAACATAACAGTATTGTCGGACCGTCTTAACGTATGGGCGCTGGCTGGGGGCCCCAGTAGCATACAGGCCCACGAAGTTTCTCATGCCTATCTATGTTTCTGGTTTGGTGTCAAAACTGGGACCCCAGCACACTACTGTGCCCGTTAAGACGGCCTTGAGTATTGCGTTAACCTGATTCATAATCATCATCATCATAATAGTTTTTTTTTAAATAAAAAGAATCGGCTCAGGTAACGACTCTAGTTAAAAATAGTGATGCTGTCTTTTCCTTAGCTAATAATTAGCTAAATATAACTAAAACCTTATTATTATTGTATAAGGTGGCCCAATTACTGTCTCAAAGATGCAGTGTCTTGGGTTCAACTCTCACACCGCATCACATACAGGAGCAGCTGAAAGAGAGAGTCGCTGTTGAGGGGCAGTCTTGTCATATGCTAAGTGGCCATATAAGCCACAGCCTGAGGGAGATTTCCTTTAATGCAGAAGTAGAACAGGTGGCTTGCAATCCCACAGATTTGGGTTCCACTTATACCATCTCAGGTTGGACGGCTTGAGAGAGAGTGGAGTTATCTGATATTGGGGAATGTAGGAGAAAAATCCACAGAGACATGTGGACCCTAAGTGATTCCTTGCACAGAGTTTGCATGTTCTCCTTATATTTCTGGGGTGTTTCCCCCTACATTCCTAAAGGTTAATTAGCAAACCTCAAATTGGCTCAAGTGAGGGGTATGCATGAATGGGTCCTACGATGGACTTATACCATCTTCCAAGGCTGATTCCTGCCTTGCTCCCAGTATTAACATGGTAGGCTCTGGCCCGCTGTGAACCTTTTTTGAGAAAACCTTTTTAATAATACTTTATCATTTTTTCTAACTGTGTTAAGTAAGTAAATATTGTTCTAAGTGATGCAGCTGTGTTGAACTTATCCTTGAAATGAGGCCATAACATTACCATTACAACAAAGCCACTTTCCATTGACTTTTGTCTCTCTGGTTAAAGTATGCAGACGCTTCTCTGGGAAGCAGCCTCTGACCTTGAGTCTAAGCAGTACAAAAGTATTCCATTATTCATGTTTAGATCATTCTACCTTACCTTTTTAAGTAAAGGTATTTGCTTATAATTTGCATACTATCAGCTATATGCTAAGGATGCTCTTTTATATTCATATGTATAAATCTTTGTCTGAACCAAGAATTGTTAGCAAAGCTGTCATTACAATACAAGAATAACATCTTCCATGGTATGCTCCTGAGATATCTTTGACCAATAAATTCAATATATATTTGCCGGAGTCTTAACAGCTTCTGTATTCTATTGACAAAATGTCCAAGAAGAAGAATCAGGGATGAAGACTTTTTCCCTATTATCCTTAATTGGACTAAACATGTTTGAGAATGAGATGTGATGTGTTGTATATTTTAAACAACTCTGTATGGTTTACAACTGAACCATCCTTCCTTTCCTTCATTTACTGAACCCCAGTTAGCCCATTGAAGAATCATGAGAACTACACCATATCTCATCAGCATTGAGCCAAAAACAGGAAAGATCTATTTCCAGCTATGCTCCATCTTCACTGAACACTACACATGTGTTGGGAAAATATTCATTGGGGTTACTTACCGTAAAAAAAAAAAATTCTGTCCTGTTCAGGAATGGCCCTGCCAGCTAAGGAAATCAAAACAAAGAAGGTGTATGAAAGGCAAATGGATGAAAAGTAAAATTCCAAAGAGGCAGCATGTCAAGCCTAGAGGTCAGAAAACCCGAGAAGCAGCATTATTAGGCATAATACACTGTGTACATATTAGGTAAAAAAGTAACTATTTTAGTGCAGTGTACAAGTAAGTACCTTTTTCAATTTTGTATCAAAATGGCACATATTAAGAAAGAAGCCTGTTAGTTTGACTGCTTTAACATTTTAATTAATATTTAATGTATTACAAAATGAGTATGTTAATGTTTAATTTCCTTGGGATTCAGTTTTAGAATATCTGGATCAGTGAAAGCAGATAACTGCCAGACAGTAACAAATCCTGCTGGTTCTGATGTGCCTTGCCTGATGGGGGACTATCCATTTGAAATAATCTGCAACATGGCTTTGCACTTTTATTTTTATATCCACTTTGATGCTATGATGAGTCAGGTGGGTGTCAGGTGTTATTCAGACTTTTCATGGGGGGGTGAGAGCAGATGATTATGGGTAAATTTAGCTAATGGTTAGAATGCATTTGTTCACACTGTGAACCGTACATGTGGGAAAGACATTTTTAGGTAGTGCACTTGAACATGGCCTTCATCTCTGGACAGTATTTTGGAAAAGTTAGGTAAACCAGAAGGTTGAATCATCTTGTCTTGGCATCATTTTTCTCAGGTATTCTGTACCACTACTCTTGGTATACCAAGAAATTAGTGCATATAACAGAATTTTGATCAGAAGGTGAGTAATTGTTGGCAGACATATTGACAGACTCTGATGAAGTGCTGTGAAGATTAATGAAAGTAGCAAGCACTACCGGCAAGATGCCGACATTAGAGAAGGATGAATATCATAAGCGCTTCTCTGTTACTGGATGTGTGTGCCCACTTGTCTGCATGTGTTTGTGTGTGTATGTGTGAGGCATACATCGTCCCTATGCCATAAGGACAACATTTGAAAACTGGTCACACAAAGCCAGACTTCTTGGCTGGTGGCACCGACAGTTTCTTCAGGGTAAAACTTATTCTGTGAGTTCCAAACAAATAAATATTCCATCCATTATCTAGAGGCTCTTCACTCTTTAAAATCAAAATCCACGTCAATTAGAACATTGACTACATTTTATTCACTCGATGCAGGCATTTTCATTTACTGAGAAGATGAAGACTTCCATCATTCCATCCACCCATCCATGTCCTTAACTTAAATAGTCATGGGAGCTTGCAGTGAGTGAGGTCTTATCATCCAATGTTAAATTCTGCTGATAATTTCCTAGTAACATTCAGTGTGCTTTTTCTTCTCATAAAGAACAAAGAAGGCTTAAACATAGAGCTTGTTTGGCTTTGAATTTTGGCGATGGAGAAGAATAACTTGCATAACTGTCAGTCAGTCAGTCGGTCATTTTCCAACCAGATATATCCTAACACAGGGTCACGGGAGTCTGCTGGAGTCAATCCCAGCCAGCACAGGGTGCAAGGCAGGAACAAACCTCGGGCAGGGCACCAGCCCACTGCAGGGTGCACACACCCACACCCATACACCAAGCACACACTAGGGACAATTTAGGATCACCAAGGCACCTAACCTGCATGTCTTTGGACTGTGATATATACATATATATACTCAGCAAAAAAAGAAACGTCCTCTGACTTTCAACTGTTTTTACTTTCAGTAAACTTAATGTGTAAATATTTGTATGAACACTAAAAGTGTCAACACCATAGGATCGCCAATGCACCTAACCTGCATGTCTTTGGACTGTGGGAGGAAACCGGAGTACCCGGAGGAAACCCACGCAGACACGGGGTGAACATGCAAACTCCACGCAGGGAGGACCTGGGAGGTGAACTCAGGTCTCCTTACTGCGAGGCAGCAGCGCTACCGTGCCGCCCACTTGCATAACATGGACTGCAAAATAAGATAAACTTGTTATTGGGATTACCTGAAAGAAGAGGACATGTCTTGTGTCCACAGAGTGAGAAGAAAAAGCTTCCAGGTAAGAGACTGATGCAAATATCATAAAAAAGAAAGAGAAATAGGCAAAAGCCATCAAGTCAGAGAATTTGAGCGACACTGTACCAGAGGGAAGCGCCAAGGGCTCTCTTGTTGTTCTTAGTTATGAAAAGTAGGAAATTACTCTCTCAGAAACAAACAAGTGAGGAAGGAACTTCTAGGTAATTCAAATAAGGTGCTATTTAACTTAATGTTTGCTTTTGATATCCTGTTTTTAAAATTAATTTCATGTATTGAAGAACAAATAGAATTTATCCATCCTACTACCAGTCTATTCTGGAAACAAGAATAAACCCTGAGTGGGCTGCTAGTTCATCCAAAATGTAACAAGAAAAAATACTGAAAGTGAAAAAAGAAAATATCATTGTAATACAATGCTTCGCTGTTGTGGAAATAAACTGTGAGGTTTGAAATATGGTTGAAATACCGCATATACACGTTTAAGTTCTCCCACAGATAAGTCGGGGCTTGATTTTAATGTATAATTTCCAGTATTTTATAATGCCGGTCGTATAAGTTGAATGCGGAAAACTCACGCTATTGGTCCAAAAGATTATGATATGCTAACGCCCACCTGAGAGAGTACCAATAGAGCACACTGCCTTTTTCTTTTCTATGTATTGTGCCTACGTGACCACAAAATAATATCTGAACTATTCCGAAGCGACGTTTACACTGTTTTGTGTTTTTTGTATCTCACACCCTCATACACCTTTATCGTAACAGCATCCCTTATCTACGATGGAGCATTCGATCAGAAGAAAATATGAAATTGGTTTTAAATAAAAAGTCATTAAAGTGGCGAAAGAAATTGGTAACTGCGCTGCTGCAACAAAATTCGATGAGTCTGAGAAACTGGAGTGAGATTGGAGGAAGCAGGAAGATGTGAAAAAAAAAATGAAGTGTCGTATTTTTGAATGGGCATATAAGTCAGGGTCTGATTTTATTATTATTATTTTTCTTATACACGAGTATATATGGTAATTGAAGTTCTGTGATGACATTAATGATTCCTTTAGAAAAAGCAATATTGCCATTGGGTGTCCTGGTGCTACAGTTGTTAATGCTGCTGCCTCACAAATCCAGCTTCCAGTGGTCAAATTATGTGCCCAGTTGTTGTGCATATGAAGTCTACATGTTCTCTCACTGTCTGCTATGGCTGTCCTCCGGGCACTCTAGCTTTTCTGTCACATCAAAGAGCATGGGCTTAATGTGACTGGGCCGTGATTTTCTTGCACCAGTGGATGCAAGTCTATTGTACATTTTCTTGCAACTCTAAAATGTATTAAACAGGTTTAAAAATATTCTGATATATATATCCTCAGAGGTGGATTGATGTACTGTATACAGTTTATAGTCATGGCAGGGTGCTGTGCTGCCACAGCTGGAGTAGTTACTCAAAGAAAGTAATTTGTTGTTATTTCTCAGTTACTTCTCTCAGATTATCATGGGATTACATTATTCACTAATTACAAAAAAATGCCTTTGCAATTCATGTGGGTTAGGGGTGCAGGACCCCTGTGATGGTGAAACTCCACAAATATGTTTTAGTTCCATTATTACTGTATATTCTAAGTTTATTGCACTAAGTAAGATGCAAAAAGTTTTGAGGAACATGAGATAAAACAATCGATCTGCAAGCAAATCACGTAAGACTGCCGAGACAAAATGTGTGGCCTCCCCCAGACAGTGTGCATAGTTCAGCAGTTCTTTAATGAACTGTAACCTTTTACAATATTTCAATTATAATAAATTTGTGTATACTTATGATAGTGAATGACAAAAAGAATTAATTTTTCAGATTCAAAAGAAATCCAACAAAACTTTATGCACAAAATCGACTCATTTCAATTTCACAAGTGCAGATAAATGGTGGTGTAGTTCAGTGGTTCTCTTCCCTAGGGGCGCGAAGTAACAAAAAGGGGGGGGCGAAGATGTGAAAAAAAGAAAAAAAGAATCAAAAATATGAAAAAATCATCTGTTGAAACCAAAACAAATTAACTTAAACTACATTCTGATACTAGAACAATAAATATAGAGTTAGATAAATGTCGATAAAAGTTAAGTAGGTATAATAAAATATGTATCTACATTTCAAAAAAATGTTAAGGGGGAGGCAATTAAAACTGTTATGAAAACTCAGGTTGCAAATACTTTAAGGTTGAGAATCGCTGGTGTAGTTATGGAATAAAATCCCCTGTGAACAGCCTCCTGAAAGTTATGTAAAGTTTAACCCTACCAGGATGGCGATGTATGTAAGGTTTTGTAGAAAGTTTGTCTGGGAGTGCTTCCCAGACAAAGACGTTTTCCAACTCAGATGAACTCACACAAAAAAGTGGGCACTGGACAAGGACATAAGTCAGGAGAAAATTGTAATTTGATGGATGTGATTGTAATAAAATTGTGCAGTGAAGCATTGAAACAAAAAGACACCACCAATTGCAATACTGCTGGCTTGTCATGGCTCACTTTTAAAGCTAGTGCCTTCATATTTCACCCAACAGCCCTCATAGCAACCAACAAAGCTGCCCAATGATGTAGTACTGCTGGAAGTTGCAGTCTATTTAAGTAGCACTGCTACAGATACATCTGTGGTTTACTGTAATAGCTCACAAAACTTGCAAAATAATTTTCGATTGATGACAAAGCCATGAATAGGAAGATCTGCAAATTGTAACCCATGAATCACAAGGGACGACCTGCACTTTAATTTATTTTACTCTCTATGCCTTTGCAAATATGTATCAATTGGAAACTACAAGGATGACGCCCACATTTTCTTTCAGCATTTCTATAAGGAAGAAATAGCCAATAACAATGAATATGAATTCAGCAGTTAAATATACATATGAACCATCAACTATGGTCCTTTAGTTCACAAAAAGAATTCTTTATTAAAAATAAAGCCTTGCAATTAAAAACCAAAAGCACAGCCAATCAAACACTTGCAAACATGGAGTTGGTAACCAGTAAAAGTCTTGCTGATATCTCAGCCCTCAGACGAGAGCAGTTTTTGATTGGTGGACGAGCGACCAGCAGTGTTTATTGGGTACATTTAAAAAATGGTGTCTATGCCTCTGTGACTCTCTACTCTTGCTTATTTTAACACTATTATAAAGGCTTGTGGTACTCAAAACAAAATCACTTATATCTTGTATTACCAACCATTAACTCAAAGATTCAATTACTTGTACAAAGACATCTCCTCAGTTTTTAAGGGGACTTTGAAGAAATGTTACAGAATAAATTCAAATGCATGTCAGGATACTACACTACACTAGCTCCTCTCCCCTGACTTATCCATCCATCCATCCATTATCCAACCCGCTATATCCCAACTACAGGGTCACGGGGGTCTGCTGGAGCCAATCCCAGCCAACACAGGGCGCAAGGCAGGAAACAAATCCCGGGCAGGGTGTCAGTCCACCGCAGTTCCCTGACTTATGTGAGATTGAATTCCTATCCTTCAACAAATTTACGTTTATATATTATTTCCTTAGAAGCATATGTATTACAAAGTTATAGTTAAGTTAGTAAATGTAATGCAATTACAACAATTTAAACTGTTCCATGGAATACTACTTTGGGAATGTAATGAAATTACAGTAACACGTTACTTTGTACCAATGACTCAGTATGCTGTTCCTTACACTTTTGGTTTTCGACCTTCTTCTTCACAGTAGATTTTACCAACTTATTACTCATCCTCAACTGCTGGTCCTGCCTTAATCACATTTTTAATGTAAGAGATGCTTTCCAACATTATTCTGCACCTGAGCCATACACATTATGAACAGAGAGACAAATGGGCAAATGAATTAATGTAAAGAAGCTGTCTTGAAAATTTGGATGCTCTAGCTCAGTGGTGGCGAACCTATGGCACGCGTGCCAAAGGGGGCACTCAGAGCCCTCTCAGTGGGCACGCGCGGCATCGCCCGAGCACAGAGTTCGTTACTATAAAGCCAGAGGAATGCGGGGCCGGGCGGCCGGGCTGCTCCCATCACCGCTCCCCCTCTTCACGCGTGCCGGAAGACGTTTCTCACATCACCCGCCCCTCTGCCCAGCAGCCCAATGGGAGCGCTTCCTTCCTCTCCTGTCTGAGGTAAGGCGGGCGGCACACATGCTGCTTGAGGGTGCGGCACGGACTGCAGCTTTTTGAGTCTTGGATTCTTGTGGTGGGGTTGGAGGGGATGTGGTATAGCGGGTCCACAGCTCAAAATTGAAAAGGCCAGTTTTAACAGATAGTTGCCGCACTCGCGGCTTAAAGCGGGTTATGGTAGAGTGGCCGGAGCGGTTTCCGGGAGCTTTGTGATGCGGGCAGTCCTCGCTTAAGCGCACAAGTGAGGAGTCGTCCGCATCTGTAATTATTGCCAGGAGTTGCTAATCGCCACACCTGATCCACGACCCCGTAATATATAATGGAAGCTTTGGGGCGGAGCTTAATAGGGAAGACCTGCGTGAAACACTTAAAGGATCGAAGGGATGACAAAGGACAGCACAGTTAGTTATGAAAATGAAAATCCTTAAAGTGTGGAATTCTCTGCCAAATAATCTTAAGTCAATGAAGGCACTTGAGATTGCTTTCCTTACTTTGTTTGGAACATCTTATGCTTGTGCAGCTGTTTTCAGCTTTGAATTAAATCAAATCTGACACCAGAAACAGACTAACAGATGACCTGAGTGCTGCATGTGTTGCTCTCAAGCTTACAAAGTATGAGCCAAGGTTAGACAAATTATCAGCATGCATACAACAGCAAAAAGCACATTAATTGTTCAAAAGCATACCGAATGCAAACTTTTACCTTTCAACAAAAAGTTGTTTGTATCATTGAAAGCTCTGTTATTATGTTTTTCTTTTAAGACAAAAGATGTTAATGTATGAGTTGCTTTTCTAAATTAAAAGCTCAGTAGATAGACAGACAGAGCATCAGTATTGGCAGTTCAGTCCAATTTATCATCCAGCTGCACTCCCAGGTATTTATAGGTCTGTACCCTCTGCACACACTCACCTCTGATGATCACGGGGTCCATGAGGGGCCTGGGCCTCCTAAAATCCACCACCAGCTCCTTGGTTATGCTGGTGTTCAGTTTTAGGTGGTATTCAGGTTAAATTGCCATGTTGGCACTTTGCAATAAATAAGTGGGTTTTGGATTGCAGTTTGGGCACTTGGTTTCTAAATGGTTCGCCATCACTGCTCTAGCTCATTGAATTTTTTCGAGTTAAGACAGGTCAAAGGCTACTGTCACACATGTGCGTTTGGGAGACAACCTCGGTGCCCATTTAGTTGTAATTACACTCCAAACCAGGGGTTGGCACTATCATTTAATGCCTCTTCTCTTCGTCCCTCTGTAGAAAAGATGATTGATAGACTGGTCTCCAATGATGTCACAGCCATTTTCCTGTCTACTGAGCCCATCCCTTCCCTTTCACCACCTTGAAAACCACCAACTCCACCATTTTGAGTCAGTCAAGTTTCGGCTCCATGTCTATGAAAACAAATGTTTCTTTTTTTTTTTCATCATACACTCCGTTTGCATTTATCTTCTCATACTACTGTATGTACTAAGAGTGATGATCAAGGATGTGCTACTCGCTCCTGTCTCGGTCAGCACTGCTCTCTTTCATGGTAGGTTAGTTGCCATCTACCTCACCCTAGGCTTGCTGGTCTCTGATCAGCCAAATGTCATTGGTTTGCTTTAAGTAAGGGGATTTCCTGAAATGTAGTTACTGTAGCATATTCTGTTATTGAATAAGTGAATATATGGTGTTTTTTTATTAAGCACTACAAAAATATACAGCGTTATAGATGAAAATTTGGAGTGTAACAAGATATTTCTATAAGTTATCTGAGCATTCTCTATGTCTCTCCCAAACCTATGCTAGAAGAGGTGACCTGATGTTAGCTGGCTCTGGTTTTAGTCACACAGTGCCCTGCACTATTTCACATGTTTTGCATAGATATACAGTATATGCACATGTGCAATTGTGCGGCAACAGTAAAAGAATGTATTTTCATTTCCATATTTCTTTTCATTGTTCTCAACTTTGCTTGTTAACTTCCTCCTAACGTGTGTGGTGGGGTTGTCATGAGGTCACTTGGCACGATGCCACTCTTTGCCCATTGGTCAGAGCAGGTTTTGAAGTAGCAGCCTACATGATAGTGCAAAGTTAGATGATAAGGCAAAGTTCCTGCAGCCTTTGTAAAGCAGCAGTTTATTATGTCAATTTGTTTTGATGTAACGCTCTATCCATGGAGGGAGCTGTGTCACCTTACAGACCATACAAATGAGCAAAAATAATGTTCTGTGCTGAGAATGACAAAAGTGCTCTATATAATGCATATTATAGTCTCAAAAATTATTGCTGGCATATGTATGATTGTACAGTAAGTACCACTCTAAGCATTACACGTGAACTCAGTAATAGGGATTAGCAATAGCTAAACCTCATTACCAGAGGGGAAGCTGATCCTTTGTAAGTGTGTCATGCAAAACATGATGAATTTACTTTAAAGCAGATATTGGCTTCTGTGTCATTCAGCTGAATTAAAGACCCATTTAGCCAATACATTTAGTACAGTTCACTTCAATTGGACACATTGAGGGCTGTAGCCAAGAATAGCTCTCGGATTTTTTTAGTGTTATGTTAAAAATGGAACACAACTCCTCACATTTGTATTTCTAGTTACCTGCAGCTTGCATATGCGTCTTTCTAAACAAGATATTTATCAAATATAATACAACTTAGATGGTTTTAGAAGGATATTGATTAAATGACCAATTAGCTGCTTTGCTCTGATTTGACTTTTATTTTCAAACAACATTTGGCAGCACTTTAGTTTAGGTACTGCAGAAATACATCAATTACTCAATTACCCGTTTGTAACAAGACCTTAACAAAGGCTTCACTTGGTCTTCATAATGCTTATTAAACATCAGTAGATCGGTTATACATCTCTGTGCAGTGTGGCGTATTGACATGATAGTAAAATGACTTGTTAATATGAAAGATTCGCAGGTCTTCAGTTAAATATGGAATGTCAAGAGACTTGTGTCTCAGTTAGGCCACCTCAGACCACTCCAAAGTGAAGTTTCATTAGTTGGTCACATTGCAGAGATAAATAAGCACTGATGCTTTTGTAGGTGTTATGAAAACCTAAAGAAGTATTTGTTAAGGTCTTGTCAGAAATCCGTAGGCATGTCTGAGGTGGTATGTCTGGATCCACTTATGAAAAACTCAGAGCTCCACTCGTCAGATGACCCAGAGCCAGCCAAAAAACAATGAGCTTATTAAAAAGTAGAAGAAAATCAAGGGAAGAAAATTCATATACTTTGAAATCAAAGGAAGACATTGACTCCTGCAACACTGGCAGCACTACAGAGATGAATTAATTTCTTACTGATGCTTTGTAAGTGTTATGAAGACCCAACAAAGAGTATGTTAAGGTCTTGTTTCATAATAATAAATGAGTAATAGATGCTGTCAGAGTTGACTGGGGTGGTGACCCGTCCGGGACGCCCAGGAGGACCAGAAGAGGACTTGCGCCTTCCCCAGACCATCTGGGGGCGACTTTGAAGCTCCACCCTGTAGGGACCCATGTTCACCGCCAGGGGGTGCCCCCATGCCTTTGGAGCCCTGGACCTCAGCACTTCCGCCACGTCAGGAAGTGCTGGGGGGAAGAGGAGTAGGGACACCTGGAGTGCTTCTGGGGATACAGCCGGCACTTCCGCCACACGGGTTTGTGTCGGTGGGAGATTGCCGGGGAGCACCTGGAGCACATCCGGGTGTGGATAAAAGGGGCCACCTCCCTTCATTCGGAAGAAGAGTCGGGAATGGAGTGGACTGAGCTTGCTGGAGGAGGCAAGGAGGCAGCCTGAAGAAGAGAAGTAAGGCATTGTGTGGCCAGGACTTTGGGGGTTTTGTGGTGCATTTTGTGAATAAACGTGTTTGTGGGTAACATGAACGTGTCTGCCTGTCTGTGTCCAGGCCAGCCTCCACAATGGATTTTTGTAGTATTTAAGATGAAGTGTTACCCAACATTTAATACCAATGCAAATAATAAGAGTTTTTAAAATAATTTTGTTAATTTGTTTTTTTTTATTGCAGGATTTATCTATCTAATTCTAACTTGCTTATTCCATTTTAGTGTAAGCAGGTGCTGGTACCTTCCTGGTAGCATCAAGTGATAGGCAGGAATGAACTGTGGACAAGCACCAGCCCATCGCTGGGCACATGACCACACACCTACATCAACCCACACTGGCCACGTGTGACTTTGGACTGTGGCAGGCAGCATGTGAACAAAGAAGGAGGAGGAGGCTGCGAGCATAAGCTGCCCACCACACGACAAACCACCTGGATTGGGACCTGAGTGCAGTGGGTGACACCTCAGCACCACACTAGAACAGCGTGAGGTTTTTCACTGTGGCTGGAGTGGCAGTCCTGCCACCAACCCCCAAGATTCCCCTGTATGTTGGAGGACCTGCTTGCTGGTTAAAGGTGGTGGAGAAAAATGTTGATTCCATGTCTTAATGGAGAAATTACACACTGAACAAAGAAGGGAAGCACAAAATTAATGCTGAAAACATGGCAGTTGACAATCAAACTCGAGCCATGTACTGGGAGGTGAGATGATACTTACTAGAAGTAACATTAAAATGGTGTGACTTAAGATTTTAGCCTTAAAAGAGACAGCAATGAAAACATTGTCACATTTGAGGTTAACACAAGGAAATTTGCAAAAAATGGTCAAAAAAGAGGTGTTTATGTAATTAAACGATATAATTGTAATTATATGAAAGTAACTACCAAATGTTTTAGCATTACTAGTCTGAATCTGATTAGCTCCCAGTTCCCTGATTATAAGATACATCAATGCTTCAATTGCTACAAAGTGATGAAATTAATTTCTCTTTTATTACTGTCAAGGGTGGAGGAAGATGATTGTTCAGCAGAGTTCTTTGTTCTTCACCTCATTTCGTTGCTAAACATTTGACATTTCATTTAATGAATACAGCAGAGTCTGGTCATGCCTGTCCTGTATTTCCTCTCCACATTCCTTGGTGCAGAAATTAATTTTCATCTCGTGCAGGAAGTTGAAATTCTATCCCTGTGTGTATGTGTGTACATTTGTAAATCTGCATTGAACACATTAGAAAATTTTACATGAGTTATACTCTTGTATGGAACTCAGACATCACATTTGTCCTGAACATCTTACTGTAGGCGAGTTCTGGAAGCCCTTTTTCACAGTTCTTCATGAGAAAGTCATATGTTGTATACACAAGGTGAATTAGCTATCCATCCATGCGCTTTCTAAATTGTTTTTTAACACAGCAACACAGAGAAGACGCCCAGTCAGGGCAACTGACTTTGCCCGTTTTTCGGTCACTTTTGTATCGAACGCACTGCAGGATGGAGCTCCCTTCCAAGCTTAATCAAGCTTGACAGCTTTTTTGTTTCTGAACAAACTTTCTTGCATTGGCAAGCGTAGGGGCCCATTTTTGTTACTTTTGCTTTTGTTTCACCCTGGAATTAAACAGGGACAATCGGGTTGGCACCCTGACATTTTTCTGTGGTACCTTGCAGTTCCTTACTCCAGCGTTTCTCAACCTTTAAGTATTTGCGACCCGAGTTTTCATAACAGTTTTAATCGTGCCCCCCCCTAACATTTTTTTGAAATGTAGATGCATATTTTATTATACCTACTTAACTTTTATCAACATTTATCTAACTCTATGTTTATTGTTCTAGTATCAGAAGTTTATTTGTTTTGGTTTCAACAGATGTTTTTTCATAATTTTGATTCTTGTTTTCTTTTTTTCACATCTTCGCTCCCCCCTTTTTGTTACTTCGTGCCCCCCCCGGGGGCCCGCCCCACATGTTGAGAACCACTGACTTACTCAATTACTCAGCATAAGGCAGACCGTGAAGGCTTCACCTACTGTATATATTGCACAGTGCAGTGACGCCGAATCAAAAAGTCCATCTGCAGACAAGAGGTGGAACATCTGACATTGTGATGCAGTCATAATAATTTGGACCGTAACATTAAAAAAACTCAGGATTGCAGGATGCAGTCACCTGCTCACCTATCACTTGCTATAAATGGCTCAGCCTTTAAAATGACAAAGCCATTTATAGTATACTAGCTGTGTAAGCCTGTGCTGTAAAAAGAAACCTTGGTTTCTGGCACGTCACTCAATCAATTTCCTCGGTTGTGCATTAGTGGCTAAGCAAGGTTCTCTTTCCTCGGCAGTTTCACTTTGGCGACAGAGTCACTTTCTTTGAGTGTCATGCTGTAGCCTCGCACTTCCGGGCCTGACAGACGGACAGACACATTTCCATGTGTAGACGTTTATTTATAGCACATTTCTGGGCACTGTGCTGTCACAAAACCTTAAGTGGGACAATAACATCACATGCATTATTAAGAAAGCCCATCAGAGAATCTTCTTTTTATGTCAGCTGTGGAAATTTAACGTCCCTCAAGCAATACCGTCCACTTCTCTACACAGCCATCATCGAGTCCATCATCATCTCATCTATTGTCTGGTTTGGTGCTGCCTCTGTTAAGGCTGAGGCCAACCTGCAACGCGTCATCGGAGCCTGTGAAAGAATCATGGGCTGTAACTTACCATATATTCCAGTCTTGTACGAGTCCAGTGTAAGGAAGCACGCTGATCCAACTCACCCAGGGCATCACCTGTTCCAAAGCCTTCCCTCTGGCTAAAACCTCAGTTCAGTGAAGGTTAAAACAACCTGTCACCTAACTATTTTTCTCCATGTGCAAGGTCTGAGCTTCTACTCAGTATCTATACATAGCTGCATCCTAGACTACCTGGACTTTTTCATCCTACTCTATCTCTTAATTTTTGTATTGCCCCATGTATGCTGCATCATATTTTATCAATTTATATTTATCTTCTGTATTCTATGTTGTTCTTGTACTGTATGTTGCACCAATACTATCAAAGCAAGTTCTTAGTATACACTTTTATAACTAGCCAATAAAGTGAATTCTGATTCAATTAGATGCTTTGGATGAAGGAGAACTTTTGAATACCTGAAATAACTCACATGGACTTGAGGAAGTGATGACCCTAGTTGGGCCACAATTTAAGCCTACGCCCATGAAGTTGTTAGGCAGCCGCATCAACCACAGCAACACCAGGCTGAGTTATGTGTTGATCCATCCATCTTCCTAACCTGCTAATCCAGGGTAGTGTTGTGGGGCAGCAGGAGCCTAATCCAGCAATCAATTACCTAATTGAGAATACTATGCATATATGCACATTTAATGAGCTTATTATTAAAACTTTATGAACAAACAACATTAGTATAGATTATTGGTTACAAACTGTCTAGATCTTTCACCTCTTAATGGTACAGTGAAGTTATATTTTCTAGCTATGGCCTGGGGCCAAAGAATCTCTGAGTGGTGCTATCCTGTACACAGAAATCTATATTTAAACTAACTATGATACATAATATAATTGAGCAGTTTAATAAGCTCACAAGAAGAAAATTAGTTCATTTCCTTTAGCAAATAAAGCAATGTTGACATATTTACTAGACCATGAGTTATTCTGAGAGGAGGTTGTAATAACATACTTTTTCTTCCTGACTTTTAAATATTAGCTCATTTGAGTATACGCTAGGCAAGAATAAAGCAAGGGACTCCTCAGAGGGAGTATTTGTGCACATGATGTGCAGTTCTTCTCTTTATCTTTAGTTGACAAGGTCAAAGAGAATCCATAAACAATGCCAAATGCACACACACGTACTCCTCATTACACACTCAATAAATTGCCATTAGCCATTCTGCAGAATGAATTCCTTCTGAACTGGGTCATGCGATGAACTTGCCATCTTAACTTTCCTGGAAATGCCTCCTTATAGTTGTGTTCATATGTCCAATTGAAAAATAAGGTAAGAACTGTACGCTATAAATGGCCATAAATGGAGCAGGGATGGCGGAAAATATTGGGGGGAGGGGGTCCTAGGGCTCTGGGTCTCCATAATTAACCCATTGGCAGTCCAAAATAAGCTTCAAAATAAGAGTTGTCTGGGTCCTTGAAATTAAACAAAAAAGAAAATATTATGGTGTGATAACTCACTCAGTGGCCTTTGCAGACTTTGCAAGAAAATATTTTCTTCACAGGGAGAAGCTGTCTGTGAGGCCAGAAACCTCCTGTGGAGCAGAAGGGCAAAAGCTTGCTTGATCTTGTTTTCCAGTACGTGTGCATACCAGGAAAGTGGGGCCTCACATTCCTCCTGGATTTCTGACTTTCAAGAAGGAGGTGTCAGAAAAGTTAGAACAGGGATAATTGGCCTGTGGAGGCAAAGCATTCATAACGACATTGATATTTTGATGTCGGCTCTTCTTATCTTTTTGAGGCAGACTTCACCAAGCGTTGGGTTGTTCACTCACTAATAGGGAACTTGAGCTGGGTTTAGACCGTCATGAGGCAGGTTAGCTGTACCCTACCAGTGATGTGCTGTCATAATTGTAATCCTCCTCAGTAGTAGAGGAACTGCAGGTTCAGACATTTGGTGTACAGTAAGTGTCCATTAGCTCTGGATGGGGCTAGAGTGGCAGGTGTATGTGTGGCATGGAAGGGAACTGGGAAAAGATCTGAGGAAAGAGAAGAGACGTTTTACAGAAAAAAACTGATAACAGGAGCCTGACACTGCTTTGTCATTGAGATGTTAGGCTTCTGCCTTCCACTCTCTTAACTGACCAGAGTTGCTGTGCTGGTCTGTGGCAGGGTGGCAAATTAGATCAAGGCACATTAGCATGATTAGGAGGCCATTTTACCTTTGTACACAGCATTTAAGTAGGTATGCTTAGTCAGAAGTACAAAGTGGCATGGCGTTTGTTTGCAGATCGCATATCCGTGTAAGATGCAATTCACCTACTTAAGATAAGCATATCCTAAGTGACAGCCTTCTGCACAGCTAATTTATTGTATACTCCACCTTATTAGCATAAGAATTCAGTGTTCTGCCAATACAGGAGCACAAACAGGATCCCTTAATTGCCACAGGGCATTTTATATCAATTCTAAATCAGTCAATTTCCTAGTCTCAGTTTCTGGTCCGTATTTTTCCTTTTTAAAATCTTCCTGGATGATAAAAGATTCCTAGGTTTCCAAAACTAAGTGAATCCACCAATTGGAAAAGTACTATATGAATAAAATGCATTATTACTGTATTATTATTAACTTTTTTATTATTATTAAAACAAAAGTTATCTTTGAAAAACAATTTCAGAATTCGATGCCAGTTGTTTCCAACAAGAATGGGTGTTGCATCTAAAATGCATTCAGCCCAGCCAATAATGTTAAACCTTGCCTTGACAAGTCAGGGTGCACAAACCCTGAAACTGTGGCCTATGCCTCAAATGTATTTCTTACATACCATATTACACCTGAAGCTTAATTTAATGCCTGTGTTGCATTTATTTTCTGTACTTGGTATTATACTACTAGCACTAGTCTGAGGGAGGCACCCAAGTAAGACTTGTGTACACATTACAGGTCAATAAATCTGAACTTACAAGACAAGAACTCCTTCTTTGGTGAAGTTTTGGTTGTTTTTTTCAGACGTATTGGTGTCCTTCAGCCAAAGATGATAGGCATTCTTATTTTTTGATGTTGGGTGCATACCTGCTACAGACATGTAAGGTATTGGAGGATAAATGTGAGTAAGCAAAGGACCGGGAGATGATTACTAAGACAAGAGATGAAATCAGACAGAGTAGAGGATCAAAGGTGCAATGGCAAAACTAAACCAGGTGAACAGGAAGCAAAAAAGACACAACTATACTGTAATTTAAAGTCATAAAAGGAGTCGTAATCAGAATTCAACACACCCTACTGCTAGGGCCAACTAGAAAAATGAAACTAACTAACAATATGAAGTTCACAGAGTTGATGTTTTCCACTGAGGGATATGGACAAATACTTAGGTTGCCCCGTTTATATGATATATAACACGATATCATCAATGCAACAAACGTGGTCACGTGACTCGACTCAATGACTTGAATCAACTCAACTTGCCATAAACAAAAAAATACAATGGTGACAAAAATAAAGTTTGTCTTTTCAATTTGAACCGTGAAACTAATTTCATATAAATGCCCATAAATAGGCAAAAATATACAAATAATACTTGACCATATTAAAATAACAAAAAATGCTCCAAAGCGACATTCTGATTACTCCAAAGTCAGCCGATCAATGCGTTCCTGATGATCCTCTCACTTTTTTTTCCACTCATTGTGACATCCCTGAGACAATAAAAAGACTTGCAGTATGTGACTTTACCTACTGAAAATGTTGTGGGTATAGAACAAACCACAAACACAGAGGGGTACAGTCCAGTCCAGCAACAGATGAAGAATGGATATCTTCCTCCATCACATAAGCCCCATTATGGCACCGTCAGCTCTGCTGTTTCTTTAAACTCCTCAGAACTGTAACACAGAGCAGCCGGGCTGTAGACTGTGCATCTGTTACAATGCAGTATCCATTATAATATGTGCAGTATTAGTCACCAGAGTGGCACAGACTGATGTGTGGCACCTATCTGCCTCCGTAATGGCAAAAGCATCCCCATTTAGAAGTGTCAATTGCCAAGTGCTAAATGTGCTTTGATAAATATGACTAATTAGTGCTAAGACTGAGCTAAGATGACTCCACTATCTTTATAGGAGTGCCAGACAAATGTGCTGCAAACAGCAACTCAGATTCTGAACAGAAAAAAGGAAACACTGCTTATCAGGACCCCAAAAGTATTTTAGTATTTAATTAAAGAGCCAAATAGGCTGTTATGGACTGGGCATGAATATCCGCAGTAGATGTGCATATATTACGATACTCCCACTGAGAAGAGGCCCCCAGTATCAAACTATAAAGTGAACAAAAAACTGAAACAAGCAACCAAAGCAATACAGGTAGACGCTTTTAGAATCGCACCAGTGATTAATATTGTATTGAGCAGTCAGTTGGGTGTTAAACTGTCTTTAACGGAGAGCTTATCTTAAAATGAAATATCGAACTGGAAAAAAGGTCAGATGAAAATTGCAAATTAAATTGTAATTTACAATTGTAAAATTGTAAATTAAAGTCCTCAAAACAAGACTAATGATTTAGCAATGCAGCCCTTTCCTTAGCATTAATTCATTCTAAAACTGGGCAGTGAGTTAAAATATGAGATGCATCAGTCGTTTAACTGAAGCCAGAGGAGCACTTAAAGAAAAACCTTCTCCATGCAAACTTCCACCCAACTCTGAGCAACGGGTATATGTGAGCCACAGCGAGTGCTAAGGCTGGCCCTCATGTTTTCCATTCATGTTTACCCTCACGGTCAAAGTCCAAAGGACTCTTCAGTCTTGGTTTGGCCTTTGCATTCTGGGTGTTCTTGACCAAAAAAAAGCAGTTGTGGCACACTGTGTCTTCCAGTTGAAGGATTCATTAATGATCTAATACTGTGCCATCTGATAGCCTCTTTTGAGGAAAGCACTGGCCCAGTCAACACAATAACATTGATTTCCATAGCACATTTTCATACACGAGACATAGCTCAAAGTGCGTTATCGGATATCCAAAGGAAAAGCTCCAAGAAACGAAAGAACAAATCAAAGCAGTCAAGACTAATAATGAATAAATAACATACAAAAAACAAATCAATACACAAAACAGCACAGTACAATATTTCATATTATAATGAATAACAAATGCACAATACGTATGTATTTAATAATATAGCAATGACGATGGAAGTATGGCAGTGTTACGATTAGCGGTTTAGGGATCTGATTTCTTGATTAGCCACAGCCTGTATGGTGTTGCTAAGTTCTTCCCCCTGTATATTTGGAGTTTTCTACCGACATCACAAAGACTTGAATGTTAGGTTAAGTCCTGTTTTGTGCGGATGTGCGTATAGTGCGGCCTACAACGGACTGGCCTCATCCAGGACAGTTCATATACCATGACAATACAAGGATGTCGAGAAAATTAATTCAATGAGTTTAAAAGCAATACATTTAAAGGTGCAGAAAAAGACAAAAGAAGAAGCAAAATGTCAAAGATTACTTTTAAATAAGAATCTTTAAATACTCTTAACACAGAGATTGACATAAATAAAATATGGTGAGTTCACTGGCCCAGTGGTGCTATAACACATAAACAATGCAGGATCACACTCACAGTCACGTCCAGTCGGAGCAGCAGATGCTCTCAGGCCCATATTACCCCTCATTTTAGCATCAGTGCGGTGAAGTGTGCTCTGAAAGAATATTTAACCGCGCTAATCTGCAGCAGCAGCTTTGCCAGCTATAAATATTTATATTGGCGTGCCTTACTTAATACAAAATAATGGATGGCATTGTTCATTTTTGAATTCTGGATCATGTAACTGATAATTTTCCAAAACTATGCCAGGTAAAAATTTGAGAAGAGAAACAAAAACACTAATTTGTGATCAGATTAAAGGCACGGCCACAGTGGTATCCAAGGCATCAGGCATGTACACATTCATTAACTCCAGTTTGATTGGAAAAAATAACCTCAGTATTCACTAATTCCAGATTTTCGAGTCAAAGAAAACACAAACAGGAAGCCTGCTAGTCACAATCAGGCAATCCGATAGAACAGACACAGATCAGAATGCTTCCAAAGCACTGGCAGCACCTTAGGTTTCAAATCCTAAATAATATTCTTAAGCCTGTTTTCAATTTATATGGACTCAATACAAAGTAAATAGTGATAAAACAATGATAAAATGTTCTGCATTAGGGATTTACTTTGGACTGTAGCTTATTCCAAGGCAAAAACAAATGTCACCCTACAGCCAAGAATAGTTCTTTTTAAATATTACAGTGGTTGTAGTGGGGGGCAGCACAGTGACATAGTAGTTTGTGTAGTGTCCCCCTGCCCCATCTCAGCTCTCATTCTCCATCTTTCATGCTTCTCTGTATTCTGCTTTTCCTCCTGTGAGCCACACTTGCACATTACGCGGACCACTGGCTGTTCACTGGCCCAGTTTAAGTGTGTGTGTGTCTATGTGAGTGGGCCACCCCATCCAGAATTGCTCTCTGTCTCATGCCCATGTTGCCCTTGAATCAGTCTGGTCAGAAAAGGTATAAGGTGTGAGGGTCTGAACACACGTATAAAGTAGTCCTGACTTAACTGCTACTCACTGCTTGCTAGGCGATGTTAACTCCACTCCACATGTGTTTGAAATTCAGCCCCCTTGTGATAAAAAGTATGAAACGGAAGTATACAACAAACAGTTTAAAGACCTCAGCCGTCCCGCACTTTGCTTTCCTCACTGCTTCCTTCTGGTAAGTGGTGCTGGATCATTAGAACTTGTTCCAGCAGATTCAGTGGTTGCTTCCACCCTCAAGTCATAAGGTCAATGAACAGTAAATTATAAAAACAATACTGAAACATAACAAACAGCATGTATAAATACATAAAACTATGTACATATTGTATATTACTGGGTATATATGCTGCATGTTGCATGCTCAGTATACTTTCTAATCATTTTTGTCCACTGTACCAAGGAATCTCAAAAGTACAATTTTCCTTGTTCTGTATACTGCATAATGACAATAAAGTTGACTTGAGGTAACTAACCTTGTCACAATATCACCTCCAGACACCTTAATAATTTTCAAAGTATTGACTAGAGCTACATGACTTGGTCCTTTATTCCACATTTCCACAATCCTTCAACGGAGTCGACTTTTTCTAGAGTGAACCAATGACCAACATGTAACACCAACATGTGTAATTATGCAGCAAATAAATGAACTAACTTCCAGCTTAAGTAAAATCTGGATTTGCACCCCTTAACACTTGGAATGGAGTTGATTCCACTGCGGTTGTAACAATGGTTAGATGAGCTACTGGAGCTGTTATAATATGGCTGCTAAACTTGTACATCTCATAGTCATTTTCTTAAAGAACAATTTGCATGAGAAGAGGCCATTCAGCCCTACAATGCTCGACAGTTCTATCCACTTACTTCTTCCAAATTAACATCCAATCTAATAGACTGGGTAAATCCACAGACGTTCTCATATGCTACATGGATCACAGTTTATAACTTTTGTTAGTTGATAGTTAAAGGGCACTCAACCAAGACTCAAGACAGTTTTCCAAAATCAGGCGTTGTAGTTACTGCTGTAAAAAACAAAAGCAACCTGTGTTTCTCAGCAAGAGTCAGTCATTGTCTTCTTATATAATACGCTACTGTGGTTGTCTGTTTGTCTGTCCAGGATTTGAAATCACCTGCAGCTCGCAAACCGTTTGACCTATTGACCGGAAATTTGGTACACATATATTATGTGATGGCTACTATCGCTTTTGGGGTGATGATTGACCTGCAAGATTATTCCTCTTTTTATTTTTATTTTATTTTATTGTAGAATCAACTCTCGGCAGCGGGCAGCAGGGTGGCTGTGCGGCGCATGGCAGAGCCGTAGGTTTCAAATCATAAATAATATTGTTAGGCCTGTTTTCAATTTATATGGACTCAGTACAAAGTAAATAGTGAAAAAACAATGAAAAAATATTCTGCATTAGGGATTTGCTTTGGACTGTAGCTTATTCCAAGGCGCCGTT
Organism: Polypterus senegalus; assembly: GCF_016835505.1. Classification (NCBI taxonomy): domain Eukaryota; kingdom Metazoa; phylum Chordata; class Cladistia; order Polypteriformes; family Polypteridae; genus Polypterus; species Polypterus senegalus. The sequence continues at coordinate 135,605,674 of NC_053154.1, read as the reverse complement.
CTCATTCCCTACCTCCTTCGCCGTCACTTTCTCTACCTCTTCATATCTTAAATCATTCTTGAGGCAGATTGAAGACTTAAGTGCCAGCTTAAATGAAAAATTAAAGAAAACGCAACACAAACACTGACTTAATCGGTTTTAACGCAAAAAGATGCAGACGAAAGAAGAGAAGAAGTGGGCCGCTAGGGAGCTGCTCAGGAAGCAGCAAGCGCATCAGCCTCTGAGCAAACAAATACTAAATGTACAGAAAAAGAGGATGAAAACTAGGAATGCTCAAGTCAAGTGTATTCACTGCACATTATCGTGCAGTGTGCCATTACTGGTATTTAATATTTTCCTTAACAGACAGATTAGGTTCCAATTGAGGAGATTAAAGCAATCTCTCAGGTAAAGGAACATCACTCTCTAAAAAAGATGACCATTCCTCTGACTTGCACTCCTTTTATATCCATTAGAGGGCACATGACTTGAAAGGACAATCCTCTTGTCTTCTCCATAACCTTGTTCTAGATTGGAGTAGCTAGAGCCAGTCCATTTTCCTGCTCATTTTTCAAATCCATTTCAAGATATCTTCAAATAGACAGGAAAATAGAAATAGTTTTACCGGAAGTGATTTTGAGATTTGGAGCAGCCCACGACCAAGATGGGCACTGCCCAAGTCATCGTCATATTCATTTTTTTAAATTATCTTGCTGCTACGTCATAACTATCAAGCCACGGCCAGCTTTTGTTCCTGGTGATATAATACAAGTGGTATTTTAATATAAGATGTGGTACTTTATTCCAGATTTCTACAATCTTTTGACTGAGTCAGTGCTTTCTGGAGTGAATCAATACCCAACATTTAAATTCAACACGTGTACATATGCTGCAAATAAATTAACTGACTTCCAGTTTAAGTAAAATAAGGTGATCACTCAGGAACTGAGTTATAACTGATGGTATCAAGTTGTTTTTAGGTCCATTTAATCCATGTATCCATTTTCTAAATCTGCTTTTTTAATGCAGGGTTTCAGGAAGTCAGAACATACTGTACCATAGCAACAAGATATGGATGGCACAAACCATCCCAGGATGAGAGGCTGTAGGGCACATTCACAGAGGAACACTCCCCACTGGGTCAATTGTCATTTACCAGTCAACCCAGCAGCACGTCTTTAGACTGCACACAGATGGCACTGGTACAGATGTGTGGTTGCATTGCTACTTGGTATCTTAATATGCCAGGCATTACAATTAAGGAAAATATGCAGTATGTAAGATCTAATTTTCTACAAAAAACAGAGCACATGCCATCTGTGGCAGGAACCTTGTAATAAGAACGTCAACTGTGCTAGAATTTCTTTAGCTTCACTGTATTCAGGCCCTCTGCTTAAGAAGCTGGAGATTATCCCATTTTATTACATAACTCATTATATGCTATAGATGAGACATAATTCTCCATATTGAGGAAGAGCTTCTTAAGAATGCCGAGCAGCAAAGATACTGAATTTTGACAAGGCTACTGAACAATTTCAATCATAAAGCACACAAAATGCAGTGCCAAATTTTATTTTGTGATGCACTTTTCAACTCAAATTACAAAATACTTTGGAGAAACATCAAGGACCAAGTTACACAAACAAAGGCACAAAAGAGAAAGCATTGAGCATCAATGTAAAAGCAAAATCCTAATTGAAACATGAAAACCGCCAAGGCTGTTTCATGTGAAGAAGTAGTGTTTTTAGAATTCCTCTAAAAAAACCTTTGTTTGAAGACAAAAGAAGAAAAAGTAGACTGTTTAGTTTGGTTTTGAGCACTAAGAATAATGCTGGTTTTTTGGAGGTGCAGGGAAAGCATAACATCTTATTTAAAGTGTTTAACTCAGACTCTGCCTTGTCTTCAGGTTTCTGTTAAATGGTGAAATGCCTTACAGAGTGGAGCCGATTTTACAAAGGTGAGCTCAACTTCAGTGTCTACTTACTCAGCACAACATAATTACAGACAAAAAAGTCCATCAGCAATTTATGACTGATATACATACTGTAATAGAAGTGGTATGTGGGGACACGTTGGCAAGCTAGTCAGACTGACATAAGTGATAATGTGATGTTACGTAATATCCAGTAAGTATATGTGGCCAATATAATATAATATAATATAATATAATATAATATAATATAATATAATATAATATAATATAATATATCTGCGGTGGGATGGCACCCTGCCTGAGATTGGTTCCTGCCTTGTGCCCTGTGTTGGCTGGGATTGGCTCCAACAGACCCCTGTGTCCCTGCGTTCGGATTCAGCAGGTTGGAAAATGGATGGATGGATAATATAATATAATATAATATAATATAATATAATATAATATAATATAATATATCTGCGGTGGGATGGCACCCTGCCTAAGATTGGTTCCTGCCTTATGCCCTGTGTTGGCTGGGATTGGCTCCAGCAGACCCCCGTGACCCTGTGTTCGGATTCAGCGGGTTGGAAAATGGATGGATAATATAATATAATATAATGTCTGTCCGCTTTTCATGAGAGAACTACTTAATGGATTCAGATTGGGTTTTTTTCTATAATTTGCTTCAACATTCCGGTTGATTTTATGATCTCTCTCATCGTGCTAAATATCATAGTTCGCTTGCGATTCCAATTTATTTGTGCGGGAGTGCTAAGGGGAATGGGGCAGGGCCCTCCTCACTCACGCACTAGCCTCGTGGTGTATCTTACATCTGCTTAGCTAGCGAACGAGAGAACTAGTTAACAGATTTAGATTGGGCTTTTTTCTGGAATTTGCTTGAACATTCTGGTTGATTTTGCAACTTCTCTCATTGTGCTAAGAATGGGACAATCCATGCCGCGCAGGGAGAACAGCTTTCCCAGAAACATCCTCCACAAAACATGCATGGATCTCAGCGGCATATGAGCTGTTGCTTCATCCACCACATCCATTTCTTCCAGTTGGGACTGCAAAAAGTTCTGTAGCATTTCAATGTAACATTCTGAAGTGATGGTGACCACTGCTCCTCCTCTTCAAAAAAGTAAGGGCCTACAATGCCAAATTCTGCAACAGTGCACCAAACTGCAACATGATCACTGTGTAGGGGTCTCTGATGAAGTTCACGAGGGTTAGTTTCAGCCAAATAGCGAAAGTTTTGCTTATTTACATAACTATTCAAAAGAAAATGTGCCTCGTTGCTGCACATGGTGATGGTATCTCGATGAACGGTTTGCACAATGTTAGCACACAACTCTCTGCGGCTCTCCCAGTCTCTCTCAATGAGTTCCTGCACAACCATCATTATGTATAGATGGAAATTAAGGTCCTCATGCAAAAAATCCTCCTCAAAGACATGTTGGAAATGTTTAAGGCAGAAGCATGTTTGGGCGCTGAATGTTTAGGAGACTACAAAATTGATGCCCTTACAGCTTCAATGTTTTCAAGAATTTGTACAGTTTAAGTATGGCCTGGAGATTTTCTGTCTAAATTTTGCCACCCACTGAAGAATTGTTTTCCCATTTGGGACATTATTGTTATTGGGAATGCTGAAGTGTCTTCAGAAGGTGCATTGCATAGGGCCTATCAAAGGACCCCCACCCCAACCCACTCAGCTGCATCTACCTTGCGCAATGACCTTGAGAAATGTGGTACCTCACTTTGGCTCACCTGTATAAGTGATGTGTAGATATAAATTCACGACTTATATAAGTTATATGCAAAGACACAGTGGCTAGCTATTCTGACATTAGTGATAAGTTGTATAATATCCAGTAAGTATAGGTGACCAATATAATATAACATAATATAATATAATATACAGGTTAGGTGCATTGGTGATTCTAAATTGTCCCTAGTGTGTGTTTGGTGTGTGTGCCCTGTGGTGGGCTGGCGTCCTGCCTGGGGTCTGTTTCCTGCCCTGCTCCCTGTGTTGGCTGGGAATGGCTCCAGCAGACCTCCGTGACCCTGTAGTTAAGATATAGCGGGTTGGATAATGGATGAATGGATAATAACTGCTGCCTCACAGTTAGGAAACCTGGGTTTGCTTCCCGGGACCTCCCTGCATGAAGTTTGCATGTTCTCCTAGTGTCTGCATGGCTTTCCTCCAGGTACTCCGGTTTCCTTCCATAGTCCAAAGACATGAAGGTTAGGTCAATGTTTTTCAGTGAGTGCTAGCCAAGGGTTCCGCTAAAAAAGCCCTAATGATATAAGACATACTGGTGGATAATTGCACAGGGTTCCGTGAGCAAGGTAACCATTCGCGCAGGGTTCCACTTCAGCGAAAAGGTTGAAAAACACTGGGTTAGATGGATTGGCGATCCTAAATTGCCCCTAGTGTGTTCTTGGTGTGTGGGTGTGCCCTGCCGTGGGCTGACGCCCTGCTCGAGTTTTGTTTCCTGCCTTGCGCCCTGTGTTGGCTGGGATTGGCTCCAGCAGACCCCCGTGACTCTGTAGTTAGGATATAGCAGGTTGGATAATATAATATAACATAATATAATATAATATAATATAATATAATATAATATAATATAATATAATATAATATAATATGTTGATAGAGGTCAATGACTGATAAAAGTGAAATGCAATGATACAGGTACTGTTCTGACTGAATTAAGTGATATTGGTATGTTATATAATATAATATAATATAATATAATATAATATAATATAATATAATATAATATAATATAACTGCAGTGGGCTGGCGCCCTGCCCGGGGTTTGCTTCCTACCTTGTGCCCTGTGTTGACTGGGATTGGCTCCAGTAGACCCCCATGACCCTGTGTTAGGATATAGCAAGTTGGTTAATGGATGGCTAATACTGTATAATATAATATAATATATATGACTGATATAATATAAGTGATATTTGGTAGCTAGCTATTTGGAAAACTTAAGTGATATGTGATAAGTTATATAATATACAGTAAGTATATGTGGCTAATATAATATAATGTACCTTACCATTTTCTAAGCCCACTTAATCCTGTGCAGGGTCACAGGGGTCTGGAGCCTATCCCAGCAAGCATAGGGAGTAAAGACAGTGAAATCCCCTGGGCAGGGCGCCAGTTCATGGCAGCATGGTGAGCTCACAGACACCATGTCTGCGTGGGTTTCCTCCAGGTGCTCCGGTTTCCTCCCACAGTCCAAAGACATGCACATTAGGTGGATTGGCGATCCTAAATTGTCCCTAGTGTGTGGTTGGTATGTGTGTGTGTGATGCAGTGGGCTGGCGCCCTGCCCGGGGTTTGTTCCCTGCCTTGAGCCCTGTGGTGACTGGGATTGGCTCCAGCAGACTCCCGTGACCCTGTAGTTAGGATATAGCAGGTTGGATAATGGATGGATGGATAATATAATACAGTCGATTCCAGTTAATTGGACCACCGGTTAATCGGACCAGCCGCTTATTCGGACCGAATCCTAAAGAACCGAAATAGATCATATTACAAAAGCCTAATATTGTTCACTTATTTGGACCAAAATTCTGTTTAATCGGACCAAAGAACATGACAGAGAATAAGAAAAAGAAGCCACAAGTCGCCCGCGGAAAGCGGATGTAAAGCAGGTCAGCGACGTCGGGAGGATACCTTTGCTCCCCAGGAGAATTTATCCTTTTATCAAAGGTCAGGAAGTCGGAAAATTTGTACCAAGTGCAAACCAGTGGGGGTGAACATGCCTGCCCTTTCTTTCCTAAAACAGACCGTCCATTAGTCCATTAGGACATGAAGTTGAGCATAAACAAGTGCAGTGTGTAAACAGAATGCGTCAGATCACACTAGACAAGTTCTTCAAACGTTGACTGGAATTTGGTAATGTAACCTTTTTTATTGTGCTTCGCATGCTGAGTGTCGTGTAGATCATTTCAAAGAATTTGTAGATTTCTTTTTCAATAAACAAAGTTGTAAGCAACCGTACATGTACGTAGTTCTTGTTTGTTTGTTCGCCATACGCATGTGCAGCACAATAAAAGTCATAATGACATTTTAATATGTTACTTATAGCACATCCCGTCTTGGTTGCACATGTATAGGGCATGTTCGTGTAATCGGACCAGCCGGTTATTAGGACCAAAATGATCGCGTCCCGATGTGGTCCGATTAACGGGAATCGACTGTATAATATAATATAAATGATTTTTGGCTAGTGATTCATGACTGACATGATATAAATGATTTGTGGTCACACAGTGGCTAGCAATTCTGCTGCATGAATCCAAAACCCCCAGTTTGATTTCTGCTTGCACACGTCTGTGTGAGGTTTACAGGACCTCCCCATGTCCACGCTGACCTCTTTTGAGTACTCTGGTTTCCAATCACATGTATGTTACCTTTATGGATGTATTTAGCTTGGTTTCTTATGAGTGAGGTTTACTGTATAATCATATTGGCATCAGCGTTGACTCGTTTCCTGTCTTGGTGTCTATTCTCGCCTTAGACTGACTTTTGAAATAAAAATACCTTAAAAGTAATACAAAAGTATTACCTCAGATGCAAAGAAACAGAAGGCACTGAACAGTGTACATTATGTTAAATTATGGCTTGCATTTCATTCATGGTGTGTATCATAATGGTCCTGGATGATCATTTTTAAAGAATGAAGCCATTGATAGATTATTGTTAGAAAGATACAAATTTAAAAATGTCTATTATTAATAGAATTATTTGGCTCTATTTAAATATACCAATCACAGATTATTAGTCAACATATTTTTTTTTTCCAAGTAAATGCCATGAAAAGGAACACAAAGCTATTTTTCAGTATTTTCACAGTAGAATTAAACTTCTTCCACAGTGTTCACAGTGTTACAAAATACTGAACAGTGTGCTGCCCCAGCAAGTGCCATCGAATGCACGCTCCCCCCATTTGAACAGCTGCACTCTGACAGTTCTGTAATGATACAGGTGCTCTGTGCAATGCTAGGAATGATCCAGAAAATATTTGGCAGTAGGCAGGACTCACTGGGTAAGGCTTTTTTAAATACCAGCCGACTGAGGCAACAAAAGCTATGAATTATGCCTTCCACATAGCCGGAGCTCCGGCTGAGCAGTTTCGCTTTTGCAATGGTGCATTTTAAGTGGGTCAGCAGGAACTGTGGAGAGAAGCAGCTCAATTGATCACAGTGGGAAAAACAACACACATGGAATCCCATTTGGTTCAGTCTTTACAAGATGAGAAAGAGGCTGAGGGGTAAAAACACTTGCATGTACTGTACCAACACAAGATGTCCCTGCCGGTGTTGTCAGTCACCTTTATTGGTCAGCTGTCTTGGTTTTTTTTTATTCTTTCTGTGTCCACATCTTCTAGTTACCTGTGTCATTTAGAATTGACTTTAAAATCCTGCTTATAGTTTACAAAGCCTTAAATAATCTCGCTCTATCTTATATTACGGAATGCCTTACACTTTACTCTCCAAATCGTAACCTTAGATCTTCAAATGAGTGTCTCCTTAGAATTCCAAAAGCTAAACTTAAAAGAAGTGGTGAGGCGGCCTTCTGCTGTTATGCACCTAAAATCTGGAATAGCCTGTCAATAGGAATTCACCGGGCTGATACGATGGAGCACTTTAAAACACTGCTGAAAACACATTACTTTAACATGGCTTTCTCATAGCTTCACCTTAGTTCAATCCTGATGCTCTGTATATTTAATTAATTATCATTATTATTCATGGTATTCATATTCATAATCCGTACTAACCCCTACTTTCTCTCCTGTTCTTTTTCCGGTTTTCTGTGGTAGCGACCTGCGCCACCACCACTTAATCAAAGCACCATGATGTCCCTACTTTAATGGATTAAAGGCCATAAGTCCACATGACCGCGGACCACGTACCCTGGATACAGTGAGGACTGATCATTTATGTTAGGTAGAATGCCTAGATGGGGCTAGGCGGTCTCGTGGCCTTGGAATCCCTGCAGATTTTATTTTTTTTTCTCCAGCCACCTGGAGTTTTTTTTTTGGCTTTTTTTGTCCTCCCTGGTCACTGGACGTTACCTTTATTCTATGTTAATTAGTGTTCCCTTATTTTAATTCTTATTTATTTTGTCTTTTTTCTCTTTCTTTGTCATGTAAAGCACTTTGAGCTGCATTATTGGTATGAAAATGTGCTATATAAATACATGTTGTTGTAGCTAGCATTCTAAGCCCCCAGTTACTATCCAAATGCAGTTTTCTTGCAATAAACTGGTTTACCATTTAAAGTGTTCACAAATAGAACAACCAGAAAAAGAGTAAAAGTAGTTACTGTTAAAGACCTGAAAGGCCATAACCAAAAATGAGGTTTTAATTAAAAAAATTGTGGTTTCAACTTGGGGAGAACATGAAAGTAACAACAAAGGTGAATATATATCTATACTAATAAAAGGCAAAGCCCTCACTGACTGACTGACTCACTCACTGACTCACTCACTGACTAATTCTCCAACTTCCTGTGTAGGTAGAAGGCTGAAATTTGGCAGGCTTACAAAATTAAGCAAAGTAAATTCTACACGTAACGGTCATAACGGTCGATAACGGTCGACAACGTCCGCCATGTTGAACTTTCTTATTTATGGCCCCATCTTCATGAAATTTGGTAGACGGATTCCCTGCGCTAACTGAAACCGCTGTACGTACTTATTTCGGTGGTATGACGCCACTGTCGGCCGCCATATTGAACTTTTCAATGCCAGTAATTTTCCAACTTCCCGTGTAGGTAGAAGGCTGAAATTTGGCAGGCTTATTCCTTACAGCTTACTTACAAAAGTTAAGCAGGTTTCATTTTGAAATTCTACACGTAACGGCCATAACGGTCGACAAAGTCCGCCATGTTGAACTTTCTTATTTATGGCCCCATCTTCTCGAAATTTGGTAGGTGGCTTCTCTGCGCTAACCGAAACCAATGTACGTACTTATTTCGGTGGTATGATGCCACTGTTAGCTGCCATTTTGAACTTTTCAACAGTCTTTGTTACTTATGGGCCCATCTTCAAGAAATTTGGTACGCGGGTTCCCAACTCTAACTGAATCCTTCTTACGTACATATATACATGCATAGCCTGCAGCTCGGTCACCGTGTGAAGCGGCATTGGGTCCCCCATCCCATGTTGTTGGCTGCCTACCTATATAAGGCCGTCCGTCACTCCAGTCTCTACATTCCCTTCCTTGCTTCGCCACGAGATTCACGTCTCCCTGCTGATAGATACAGCCTTTTTATTTAATCCACGGCTTCTCCACTGTTTTATTGTTCATTTATTACGAGTATAGTTATTGTTTAGGTATTTTAGACTTACTTTAAATTGTTCAGGTACCCATTTCCTTTATCATTCCAACCGTACCCCCATTAACATGTCTATAGAGGTGATCACCATTGATCAAAGAACTGTCACTTACTGAGTGGTTTCCATGCCTGGAGATGGCACCTGCCTTTTCCATTCTCTGTGTTACATATTGCACGGCCATATCAGGCTCACTCTTGATATCCGGAGGAACATTGTGTCTTATGTATTGAATGACTGGGACAGGTTCAAGGTGTGGACTGCTGACGGTACAGGAGATAATTATACTACACAGGAGCACTATAAGAATGAAATGCTTAAGCCCTTCACCTATGCATCTGCAAGTGAGTTGATGGCTGCCACTGAATTGTTCGGTTGTCACTTTCAAGTGTACTGAAATGGCCAAATATTTTACACCTTTTGACAACCGCCAATGCCATTTAAACATCTTAGATTGACAGGTGACGATTTCAGTAGTGGACACTTTGATGCTTATGAATGTTTAAACTCTCAAAAGCTGGATGTGAAGTTATCGATGAAACCGGTTGTATACTTACAACGCTTGACAGATGCCAAATGTCACTTCAACACAAGTCCTACAAATACTGTCGTAATTGAAACAAACCATGAAACTCAAACCGATTATGACAGCAGCAATCCAAGCTGTGAGATTTGAAACAAGATTACTGTTCACATGGCCAACTGTACGTTGCATGCTCAAGAGTAAGCTCAGCGCACAACTTGGTCATATTACAACCGGAGGGCCGAACTCACAATGTGGTATACAAAGAGATCCTTAACAAATAATTATTGGTATATTTTCCCTCAGTTTAAAAAGGTTTAATTTTCTTCTTAACAAAAATTTTAAGGCAGTACTTCGCTGCTGCGAAGCGCAGGTATTTTGCTAGTATATATATATGCAGTATATATGTAAGGCCTAAGGGGCCTTTCTGTACATGTGGCAGTCCCTATCTACCACACGGGGTGGATGATCCACTTCTCATGGAGGGTCCTGTGTGCCTTTCCTCCTCCCACTAGCTGACCTCTTACCACTAACACACTACCTGACACTAACTGCACAGAGCAGCAGTCATTTTAAATAGAGAGGAGATCAGGAGATGGATCATAAAAAACAACTAGCCAAGGTCAAATCAGTAAGACAAGATTTAGTAACAAAGCCTAGGATGTTTAACTAAATTGTAAGTAGAGAATCATAACAAGAATGCCTGAAATAGTGAATAGGGCCAAAGCTAAAACATTAGATGTAAATTTTAGTTTAGAGACAGAAAAGGTCAAAAACAGTCATTCTTTTAAATGCTCAAACACAAACGCTGGTATTAGGTTGTACTCACAAACTTGGAGGATGAACGGTTTGCACTGGTGATGTCACTTGCTATGGTTTCACTGTAAAAAATTAAATCTAAGCAAATCCAAGAAATGAACATTTTTTATAAACAGTCAGTCATTTTCTAACCTGCTTAGTCCAGGGTTGCAGGGGCTGCTGGAGCCCACCACAGCCAACATAGGCTGCAAGGCAGGAACAAACCCTGGACAGGACACCAGTCCATCACAGGGCGAACACACACACAGACAAACACGATTGCCAATGCACCTAACCTGCCTGTCTTTGGACTGTGGAAGGAAACCAGAGCACCCGGAGGAAACCCACACAGACACGGAGAGGACATTCAAATCCTACACAGGGAGGACTCGGGCCACAAACTCTGGTCTCCTTACTGCAAAGAAAAGTTTTTATGTCACAGCATTAAATCTTGTTTTTCTTATCGCAATATTTATTGACTTTTTAAGACATTTATATTCCAGATGATTTTGCTTATTTTAAGACTAGGGGGGCCAAGCCCCCCTGGTGCCTTTGGCGCCCAACCCCCAGTTGCAGCCAGAATATTAGTAAAATGGGTAAATGTACAAAAGAAAAATTATTATTTATAGGAGTCTGAATCATGAAATTCTATAAATATGTAAAAGAAAAATTAATTATTATTTAACGGAGTAAAAATCATGAAATGAGAATAAAATATTTATTCTCTTACCGATTGGAGAATTCCCGTCAAACTGAGGTCCACTATGCTTGATAAGTTTTTATAAGAGACTAAACAAATGATCCATTTATTTTAACTGAAAATCTAATAGATACAAAAACTTTTTTTTATAAAATAAAAGTCACGTGAAAACTAAAGTGGTAATTCGACCTTCTTGATATTTTAGTTTATAATTTAAAAATGGAATAAGAATCTGAAAATCTAACAACATGACGTTAAAGTTGGATAAATTCTGAAAAGAATGATACCAAACATATACTGTATATGTAAGTTTTAAAATAAGCCAGATTGAAAGCTTGACAAAAATGTGACATAAAAATGTCACATAAAATCGTTGCACTTTTAGGCTTAGGATTTTATATACAGAGAGTATATATCTTGTCAAATACATTTTTTGTTAGCCCAATGGCAGATTTTATGCTAAATAAAATTGTTGTTTTGCTTTAATTTACCATAGAAGGCTGCTAATTATGTAAATTTATTTGACAAGATTTCTTACAATAATCTAAATCATCTTAAGTACAAATTTCTTGATAAGTCAATAAATCTTACAGAAAAGAAAACACGATTGAATGGCTTCATTCATTTCATTTCATTTTAGATTTCATTTTTGAAGTGTTACTGGAGACATTGCCCGGTAGCCTGTGAATACGTCCCTCATGAGTGCACCTATAACAAAAAAAGATAGCACTATGGGAGAACGTATTTACTTTTCAACACATTATAAATGCGTCAGATTCAAAAAACAACATGACAGCCAAAATCCTTGTTCTCTAAAATGCTCTAATGTCCTGTATGTTTTTAGTAACTATATGAGAAACTGTCAAAAATATTTAAAGTAAACACCAGATCATGAATCGAACCTTTATGTCCATTTGGTTGGAAGGACATCTTTAACTCTCATAAAACTTCTGTACAGTAGACACTGTAGATGGAGTTTTACTGTTAGAACTTCTGCTAATGGACTTAGGCGCTCCTGTAACCTCATATTGGGACCACAAAAGGGAACAGATGGAGCCCAGATAGTGTTGTCCTCAAAATGGCTTATGGGAACACAAGTCCATTGAAATGAGATTTCACTCTGTTCTAAATTGACTTGCGGGATTACTAATGTACTTATTTGAGTTCCTCACTGTTGGTTGACCTGAATCATGGACCCAGAGAGCCTCATTTATGTCCATCAGTACCACCTATTGCCTATAAATTTGGTTGCTATTTGCCTTATTTTTATAATGTATATTGATCAGGTTGTTCTCAGGTTGTTTACTAGGTCTTGTGGAAAGCCTTTACTTGTACAGATATATAAGGACACATGAGCTGCCCTCTTTGGACCAGTTCCAGTGAATTTATAAATAGTTTAAGATTAAATATTTGCCTCCACAGTTCTGAAAATGGTGAATCAGCAATAGTAGGGAGTTGCCACCTTTCTCAGATGAATGAGGTGCCAAACAGAAACTTACCCTGAGTAGAATAATTATATATCAGCTGCAAAAAATAGAATGTTACTTTTTATTACTTCTAGTTCTTTTCCCTGTAAAACATTTAAAAGATTATAATAAAATAAAAATAAGCATCATTATAATTGATAAAGCAAGTAGTATTTTTTCTGCTTGAGTGGAATATATGGTATCGCAGAAACTGGTGGTGAAAGAGAACAAGCATTATGTGTTGCATTTGTTTTAAAATTAAAAGAAATAAACTAAAACAACCACTATATGTGTTAGTTTGTCATTTGGTCTTCTTATATGTGTTGTTTCCCTGCAAGTTGTCTACTTGGTTTCTCGAATTGGTTTCCTTTCACCTAGTAGATGAAGAGGTATTATCAGTAATAATAGCAGCTCATCAAGTAACCCTTTGCCATTATTGGATATCTCAGTGTGCTTTATCAAACATCATGTTTAACATCTTTAGCCATATTGAGTTTGTTGCTGCTTGAGAATAGTATTTATTACTCATGGCTTTCTCTGCTACTGCTCATTCCATTCCTGCCATATCTTAATCCTAATAACCACAACTTCTTTGAGGGCAGAACTCCAACTCTTCTGACTTGATCCTTCTTCCATTATCCACTAAAGTATTTACTCTCAGGTAGCTTGTGAGAACCTGTGGGTCTGCTGAAAGAAATGTAGATCTTTTTATAGAACTCCACAAGAGTAGCATCTCTGTTTTCTTCATGAGCCTTAAGTCATAACTGAAGATCACTAATCTTCTCCGGTCTTCCATAAGACTATTTCACACCCTAGTTTATGGTGACTTCTTAGTCCTATGGACTCCTTGCTCATCGCTACATTCTTGACTTGATTTTTTGTCAATCAAAAAGCTGCCTTGATTCATACCTGGTACACTGCTGAATCCTGCTTCATCAGAAGCACCCATGATACCTGACAGCCCTGAATATGATCCCCAATTCTTACTCCTTGCTCCTAAATGACAGAATAAGAATCTCCTACACTCTGCTAATTTAAAGACATATCTTTCCATGACACCTTGAGACTTGCGCTTTTTCTTCACTAAGCCCTAAATTCCTAAAATCTATTTCTGTCCTAATATGTGTTCTTGTTTATAGATTACTCTTTTGTCATCTAGTCTTCCTGATCAACTGCAATATTACTTTAATTTTCCATTATTCTCAATTAACTTAAATCTGTATGGTGTTACCAAGCCCTCTACTGTAGAACACATCCTGCTAATTTGACATCTGTCAAAAACAGAATCAATAATTATTTCAAACAAACAAGTAGATATTCTATAGATGATAAAGTCAGCAGTACTGTAGAATTAATCACTGTGGAAAGTGTAAGACACAAAGAGAGAATCAAGCATTTATTTTTGGATCGCATTACAGTATTTGGCTAAGATTAGAATAAATTACATCAATCTACACATAAACAACTGGGCAAAAAGCTATAAATAAGTAATTAACAAATGACGAAAGTCATAGAAGAAACTTTACCAGATCTTTCAAGTTTACTTAAAAATTATCACTACATTCCCATTGTCTTAAAAAATTAGGTAGAATAACGCTTTTTAGATCAGTTTTTACAGAAAATCCAAAAGTGGAGAGGACTCACTACAACAACAACAATAACATTTATTTATATAGCACATTTTCATACAAAAAGTAGCTCAAAGTGCTTTACATAATGAAGAATAGAAAAATAAAAGACACAGTAAGAAAAGAAAATAAGTCAACATTAATTAACATAGAATAAGAGTAAGGTCCAATGGCCAGGGAAGCTGAGCCTAGGCCAACGACCATATTCATAAATGGTTTGAATAGTTTACTCACAAAATGAGGAGAACATCCTCCACGGTTTACAAAAGAAAGCAACACTGATTTACAGTAGCAGAATTCCCATATTCCCCAATTTGAGCGGAGATTTGGTATGCAAGCAATGGAATTAACAAGCAAATGCAGAGCCTAGCTATCTAATAAGCAATTCTGTATGCTGTTCAGCAAAAGAATACTTTCAAGGCTAAAACATAACTTCTTCACTAACTCTAAGGCTGCTGAGAATTTTCACAAAAAATGTGCTGCTGTGTCTCTCTTTGAGTGGAAAAACAAAATACTATTTACAATATAAAATAAGCTGAATGAGAGATTATCGCTATTTCTCACCAAGGTAAAAGCTCCCTTGAGGATTTTAGTTTACTTGTGTGACTATTTTATCTCAGTCCAGTTTCTGAGTTTACCAAGTCAATTATAAAGAAGCAGATTTGCATGTTATTGGAGAAAGGAAGAATACTATCTCAGCAGTTTTAAATTTACAAAATACTGATCCATTTTGGGTTAGGGGTTAGGAGGCTAGAGGGTGGGATAAGTTTTAGTACTATTCATTCCTAGAATTTTTTTTACTGCAAAATGCTTACCTGCCTTGCTTTAGGGACAAAAGTAATTTTACTTTTTAAAAAGAAGAGGAAATCTCTCCAATCTGCAATATTTTCATCAGTTATACCCAGAACTAAAGGATTGAATGCAGGGTGGGCCAAAAGTAGGTATACAGTATTTATTAGAGTTTTTTATTGCTATCTTTGTTTTACAGGTATTGAGCAGGTATGCAGTACTAATTGGGTCATGTTTAGTCTCTTAGGTTCTCAAAATGACCCCCATGAATTTTTCAACGTTTCTGGAACCTGTCCCTGACACTGTGACACACAGTAACACACAAATGCGTCATGGTGTGGAGCTTCCTCTCAAAAGCCTTCTCCTTTATAACACCCCTAAAAAAGAAGTCTGAATAATAGTCTGAATAATACTGTATACCTACTTTTGATCTGTCCTATATATCTGAATTTCCACAGAACATTTATCTTTTGGAATGTTAAAGGATTGACTTGTGCAGTAAAATAAAATGAGTACTTAACTCATCTCAGTAATCCTAAAGCTGATAATTCTGTTTTACAAGATGCCCACTTAAATTAAAAGGACTATATTAGAGTAAGGAATGGATGAGTGGAACAAATGTTACATTATAACTTTCAATATAAAACACTTTTTGCATAATATATAGTCATTCTTCATTATTCAGTGTTAATCTGTAGCTGAAAACGGCTTGTAAAGTTAAAAAATATTGAAAAAACAATTTCCCAAATAAGAAAAATAGGAGTGTACTCTTATCTGAACATCTTCAACCAATTTCCCCAAATATCACTGGAATACTTTTAAACACATATAACCAACAACCATTGATTTCTTCATGATATAAAACAGTCCAATCAATAAAATTGTGAATGAGATCATTGATGGGTATAATTCTGCACATTAATCTGCATTTGGTATATAAGCAGATGACGAACAGTTGGATAAAGAGGGATGACTGTACTTTTATTTAGGTCAGTGAATTTAGTATTATTATCCCTGGACACAGAAATGGTTTGATAGAACCGCTGGACAGCATAAGTTTGGCTTTAATCTTAGGTTCATAGACAGGATAAGACAGATGTACTCACACCCCTTCCAAAGCCTTCATTCAAACAAATTACAAAACATGGTTATCCTTTCTTATTTACCTCATTTTGGAGGGAAAAATTCAAAATATTACATTCTTAATGAAGATCATATGCTATCTTACACTTCTAACTCAGAACATTCACTTTCAGATAATAATTGAATATAAAAAAAATAGGTTCAAAATCAATCAATTTCCTAAAATGTTAGTGCCTCTAGTTCAAGGTTTATAGTCAAGTAAATGTTTCCCATCCTGTAATAAGTGTATGCTCCCAACCTCCCTCTCCAGACAGCATCAAATAGGACTTTCGAGTTGGTCCAATACACAGTACATCCCTAACTAGTGGGAAGAAACTCTGTTATGGTTTCAATTCCGGACCCACATCTGTGTTATTAGAATTCTTCTGTCTGCATGGGTTTTCTCCAGGTGGTCCAGGTGTCCGCCCACATTCCAAAAACATACATGCTAGCTCAACAGGAACATCTAATTTGGCCTGTGCAAATGTTGGTTTGCACATCAGAGTGCCTTAAAACAGACTGATGCTCATCTAGTGTTGGTTCTTGCCTTACACCCAATGCTGCTAAGGCAGGATCTTACCCCTGTGCTCCTCAGCTGGATTTACCACGTTAGAAATTGAACACAGATGGATAGAGAGATGAATAATGAAAAGAATTACTACAGTTAAGATGAATATGTATATGCACATCAATATACCTTGTATCTGTTATGGTTCAGCCATCAGAGTCATTGCCCTGGTTTAAGTTTATCTCATGTATGTTTTTATATTGTTGTAATACATTTTGTTCTTGGTCTTGTTTTGTCTTGATATGGTATTATTTTTTTAATTTGTAAGCATTATGTTTGTATGTATTTTGCTGTTGTTCCTTGTATTTTGTTCCTCAGGAGGATGGCCCTCCTTTACATCATTGCTGAGCCTAGATATTAGGAATTTAGGGGGCCCTTAGTGCTTGATTGAGGAATGTGTAGAAATGCTCTTTGAGAGTATTGTGCAGACTTTTTTGGTTTCCTGAATTTTACTATTATCTTTGGATTCAATGTGTTAGATTTTAGATTTAAACTAGTTAACTGGTTGTCATTCATGCTAATATGTTTCTGCCCTATTTCTATTATTTCTTTTCTTTATCTTTTGTTTATAAAGATTCTTCATTGACCACATCCTTCCAAGCAAGAGGTTTTTATGGTTTTCCTCTCCGTAAGCAGCATTTTTGTTATATTTTGGAACATTTAATGTTTTTCAAAATTTTAAAGATAAATTCAGATTTTGGGCCTATGTAGTCCAAAATCTGCCTGTGGAGTTTGGGATTAGGGTTTGTGTGTCTATTTTGGAGTCCTCACACCCCTTTTTGTCATGTTTCCAACTCCTTTTCATAGCAGTATCTTTTAGTATTTAGACCCTTACTTTATCATTTACATGAAATACAAAAAAGATTGTGAGCTAGTTTTATTTGACTTTCAGTTACTTGATAGGAAATATTCAGGCAATGGGATTTTACTGAGAAGTGTACACCACTCAAATGATCCTCACATGGATTATTATAGAAAGGAAATCTGCAATCTCTTCTTCTTTGTCAGTGCTCTGTGTGTGCAACTGCCTGTTGTCATGAGGTGAAATATTCTACAATGGCAAAATGGCTTGAGGTCTCCAAAAGAAGCTACTCAAGCATACCAAGATCTTTACCAAACTGCTCTGAAGAGGCTCACCTTCAGCCAGAGCTAGCCCAAAAATAAAAAGCTGGCAAAATAACATAATATATATCAAAATATATCACTAGAATTCCTGAAGCTGATGAAAAGTAAAGTAAGGTAAGTAAATTGAATGCTTTTTTTTCCTTTGGTTATATTCTTGAATATAAGCGCACGGGTTTATTTGATATTTGGATTAAAGTCTTCACACATTATACACGTCACATCATTATTAGTATAACATGGAAAAAGTTTCTGCTTTAGGTATTTGTTCAGCATTTCTTGCATTTCTCACATTTCCTTTCATCCTACACTTACCCAGATTGTTGTAGACATGGAACACACATGAAATACATGTTTTCCAAATAACGATATACTGTATTATTTAACCTATACAACTCCAGGAACCTCACCTCACATGCAGATAAGGAGCCTTGAGCTGGGAGAACGTTTTGCCCAAGTTGAGCTCTGTCAAGGTGGGGAATGGGACAGCAGGCTGCTTGCTGCTTGTGCTGATCGACAGATTTACAAAACAAAAAACGCTGATGGAAAGGTGTGAAGGGATTTAAGATGGGCTGGGACTACACGTTTTTTCGTAGGCTTCAGGAATTCTAGTGATATCAAAGGAGTAGCACAACCATAACCCCCTACTTTGTGCAACAAAAGGGCATTTTGGAATCTTTTAAAAAAAATTATTAACAAAAAATCAAAAATACAAGGAAAGGCTCGAAATTCAAAAAGAGAACCAGGAGTTACCTAAAATGCAATCCGAAACATTTATCAGTATATTCAAATCAATATCCTTTAAACAGACCAAAAAGAGATCAAGAAAAATCAGAAAGACAGAAAACACAATAATCTATGTAACTCCACAATAGATGAATAATTCTCACTCCTAGCTCTGCTCAGCTCTTTTATTAAGCCAGAGGGAAGACCCAGGAGTGGTGGCGTCAGGGTAGCCCTGTTTATTGGGGGCTCCAACAACAAAGAACATGGAACATCAGTACATGTAAAGAGACACATCACATACTAAATTAACAAAAAAAACTTATAGACTTGAGAAAAATACATTACAGAAACAACAATAAAGCATAAAATACACATAACATCAACCCAAAATATGAAATATGTAAATGCCTAAGCTTTATTAAAAACTTGTGGTTCAGATTTGAATGAAGATCTGGCATTATTATGCATGGAATTTAGAGCCTGTTTTATTGTCAACTGCACTATCAAAGCCAAATGTAATTTTAACATGTCTTGAAATGTCCACATAAAATATTCAGGTATGGGTAAGACACTGAAGCACAACATTACAAGACGTTTTTACTTTTCAAACAAATTTGTCATAAACACAATTTGTAGCTGATGCATTACCTTTATTTACTGTGAGTTACAGATTTTGTTCATTTACTATACCTCCTTTCCACTATTGTATAGATTTGCAGTTATTAACCCACTGTATGGACAATGATTAATTTGTTAAATCTTACCAAAAAACAAAAACCAGTTTGCATTGAGGCCTGCTAAATTAACTTTGGGAGAAAGTGCTTAGCTTTACAATCCCAGATAATAAAAGTAAATCCGCTGTTCAAAGTACATATCCTCTTTCTATTTATGCTAGACATGGACTCATACATTTTAAAATGCTCTCCGAGCTTTGAGCCTGTAAAATCTATCCATGTAGGACAAAGCACATTGCCCTTTCGCTGCAGCTCTCAGACCTGAACAGCAGTTCTTGACTACATATGTAACATTAAGGAAACATCTCAGCTGAAGTCTAAATCCTCAGGAAGCTAAAGAAAGGCAGCCCAGTGGAAATGAATGGGTCTTTTCATTATTCCACATCTGGATTTCTCCATCCAGTAAAGCACTATCAATCACTAACAAATAACACTCTTCCAAGCATACGCCGGACTCTTGGGCACCTTGGGCAGTGAGAATAATTAAAACCCATAATAAAATCAGCCTTAAATGTAAAGCACTCCAGAGTATTAAGTTTATGGTCAAATTCAAGTGCAATGAAATTCTCACTCCCATCTCTCTCATAGGCTAGTGACAGCAGTAGAAGAGCAACAGCAGACATCGACTATGCTAACATGCATTATATGCAACACCAGATGATAAAAGCAAGCACTCTAGGAAACCTATGTGCTGGTAACACCACACAATAAGTATGACTTAGGACCGAAATGGAGGGAAACTAATCTTTCCATCCAAGTATTTTCTACAGGTATTCATTCAGGGTGGCAAACAGTGGCAGAACTAAATTTTAGGGGCACTAAAGCTTGGGGTCCCTTTGTAACCAGCAAAGAGTTCTAGGTAACCACTGTTATCTTCTTCAAAGTGGTTGTTCCACGACAATTCACTGCAAATTTTACCACAATTTACAAAAAAATATGTAACCACTACATATAGTATTGGGATTAGGTGGACCTGATGCTTAAGCTTCATTACTTTCATAGTAGATCCACCACTGGATGCAAAGCAATGAAAATTAATTGCAACACCAATGTCTACCAGGCAGAAACCAACCAAAGGACAGGCACACATCAAGCACAGGGCACACTCATGGTATACATGCACTCTCACCACTCTCACTGAGGCAAACCATGCACTGCTCCATGCAGATATAGAAAGAGCGTGCACACTCTCTAAAGACTGTGACCATGTTGGGAATCACTCCCTGGTCTCTAAAGCTGTGAGGAAGAAGTGTTAATCCATGTGGCTTTGACCTGCCAACAGAAGCTTTTTGTTCTGTCAAGTTTTTTCTTACTTAATTAAATCACCCCACCTGCTAATCCCTATATTGGGAAACCACATGCCTCTGGGTGTGGTGGTGGTTTGGCCATTATATTTCTAACTTAAGAAATGTATAGTCATGCTATTACCCCATTGGCACATCTGGTGTTTAAACAGTGTGGACGACCTCTTGTTAGTTATGTTTCCATCATCATCTTGCTAAGCTCTACTTTTTTTAATTGTATCTAATTTATCAGAACTGATCACATCTCTGTGTGTCGAATTGCATTGTTGGATGACTTTAATATTCCTCATGATTCTCATTCTTGCACTTTCAAAGCTTCTTTTTTAATATTATTACAGGGTTTTCAACTCATGAAGTTGATTTATTTCTCCTCTCATACTGAAGGCCACATTTTACATTTTGTTTGTGCTTACAGAGCACAATGTCACAAATTTTGTTGGTATTGATTTAGAAGTTTTGGCTAACAGGGCCATCAATGTGATGTTACATCTATGATCTTTTGGAAAGCTATATTAGTTTGCTTCACTCTAATAACTTGTGTATCGGTAAAAAAAAAGTATAATAGCTTATTATCGTTTTCCCTGGAAACTTTAGCTGCAACAAAATCACATGTTACTTTTACTTTTCTTTGTTCCTTTCCTTGGTGTTGTTAAAGGTTCACTCATTGAGATCTCAGTAATGAACCAGAGTGTCTAAGGAAAAAAAATTTAAATTGGGGTTTGAGTTGAATCTTGTTTAGGTTTTTTTTCTTCTATATTTTAATTTTCTTTTGTTTTCTCTGTATTGATTTTAAAGCAAATGGTTGTATCTGCTCGGTTGTTATGTGTTTGATTGAATAGTATACCTTTGTAATGTTTTGATGTTTTGCTTTTCTAATATTATATGGCCAGGACCCTTTCCCAGCTGGAACGCATTTATAGTGGAAGGACCAGGGGGAGAGAGTATGCACAGGGCATTATCTCCCCTGGGTCACAAGGTGGCAGCCCGCCAGTTTGCTGCAGTGCCATGGATTCCTGCAGGGGTTCATGGGAGTTGGAGTTCGGGTAAGCCCTGTTGGGTTCTGGGGGTATCGCCAGGGGGTGCTTCAGGGGCTGTGGAGCCTTACTTTGTTGGGCTTCTGCCTTACCCAGAAGTGCTTCTGGACCACACTGTTCAGACACCAGAAGTACCTGAATAAAAGGAGCCAGCTGCCACTACTCCAGGAGCCAGAGTCGGGAGGAGGTGAATGAAGATTGCCAGAGGAGGAGTGGAAGCAAAGAGACAGAGAGAGAGGGAGAGAAAGAGAGCAAGAAAAGAATAAGAAAAGAAAGTATTATGTTGCTTTGTGCCTTGCTGGTGCTTTATTGTACTGTGCTGCAGAGGGGAAAGATTGGGAAGCGTTTTCCCTCATAATAAACGTTCGGTTTTGGCATCCATCCTTCTGCCATCTATTGGCAAACTGAATAATGATGACTGGATATTAACAATGGTCATTGGTTAAATTTTAGCCAATCTCAGATCTAAAATGACCACGGCAACATAATTATTTCTCCGACTCTGATTAGAGTCGTAAAATACGACTTGTTTTGAAAATTGGTTTGCTGGAAAAAATCAAATGAGGTGCGCCGAAGACCTGAGTTCATGTTTCGCAGCCCCTTTTAAACAGGAAGCTCTTCATTTTATCGGCCGAGAAGGTCCATTTTAAGCACAAATCAGTGCCATGATAACAAAATCATTTCAAGGATTTAAAAAAACAAATAATTCTTTGCAGTATGGATTTCACAAACGTAGAATTTGTAGCCCGATTTGATCTGGCTCCCAGTCGCTAGTATCAATATAATCACGCATGCACATCGGAGTATCACCTTTAGGGCTCATCGGGTTAATAGGGGGGCACAGTCGCTAACTGTATCGTCTGTTTCTTCCTCTACAGCACTTAGAAGATGGTTCAAACCCTATAAACTCCGGAAGTTTGTGGAAGGATGCATCTCATTTTGGTTACATCCACCACAAAACAGAGGTCCACCAATCCAAACCCATTCAACGGAGCTATTTAATTAGAACCTGGACAACTGTAATTTAATTTATGTTCTATTATTCTGCACCATCAAGGGTCTATTTGTTTCATATTTGCACTGGTATTAAGCAGAGCAACCCAGATGGAACCCCACCATTTGAACTCAGTCTTTACTCCTACTACACCACTAGATATAAATATTTACATATATATACAGTATATATAAACTGTGCAGCACATTGCAATACCTTTAGAGTACACCAGTGACAACTCCTGGAATCATAATGTAACTGGAACCCAAATTCTGTGTTTTTCTCTATTTTCCCATAACTGCTGAAATCATTCATACCATGATAATTCCTCTGCCTTTACCAGTTCAGAACTTTCCTTTAAATATTTGAATTTCTTTACAAATAGCATTGCTGCTCTAAGCTTGCAAATACATGTGTTTGGCCTTGGAAATGACACTAATGTGCACGTTTATTAGTGGCCTTCTTAGACATTCTCCCTCTGTTGCTAAGCATTTGGTTAGATTCCTACCACAGATGCAGTTCAAATTACAAAGGTTCTTAGGAGGTGGAAGCAGACTTCATCCCCCATGGACCCCTCAACTCACTGTAAATAGTGATAATAATTCTGTTTCCTCTGGATTTGCACCATCTGTTTAAAAAAGGATTGCACTTTGAGTTGTTTTAAAGAAAGCAGGCATTAATCCAGAGTGCTTGTGAAACCATAGGCCTGTTTCTCAACTTCCTATTTGATCTCAAGTCTTTGAACATGTTGTGACAGAGGAAGTGCAGGATGATGTGCATTTAAATACTCTGTTTGAAGCAATCTGGTCTGGTTTTCACTCCAGCAATAGCACTGAGATGGCCTCCCTGTTCTGTTTGACCTCAGAGCTGCCTTTGACACAGTCAGTCATGCTGTACTGCTTGAATGCTTACAGTCACTTTCATGCAGTGGTGGAGTTCTTCTGGGCTAGTTTTAGTCCTTTTTATCTGAGATGCGGTTCGCTCCAATGGATTCACATGAATGCCCAGTAGTTCTCTAGTTCAGTCTTGGGGTACCTAGTAGTGAGGGGTTTTTAATCCAACCAATTGCATAATCAGTGCATCATTCTTAGTTTAAATTGGTTTCATTGTTTAGTAATCCATCCTTTTTCTTCTCTTATTCTAAGAAGGTCTAACAAAATTTTTTTTTATTTTTGCCCAAAGTTCAAATATTTAAGTTTCCTTTGCCATTTTCTTTTTTATTCACTCTTTCCTGTGCAGTTTCCTGTGCTTTAATTGCATCAAAATTCTGACAACGCTGAATTCTAATGGGGAGCAGTTACCTCATTGCCACATTCAATTATCTGCTCATTTGTAGAAAACGTCTTATACATAAATGTCTATGCGAGGAAGTGTGTGTGTCTGTATGTCCGGCCTGGAAGTGTGAGGCATCCTGGAAGTGTGAGGCTACAGCATGAAGCTCAAAGAAGGGCCCAGAAATGCAAGGCAAAAGCATGAAGCTCTGTTCCCAAAGTGAGAATCTCGCTTAGCTGCTAATACACAAGCGAGGTGAGCACATGGACAAAACAAAACTGCAGAGGAGAGAGAAACTCGCTTAGCCGCTGATAGATGATGGAGACGAGCACATCTGCAAAACGAAACCTCTGGTAAAAGAGAACCTCGCTTAGCTGCTAATGCACAACCGATGTGATTGATCGAAGTGCCAGAATCCATGGTTTCTAGGAGCCCAGGCTTGTTACAGTATGGGCTTACACAGCTAGTTACTTAATAAGCAGATAAGCAAAAATGGCAGTAAAAGAATTACTCCCTTTAATCAATATTGTTTCCAACCTTGTCTGCTGTGCTCTTTGCTAATGATCATCATTTGGATACAATTAAAGCAGCAAACTCTGACAAATGCAAACAGCAAAAGAAGCCCAATCATTTAAAGCTATGGCAAAGAATATACTATTTATGAATTTCTTAGCATGAGCTAAAAGTAACAATGACACACAGACTGTGAACTAGACTGGAATGCAAAACCTGCTCACATGTGGACCCCAGGATAGGACGTGATAGGCATAGGCCCGTCTTTACTTGCTATGTAAACATCACATCATTTGTATTCATGACAATACTTCATACCTTCGAAGGCGACTCTCAGCGTGCCTCCTGTGCCTTTACTTCCCCTCATGTGTCTCAAGCTCTCTTGCCCGGCATTTCCTTTGGCAATCAGATCACCAAAGCTAAACTGACCAATCAGATCAAAGGCAAACCGACTTATCATATTGCTCAGAGGAAATGAACACACACACACACACACACACACGGACATTAGTGTTTTATTATATAGCAGATAGTCAATTGTAAGACACAATTAAGGGAGCAAACTGTACAGTAAAAGACTTAAAAATATAGGAAAAATTTCAACATGTTTCATGAATAGAAACTTCAGACTTCTTTAAGCAGAATAAAAAAAGAAAAAAGAGAATCTAATTAAACAATGAGATTAGTTTGAGGTAAAATGGCTCATTAACTGTGAAATGCGTGGGAACAAAAACCGGCAACTACAGGGGTCCCCGAGGACTGTGCTTGGAAAGCACTAGCTTAGCTCTATGCTACCTCACAAACAAATCGAAACAGTAACAGAGCACCCACGCGCCATCCTTTTCAGTTCGTTGTTGTTTCAGCAGCAGTAGCAGGAGCGTTGATGGAGAACAGAGACTGGCTGAAGTCGAGTGTACAATCCAATAAATGTGGATACTCAACAGACCTCACCAGTCTGCCATTGTTTAGCTGTGAGTTTCCCTACTGCTGCGTGCACAAGGAGTTAAAGTGTGAGTCACTCTTTATTCCACCCACAGCTAAACAGCAGTGAATAGAGTATGGTGGCAGACGTTCAAAGTCCAGACCAAACAGCTTGAACATGCACTTTTTTCTTCTTCTACTCACAAGGTCTCACACTGCACCACCAATGGGCGTTCTTAAAAAAGCAAAAAGGCTCCAGCAAGAGGAATGATGTGAAGTACTACTTGCTGATGAACCCCCAGTGTGGCATTTTCAATGTGTTTGATTCATGCACTAAGTAGCCCAGTCAAGCAGAGTGAATTTATAATCCTAATTCTAGAAATAGAAGTAAATCCCACTCATGAGCTATTAATATAAGGGGCTGGCAGGCGCTCTTATTTACAGTAACTGACTGGCTAGCTGGCTCTTTCATGAGCTGAGCACGGGTGACACGCTTCTTTCCAGGCCAGTGGCTCTAACAATATGCATTTTGTAGGTAGCAAAGAGGAGGCAATAAATGTGTTGCTCGCAACCCGCCGTCTGCCCATTGTTTACACGTTTTAGTTCACAGCCAGAGTGAGGCAACCTTAAATTTAAATTTTACGACCATTTCCAGCTCCACAGTCAAGGGATATAAGTGAATTAAGGTAGATTTAGTTAGGAAGGAAGTCAAAACTCTCCTTGTAAAAACTTCCTAATAAACCACCTTAGCATTCCTTTGAAGTGAACAAGAGGCAATTTTGCAGTGCTGACAAGGTGTGCCCGCCACATTCCTTCTAAGAATTATCTTGTGAGAGAAAACTTTTTTAGAACACAAAAGTTTCAGATTCTTTAGGAACTGTGTAGAGGACATTTGAGTTTTTAAAATATACAGCACAGAATCTAAAGAGTACAAATGACCAGTAGGTACAGTTTTCAGCTGCTGCATGTTATGTATCGGGTAACTGTCATGAAAAAAATGAGCATAACATTCACTTACTGTAATCTAATGTAAGGTCTGGAGCCCAGACATGCAGCAACAGGTAAGAACCAGTCATAGATGGCACACCAGTACATTTTGGGCCCACTCGCTAATCATGGACACAGACAGGGAAAGGGGCACATTATGGGACAGGGTTTTTAACAAACTAGTGCCCACTTTTATTTCTGTGTTTTTAATTTAATGGTGGAATTTGGATGCATTTATGCGTTTTCAAAGATTTGCATGTATCATCAAGGATATCTTTGGCCAAAAATTTGTGTCTATGATTTCTCATTATGTTAGACTGTCAGAGGAAATTACACCCCTTTAACCAGGCATATACTTTTCTACATTTTTCTAAAATAACAAATCAAGATGAAAGAACAAATAACATAATTCCCGTCTAGTAACATGACATCCCAAATGGACAGCATGAGTCACATCATAGCACATTTAAGATATTTTTTCCTCTATAAAGTGCCCATTTTGGTCAAATATTCAGGAAGAACCAAGTACCTGTATGATAGATCATGAGTGTGTATGCATTAGACCTTAAAGAAGGAAAAATATAATGATAATAATACATAACCCTGAAATACAACATGCAATGATTTTAGATATTGTGACCACTAGTGGGCATTGCAGCACCCCCAAACTCCAGACACAATTGCACGGACACAAGTCCCAATATAACAAAAGGGTTTATTAGCATCCAAATACCTTATAATGGGTTTCTCAGTTCTTACAATGAGCAAGCTTCGTCCACCTGAGTCTGACTCGCTTGGTTGAGATCAGGCAGACCCGGGAGTATTTCTGGTGCTCGGGCATAGCCCATTGGAAGGATTCTGGGTAACCTGGAAGTCCTGGAAAGCAGGGACCATGAATCCCAGTAGCTCCCCCCTGGTGGCCTCCAAGGAAGCCAACAGGCCTGCCACACAGGAGTACAGATCCCAGCATGCCCTGCGGGTGTCTTTGGCATACTGCCATCTGGTACTGAGGGCGACAATGTTCCTTCCATTGAACTGGCCTCCCAGTCTGGTAAGGATCTTTGTTGAAACCTGGTCGGGATGCCAGCCCACATGTGCAGTCCATTACAAAATCCTATATGTATTAATATCTCTAAATAACAAAAACAAAACAAAAATAATAATTTGCTTTCTAGGTGTTGCCAGCTTTTGGGTTTTACAGTAATCCCTCGCTATATCACGCTTTGACTTTCGCGGCTTCACTCTATTGTGGATTTTATATGTAAGCATATCTAAATATATATATATTGTGGACGCGGCCCGGACACAGACAGGCGGATATGTTGTAACTCAACCACCACACGTTTATTTACACAACTATTTACAACAATATGGTCACTAAGACCCAGTCCAAAATAGTGCACAATACCCCAAACAAAGTCCTGGCCACAAATGCCTTTCTTCGGGCCACCTCCACACCTCCTCTGTGCTTCGTCCTTCCTCCTCCCGACTCCAGCGCTGAATGAATGGAGACGGCCCCTTTTATACAGTCCCCGGATGAGCCCCAGGTGTTCCCGGCATTCCTCCCTTGGCCACGACCCAGCGTGGCGGAAGTGCCGGCTGTTCTCCCGGCAGCTCTCCGGGTGCCGTCCTAAGTCTTCCCCCCAGCACTTCCTGTTGTGGCGGAAGTGCTGGGGAAACAGGTCCCCAAGGCATTGGCGTGCCTCCTGGCGATGACCACGGGCCCCTACAGGGTGGAGTTTCCATGCCCTGTAACCGTGGCCCCCAGAGCAGCCAGGAAGGCGGCCCCCACGTGATCCAGGGTGGGCTCTGACCCTCTTCCGGTCCCTCATGGCATTCCGGTCGGGTCGTTGCCCCTGGCATCCCTGACAATATATATATATATATATATATATTTATATATTTATATATATATATATATATAAATAACACAGATTTTTTGCTGCTTTGTGGGTTTCTGCGGACAATGGTTCTTTTTACTTCTGTTACATGCTTCCTCAGTTGGTTTGCCCATTTGATTTCATACAAGGGACGCTATTGGCGGATGGCTGAGAAGCTACCCAAACAGAGCACGCAGTTAAGTTCCTGTGTGCTGATTGGCTCAGCAACGGAGCGCCAAATTCGATTCCACTGTGTTAACCAGGAAGTCTTGTCTCGCTCATTCAACATCATTGTGCTTCGCTGTGTAAAGAGCTAACTTTTGTGCTCTTTTGTGTTTATCTTTGTGCATAGTCAAGTCCTTCGTTATAGCTCAAAAACAATATACTCCTGCTACTGCTTTAGGGACCGTGCCCAAGCGCCAATGGAAGATGCTAACGATTGCCAAAAAGGTAAAGGCTTTGGATATGTAAGTAAGGGAACAGCTACACCACTGTAGGACACCATTATGGCATCAATGAGTCCATGATTCTTTTTATTTAAAAAGGAGGAAAAGAATTTAAAATCTACGGTCGCAGTGCCCTTTAACCAGGGCGCAAAATGAGTTGGAAGTGGATGTAATAATGCAGTAGTCTGGATGGAATCTGCTTTAGGTATTTAGATTGAAGACTGCCGGAAGAAGAACAACGGCGGTGCTACACAGTCACCTGAAGAGGCTCCTTTAGAAGAGATGTAACACTCTCCTTTGTTGTTCAGTAAAATTAAACTCATCGTTATTGGACAAGTCATCGTGTCATTGTTGGTGAGTAACCATAATTAATTTTCTACGTACAGTACTTAGTACATGTATGTACGTTTAGTGTCACTGTACACACATTTACTGTATACAGTTTTTCTTGCATTGTATGTATTTATTGCTGGTGGCCTCTTTATCGTAATGGCTATAACATATGTGATATCGGAGACGCTCGATATCTTTAAAATAATATTTAGGTTTTACAGTATATAAACTGTGTTTACATACATAATTTCAACGAATCTTACCTAATATCTAAGAGAATATAAAGGATTTATGCTGTATAACTGTGCAGGAAATGTTTCTAAGCGTGTGGGAGAATTTATAAGGGCTTAAAATATCTAAAAATAACCATATGAACATATGGTTTTTACTTTGCAGATTTTCACCTTTCGCAGGGGGTTCAGGAACGCAACCCCTGCGATCGAGGAGGGATTACTGTATAGCAAATTTTTTTTTTTTCAGATCTCATGTTTTGATAGATCTCTTATGTTTTGATGGATCAGTTATGTCATCTTTGTTTTCAATGTGGCAGCTTTCTCCAGAGGTAGATTCAGAAGATCAGAGAACTGATTTTGAAAGTTTTTGAAAATGTTTTTTCAGTAGTTGCTGTTGATGCATGCAACATGGCATTGATTTTTAGCAATTAAGTTCTCTTCAGACTCTTTCAGCATACCCAGCATTCCTTGGGCACCCTTCATTGGGCAGGTGAATACAGAATGAAATCTTCTCACTTCTGTCAGTAGACCCATCTAAAATGAGATCAAATGGTTCTGCCAAATTCGGTCCGTCTTCACCCCTCTCAAAGCGGGCAGACGCACTCTCACAGATACCTACGTTTTTGTGATGATTTGCTTGGTTGCAATGATGCAATGAGGTTTGCTGAGAACATCAGTTATTTTATCAATTTCTACTACTTTTTTAAAGTGGGTAGAGCCTGATAACAGACACGAGACAATACACTTAGACCACGACACAATTTATATTGCAATTCTGGCTTCAGGATTCCCAAAAGATGACATTTTTATAAAAGAAACGTACTGTATGTTTAGTGTCACTTATTATTGAACATTCATAAATCAAAGCACTGCAAATTAAATCAAATCAGTGTACAGATACACAAGTTTGAACATAAGATTTTTTAGGCCTTTTCTTTTTATTTACAATAAAGTAATATTAAATATAACAGTAAATATTTACATTGCAGTAGCATAAGATGTGATGCTATTTATTAGTACGCACAAATAAGAATATCACTAGACCATGCACACGTGATAAACAATAACATCTCATCTTCCCTTCCATTTTTCCTGGTGAGGATTGTGGTGATGTGACAATAAGATAAAGTTACTGCAGTGCCAAACCAACTGAATTTAATCAGAACATCTTTAACATCTAAGATTGCTCCAGCAATGACTGTCCTTTTATTTCCTGCTTGACTGCCTTACTGACCCACTAACTGTGGGTGCTGACTCGGTCTATGAAGAACTTATAATGTTATAATGTTCCTTTTAAGAAAACGAGAATGACAACATTTCACATGAGATGAAGTCCTCTCTGCTGTGACAATATCTCCATCACTCGCGGATGTAGCAGGGACAGATGTTTGATTTCACTAGATTAGTAAGTATTCAGGGTTTCTCTGTTTTCTCCACCATGCTAGCAGACCGCTGTTGAGATCACTGCAAGATCCACTGCTTCCTCCTTTCTGTAATCTAACCCTATTAGAATCAGAATCAGTGAATGGTTTATTAATGTTGTAAGAATTTGTTCTTGCATGAGCAGTTTGTGAGGGCTGCTATAACTGCAGCTTGCTGCTCCCAGTAGTTCTGAATATATCATGAGAACTGTGCCAGTATGATGGCAAGTTAATTTTGAAACCAAGTTGGTGGGTGCAGTGGTGCATTTATGAAGCAAGGCTACAATTCGCTGTACTTGCCCAAGGAAATGACTCACTGAACTGTGTTTGTGAAACACTTAACCGGTGGTCCAAGCCCACTTCCATGTACAGTGACATCTATGCTGTTCGCAGACAACTTCCACCTTCACATTGTGATGCACAGAGTGAGTAACAGCTCTACCAAAATGCAATCAATTTAGCATCTTATACCCCAGTTCAAGTTTTTCAATCAGATTTTCCAATCCCCTGCTTTGCCTCTGTGTTTTGTTTTACTGTAGTCATGTGGCAATATCATGCACTACATAACACAAAGCCACATTTTGTATTGCCGGTATTTTCTATTGAGAAATTCAGTACAACAAAATTGTGTCTCATGTCTAGATGATAGCCATAAAAAGCCAATAGAAAAGTTGATTCTATAAGAAAAGTGAATACGTGCAGCCTGCTCCGACACATTGCATCTACCTTCCAATGTCATTCAAACTAACACAACATGCATAAGGGTTTATTATAAATATTTTTTGCAGAATTAAAAGCAATAATGATCATAGACCATACTTTACATCAATGAAGGATAGTAAACAGTGACTTATCTAACTATAACAAGTTAAATTTCTTATCACTGCAAAAAGGAGGCATGCACTTGTGCTCAGAAGTGATCACTTTGGAGAAAAGAGCGCCAATGAGGAAAGTGGCAGGGGCTTGAGCCATCGTGGTCACCCCTTTGTTTTACTCCATGCCACTCACACACACATCCACTCCAACACACGTCTAACTAATAATCAACCAAAGACAGACATCTTTGATGGGAGAGGAAACCAGAGTATCTAGCGAAAAACCTCAAAGAGATTGTACATGATGGAAAATATTTGTATTTAAACTGCAAAATTTGTTGAAAACATAAATAGTACTATAAAGACTATTAAACTACTTAATATGCCTAAACACTATGGAACTGACTCAAACGGATGCCAGGAATCTGAGAGACAGCAATGTGTCTGACCACACATTTTTTAGTTTGAGAGTCCCAGGAGGCCACCCACATAAGCACAGGAAGGACATGCAGATTCCGAAAATGTCAAAACAGCACTGCTATATCCCAGCTGGCTTGGTTTTTGTTTTTTTTTTTAAATATAAAGTCCTCAAAAAATAATGAAGTTAGCCGCTGTGGTACAATAAGCTGCAGTGCAAAACACATATCATTTGGAACCCAGTTCATTTGGAAAGGTTTTCTTTGGGTATTCCTGTTTCTTAAAAAGAAGAATGTAGTCTGATTGACAACCTAAATTAGCCTGGGGGAGTGAATATGCCCTGAAATAAACTAATGTCTTGTCCTAGGTCAGTGGTTCTCAAACTGTGGGGGGTGCCCCCCTAGGGGGGCGCAAAAGTAACAAAAAGGGGGGCGTGAAGATGTGAAAAAAAGAAAACAAGAATCAAAAATATGAAAAATACATCTATTGAAACCAAAACAAATTAACTTAAACTATATTCTGATACTAGAAAAATAAATATAGAGTTAGATAAATGTTGATAAAAGTTAAGTAGGTATAATAAAATATGCATCTATGATATATCATTAATAAAAAAAGAACAAATTGGGATTAGTGGGCTCCTTTCAAAAAAACGTTAGGGGGGCGCGATTAAAACTGTTATGAAAACTCGGGTCGCAAATACATAAAGGTTTAGAAACGCAGTGCTAGGAGAACATGTCTGCAAATTAAAAGGTCAAGCTTCCTTAGTTGTGTTCAAGGCTTCTTAAAGAGCTTAAGTTGGATGCACAGAACCCAGACCGAAATCCAAGCACTGGCACTACAGAGGCACACAGAAAGCTTGTTCAGCATCATCATTCACCAGTCATTGCCTTGGTATTTAGGGGTTGTGAATGACAGGGATGGCTGTCGCCCTGTTAAACCCAGCAGACAGATACGCAGACACAGGGTAAAAGCATGAAGAAGCTCTTTTAATTGTTTTTCCTTCTTCAAAGTGCCCTTTAAGCACTACAGCCACCATAAACAAGTAAATAAACAATAAATCTGCACAATACTCCTGCCTCCACACCTCCCAGCAAGCTCTGTCCTACTCCTTCCAACTCTGGCTTGCTTGCTGGGTTCCCATCAGTCCTTTATATAGTCTTTGACCCGGAAGTGCTTCTGTCCTTCCAACCACGAGACTGGCTAGCACTTCCGGGTCTAATGAAGAACTGGCTTTTGTCTTTAGCCTGGAATACATCAGGGCTCCTGTCCCCGTGACTACCTCATACTTCCGAGCTATAGGGAAAGGATGAGTTCCCAGGTCCTTTGACAGCTCCCCCTGGCGGCACCAAACAGGGCTGAGAAGGCAAACTGTAAGCCCCAGGATGCCCTGCACTGCTATACTCCAGGGAAGCTGCCAGGGAAGCTTCCCTCCTTTTGGCATCCTGGCCGGGTTGAGCTGCTGGCTGTCCCTCACAGGGTGTGATACCTCAGTCCAGCTACAAGTTTCGAGGGTGATGGGCATAACCTTGATTGGTTATCCTTCTCTCTCCTCCAAGTCACACCAGCAAATCAGCTATCACTGTACAGTACTACTGCAAATTTGGCTGACACCTTTATCCTAGGGGACACACATGAACAGAATACTCTGAAGTTGTTTGCATATAGATTTTTTTTTTTTTTTTACATTTGGAGCTCAGCCAGTTTAATTGACTCTCTCAAGGTTTCACGGTGAGTCAGAGACAGAAACTAAACTGGCAATGTTGTGGTTTTAAGTGTAGTGCCTGAGACACTACACCATAATGCTCGTCCTTACTCTCCCCCTCATTTTAATTGCTTCTCCTCATAACAGAAAACATTCTGCTCTTAGTCCACAGCCCACCAAAAGAGCATGTGTATCAGGGGAACAATTATTTTGTATTCCCTCTTGTGGTCTAAGCAAGCTTGTGTTCTGAGTGAGTGGAATTTTTGAGGCAACTTTGTAGCTTTCATAGCTTAACTTTCATAAAATACTGCCTTATATGCAACCAAAGAAATAATATAATTTTAAGATGTCATATCATTCTAAGAAAAGGTGCAAGGAGATAAGGATGCAATCTGGAGGCACTTAGCTGGCTTTACGCCTTCAAACAAGCGTAACCTACTTTATGTCTAGCGTTCCACCTTAAAGAAATGAACAACTCGAGTGAGTCACCTTAAAAGAAATCCTGGCAGGCTGCCAAGAAGGCTTTTTCTGTGCTCTATAAAAGCATTGATTGAAATGAAGGAAACAGCCTTTGCACTGCGTGGGGGAAGGGCTGAGTGGAGGAAAGGTTTTAGTATCTCTTTATTCAGCCCTGTCAGCCTGGAACCCCTCAGCGCCTGGGAAATTAGGAACACCCATGACTGCGGTTCCTATTATCTGAAAATTATTTCAAAAATGAGTCTTAGTCAGCTGTTTTGTGCTGCTGCCAGCACAAAACATGATATATATATATATATATATATATATATATATATATATATATGCTACCACCCATTTCCACATAACTGGATGTGAATAAGAGAGGGAAAATATATATAATTTTTAAAATGACTGAAGTTCCTGTTGGCTCTTTGACTGCCATTGTGAAACACAGACCTTTATCTAGAAAGTCAAATCTTATAAGCACAATCCTGTTAAAAATAAAAATAAAAATAAGACTTTGTCCTCACGTGACCTTGTATGTGGCAACATGCTAAAAAAATAAAACTGTAGATGAGCTGGCAAGGTGCTTGGCCAAGCTTAGTTAATACATAGCAGGGGGCAGTAAAGCAGAACAGATCACTGGAGCAGAATACACAAACAAACCAGGATATTGTGTGCTTATAAACAGATAAATGTCATGTACTGTAATAAAAAATGTATACATATAGAAATGGCTTAATCAATAAAACATAGGTTTGTTAAAGGATTTAACTAATCATTGATAGATACATAAACAGATAAAACCATTTATTATAAATAAATATATCGTATTTATAAATACTGTATAAAAACAGATACTGCATATAAAATAGTTTAAAGGGAGCTAAATAATAATAAAATTTTTAAAGGGAAAAACTAATACTACACAGATAGATAGATAGATAGATAGATAGAGTAAGGGACTATATTATAGATAGATAGATAGATAGATAGATAGATAGATAGATAGATAGATAGATAGATAGATAGATAGATACCGTATATACTCGTGCATAAATTCTCCCGTGGATAAGTCAGGACTTGATTTTACAGTATAATTTCTGGTATTTTATAATGTCGGTCATATAAGTCGAATGCAGGAAAATTCACACTATTGGTCCAAGGGATTATGATATGCTAACGCCCACCTGAGAGAGTAACCACGGAGCACACTGCCTTTTTTTCTATGTGAGTGGGGCAATGCGCTGTATCAGCACGTGCTCATAACCTCTCTCTTTCTCTCTCTATTGTGCCTATGTTACCACGCGGTAATAAGTGGACTATTCCAAAGCAACATTTGCACTGATTTGGTTTTTTTTGTATCTCACACCCTCATACAGCTTTATCGTAAGAGCATCCCTAATCTACGATCAGAAGAAAATATAAAGCTGCTTTTAAATTAAACGTAGTTGAAGTAGAGAAAGAAATTAGTAACTGCGCTGCTGCAACAAAATTCCATGCATCTGAGAAACTGATGTGAGGTTAGAGGAAGCAAGAAGATGTAAAAAAAAAAATTAAGTGTCGCATTTTTGAACGGACGTATAAGTCGGGGTCTGATTTTATGATCGATTATTCGGGTTTCAAGACCTGACTTATACATGAGTATATATGATAGATAGATAGATAGATAGATAGATAGATAGATAGATAGATAGATAGATAGATAGATAGATAGATAATCTTTACATTTATATGTTGTTCTTCTTACTACTCAAAACCCTTGATATAGAGAGGGGGGAACCACAATCAATGTGCAGCATCCACCTGGCTGATGCAACAGCAGCTATTTTGTGCCACTACACACACCACATGTTAGCTGTTAGGTGATTAAGGGATGAGAGTGACGGCACAAGTGTTCCCATCATTGGGATCCACACACAGACCACAAGTTAAACTGCTGGCCTCTCCAACATTTCTTCCAGTAGCAACCCAAGCTTTTCCTGGTTGATCTCTCCCAAGTACTGGCTGGGCCCGAATATGCCTAGTTACAGGTGGAAGACTTGTTCTGAAGTGCATGTGGTTTGGCTGCTGTAGATTGATAAGAAATGTACTATATACTACTGTGATCATATACTTCTGTTGCTTCTTCTTAAACTTCCAGCATATTATGTAATGAAAGAAGATTAGCTCAGTCTAGACCCATGTTAACTTTTTTCTCCAACACGCAGTATGTACAGGTCAGGGCTGTTTGCAATACTTTGCAATACTTTCTTCCACTAATTTTCCCACTTATAGATTTTTTGCTTAGGATTATTAGAACTGACCCGATCACTTTTCTAAATAATGTGACAATGTGTTTGCTAACTTCCTATCTTTGGGAATTTTTCAAGAGAAAATATTTTTAAACGGTTTGATGCTGTATCAGTATCTTCTATGAGAATTCTAATGTACATTTAATCTTGTCTTGAATTATATGATGAACTAGCTGTCCCACCTGCGTAGTAGTGAAACAGGACAAACTTTAAAAATCAATAAACAAACAGGCATCGGTAGCTAAGCAGAGGCAAGGTAAACGTGGCCAGAGATAGACTGATTCGAACAGACGCTGGCGTGTGATTGAGGAGGGCCTTGTCTGGCTCTAGAATCCTGACGACACACCCCCCAACCTCGGCCCACAGCCTCTCTCTCGGATTAGCACAAATATTTTGCTCCTGTAAACAAACTATGGTATTTAGCATGATGAGTTAAGTCACAAAATCAACCAAATTGTTCAAGCAAGTTATAGAAAAAAACAGATCTAAATCTGTTAAGTACTGTAGTTCTCTCAGATATACAGACAAACAGACAGACAGACATAAACACAGACTGACGCTGGATTTTATATACAGTATATAGAAATGGGAAAGGTGGTCTGTGGTTAAAGGATCTGGGCCGGTAACTTGAAGGTTGCTGGTTCAATTCCCAGCAGTGACAGAAGGAATGCTACTCCGTTGGGCCCTTAACATGCTCTTTGACCCCAAAAACTCTGTGAGTGTCTCTGGAGAGTAAGTGCAGTTATGCAAAAAAATTACTAATTCTTAATACAAGAAATTGTATATGGCAATTAAAGGATTAAAAAATGTATTATTATACAAGTAGGTAGATAGATAGATTAAATGATTGATTGATTTATTATATACTATATAAAAAGCCCAGGTAGTAACCCAGCCACAAGGGATGCACAAAACCAGTGTGTTTCTTTGTGCCAGTCCCAAGCCTGGATAAATGGGGAGGGTTACGTCAGGAAGGGCATTCTGCGTAAAATTTTGCCAAATCAATATGCGGACAACAATACAAATTTCCATACCGGATCGGTCGAGTCCTGGGTTAACAACGCTCGCCACCAGTACTGTTAGCCAACAGGGTGCTGGCAGAAATTGGGCTACTGTTGGCCGAAGAAGAAGAAGGAGAAGAAGAGGGGAGGCTTTCCAGAGGCAGAAGAAGAGGAGGAAAGTAAAAAGAGTGGAACTGAGGGTAGGAACTTTGAATGTTGGCAGTATGACTGGTAAGAAGAGAGAGTTAGCAGATATGAAGGAGAGAAGGAAGGTTGATATATTGTGCATGCAAGAGACTAAATGGAAGGGGAGTAAGGCTAGGTGGAACGGAGGTGGATTCAAATTGTTCTATCATGGTGTGGATGGGAGGAGAAATAGGGTAGGAGTTATTCTGAAGGAACAGTATGTTCAAGAGTGTTTTGGAGGTGAAAAGAGTGTCAGGCAGAGTAATGATTATGAAGCTGGAAATTGGATGTGTGATGATGAATTTTGTTAGTGCATATGCACCGCAAGTTGGGTGTGCAATGGGTGAGAAAGAAGATTTTTGGAGTGAGATGGATGAAGTGATGAACAGTGTACCCAAGGGACAGAAAGTGGTGATTGGATTTCAATGGGCATGTTGGTGAAGGGAACAGTGGAGACGAAGAGGTGATGGGTAGGTATGGTGTCAAGGAGAGAAATGAAGAAGGTCAGAGGATAGTAGATTCTGTCAAAAGGATGGACATGGCTGTGTTGAATACGTATTTTAAGAAGAGGGAGGAGCATAGGGTTACAGTGGAGGAAGATGCACACAGATAGACTACATCCTATACAGAAGAGTCAATCTGAAGGAGATTAAAGATTGCAAAGTAGTGGCAGGGGAAAGTGTAGTTAAGCAGCATAGGATGGTGGTCTGTAGGATGACGCTGGAGATCAAGAAGAGGAAGAGAGTGAGGGCAGAGCCAATGATCAAATGGTGAAGTTGAAAAAGGAACACTGCAAGGTTGAGTTTAGGGAGGAGGTGAGACAGGCACTGGGTGGCAGTGAAGAGTTACCAGACAGCTGGGAAACTACAGCAGATGTAGTAAGGGTGACAGCAAGAAGGGTGCTTGGCGTGACATCTGGAAAGAGGAAGGAGGAAAAGAAAACCTGGTGGTGGAATGAGGAAATGCAGGAGAGTATACAGAGGAAGAGGATGGCAAAGAAGAAGTGGGATAGTCAGAGATGCAGAAAGTAGACAAGAGTACAAGGAGATAAGGCAAGGTGGAGAGAGGAGGCGAAGGCTAAAGAAAAGGCGTATTATGACTTGTGTGACAGGTTGGACACTAAGGAGGGAGAAAAGGACCTGTACCGATTGGCTAGACAGTGGGACCGAGCTGGGAAAGATGTGCAGCAGGTTAGGGTGATAAGGGATAAAGATGGAAACATACTCACAAACAAGGAACGTGTACTGAGCAGATGGAAAGAGTACTTTGAGAGGCTGATGAATGAAGAGAACGAGAGAGAGAAGAGATTGGATGATGTGGAGATAGTGAATCAGGAAGTGCAACGGATTAGCAAGGAGGAAGCAAGGACAGCTATGAAGAAGATGAAAAATGGAAAGGCCGTTGGTCCAGATGACATACCTATGGAAGCATGGAGGTGTTTAGGAGAGATGGCAGTGGAGTTTTTAACCAGATTGTTTAATGGAATCTTGGAAAGTGAGAGGATGCCTGAGGAGTGGAGAAGAAGTGTACTGGTGCCGATATTTAAGAATAAGGGGATGTGCAGGACTGCAGTAACTACAGGGGAATAAAATTGATGAGCCACAGCATGAAGTTATGGGAAAGAGTAGTGGAAGCTAGGTTAAGAAGTGAGGTGATGATTAGTGAGCAGCAGTATGGTTTCATGCCAAGAAAGAGCACCACAGATGCAATGTTTGCTCTGAGGATGTTGATGGAGAAGTTTAGAGAAGGCCAGAAGGAGTTGCATTGCATCTTAGTGGACCTGGAGAAAGCATATGACAGGGTGCCTCAAGAGGAGCTGTGGTATTGTATGAGGAAGTCGGGAGTGATAGAGAAGTACATAAGAGTTGTACAGAATATGTACGAAGGAAGTGTGACAGTGGTGAGGTCTGCAGTAGATGTGACAGATGCATTCAAGTTGGAGGTGGGATTACATCAGGGATCAGCTCTGAGCCCTTTCTTATTTGCGATGGTGATGGACAGGTAGACAGACGAGATTAGACAGGAGTCCCCGTGGACTATGATGTTTGCTGATGACATTGTGATCTGTAGCAATAGTAGTAAGCAGGTTGAGGAGACCCTGGAGTGGTGGAGATATGCTCTAGAGTGGAGAGGAATGAAGGTCATTAGGAACAAGACAGAATACATGTGTGTAAATGAGAGGGAGGTCAGTGGAATGGTGAGGATGCAGGGATTAGAGTTGGCAAAGGTGGATGAGTTTAAATACTTGGGATCAACAATACAGAGTAATGGGGATTGTGGAAGAGAGTGCAGGCAGGGTGGAATGGGTGGAGAAGAGTGTCAAGAGTAATTTGTGACAGACGGATATCAGCAAGAGTGAAAGGGAAGGTCTACAGGACGGTAGTGAGACCAACTATGTTATATGGCTTGGAGACGGTGGCACTGACCAGAAAGGAGGAGACAGAACTGGAGGTGGCAGAGTTAAAGATGCTAAGATTTTCATTGGTTGTGACGAGGATGAACAGGATTAGAAATGAGTACATTAGAGGGTCAGCTCAAGTTGAATGGTTGGGAGAC
This sequence comes from Polypterus senegalus, assembly GCF_016835505.1. Lineage (NCBI taxonomy): Eukaryota > Metazoa > Chordata > Cladistia > Polypteriformes > Polypteridae > Polypterus > Polypterus senegalus. Next base: position 135,565,479 of record NC_053154.1, on the reverse strand, counting down.
AAAGTCAGAGAGGCGAGATTGCTCATGTTTGGACATGTGCAGAGGAGAGATGCTGGGTATATTGGGAGAAGGATGCTAAGGATAGCGCTTCCAGGGAAGAGGAAAAGAGGAAGGCCTAAGCGAAGGTTTATGGATGTGTTGAGAGAGGACATGCAGGTAATGGGTGTAACAGAACAAGATGTAGAGGACAGAAAGATATGGAAGAAGATGATCCACTGTGGCAACCCCTAATGGGAGCAGCAGAAAGAAGAAGAAGAAAAGAAGAAGAAAAAGCCCAGGTAGTGCTACCATTTATGGCTAACTAGAGGCTTTATCAACGGTGGCCTGGACTATAAAGGACCTTCGATTAGCTATGTTTTAGCTATGCTAATGTGTCTCCTTTAGGATAATGAAGAGGATGGCCTACAGGTACAGCCAATCAGAATGAGGGAAAATATTATGATATCTTGCAGCACACTGCCTGAACTCTACTGCAGGCAATCATACCATTACTGAAAGTTTCTGTAAAGTGGAGCAGTTAAAGGTTTAAATGGCAATACTATGGTGCTCCTAAATATATGAAGGAATTTCCTGCTTTTATCAGATGCAGAAACAATACTTTATTTTTATCTGCAGGTTTACTGGCACTGGAACATTGAACAGCTCCAAGCAAGTAACACTGCAAACATCGCTTAATATGTTTTAGTGGTAGATGTATAGACCTTCAAATGCTCTGTTTGTGAGACCATCTTATATATTTCCCACAAATCATAAAACTAGAATCAGTGAGTAATATGTCAGTTTGACTACCGCAAAGTTTGAGTAAAAACCCTCTAGTTCCGATCAATTGCCAATAAACTGGTACATCATTTGGCTGCTGTATACATCCAAATTTCCCCTCGGGATTAATAAAATTAATCTAATCTAAAAAAAAAAAATTGGTACATCGTTAATCCTTACAGATAACGATTTCTTTACATTGCCAGTTCCATAATATACTATACTTCCTGTTGAGAGGTTTCAAAAAATAAGTATATTTCCATTGTAATAACAAATCTAAGTGTTCAGAGAAAGTATTCACTATAAAGTATATAAACTTAATATATTCAGCTTACACTTCAAAACATTTTCTAAAATAGTAAATGACCTACAGTAGTAGCTGTAAAATTTCCTCCACCACATCCACCTACTCTCCCCTCCTTATCTGCTATATATTGCCTTGGCTTCCTGTATGTCTAATCATTTTCTTTGATAATGACTCCCGATAGGAGTTGAAAGCTTAGGAATTTAAAACTATTTTAAGATATGTGATTTATCTTCTCCCTTTGTGGATTTCCAGCTACAAAAAAAAAATATATATATATATATATATACTAGCAAAATACCAGCAGCAGAGAAGTAGTGTGTTAAAGAAGCAATGAAAAAGAAAAGGAAACATTTTGAAAATAACGTAACATGATTGTCAATGTAATTGTTTTGTCACTGTTGTGAGTGATGAGTGTTGCTGTCATATATATATATATATATATATATATTTACACACACACAGAAACATATACAGTGGTGTGAAAAACTATTTGCCCCCTTCCTGATTTCTTATCCTTTTGCATGTTTGTCACACAAAATGTTTCTGATTATCAAACACATTTAACCATTAGTCAAATATAACACAAGTAAACACAAAGTGCAGTTTTTAAATGATGGTTTTTCTTATTTAGGGAGAAAAGAAATCCAAACCTACATGGCCCTGTGTGAAAAGTAATTGCCCCCTTGTTCAAAAATAACCTAACTGTGGTGTATCACACCTGAGTTCAATTCCTGTAGCCACCCCCAGGCCTGATTACTGCCACACCTGTTTCAATCAAGAAATCACTTAATTAGGAGCTGCCTGACACAGAGTAGACCAAAAGCACCTCAAAAGCTAGACATCATGCCAAGATCCAAAGAAACTCAGGAACAAATGAGAACAGAAGTAATTGAGATCTATCAGTCTGGTAAAGGTTATAAAGCCATTTCTAAAGCTTTGGGACTCCAGCGAACCACAGTGAGAGCCATTATCCACAAATGGCAAAAACATGGAACAGTGGTGAACCTTCCCAGGAGTGGCCGGCCGACCAAAATTACCCCAAGAGCGCAGAGACGACTCATGCGAGAGGTCACAAAAGACCCCAGGACAACGTCTAAAGAACTGCAGGCCTCACTTGCCTCAATTAAGGTCAGTGTTCACGACTCCACCATAAGAAAGAGACTGGGCAAAAACGGCCTGCATGGCAGATTTCCAAGACGCAAACCACTGTTAAGCAAAAAGAACATTAGGGCTCGTCTCAATTTTGTTAAGAAACATCTCAATGATTGCCAAGACTTTTGGGAAAATACCTTGTGGACTGATGAGACAAAAGTTGAACTTTTTGGAAGGCAAATGTCCCGTTACATCTGGCGTAAAAGGAACACAGCACTTCAGAAAAAGAACATCATACCAACAGTAAAATATGGTGGTGGTAGTGTGATGGTCTGGGGTTGTTTTGCTGCTTCAGGACCTGGAAGGCTTGCTGTGATAGATGGAACCATGAATTCTACTGTCTACCAAAAAATCCTGAAGGAGAATGTCTGGCCATCTGTTCGTTAACTCAAGCTGAAGCGATCTTGGGTGCTGCAACAGGACAATGACCCAAAACACACCAGCAAATCCACCTCTGAATGGCAGGAAGAAAAACAAAATGAAGACTTTGGAGTGGCCTAGTCAAAGTCCTGACCTGAATCCAATTGAGATGCTATGGCATGACCTGAAAAAGACGGTTCATGCTAGAAAACCCTGAAATAAAGCTGAATTATAACAATTCTGCAAAGATGAGTGGGCCAAAATTCCTCCAGAGCACTGTAAAAGACTCATTGCAAGTTATATAAACGCTTGATTGCAGTTATTGCTGCTAAGGGTGGCCCAACCAGTTATTAGGTTCAGGGGGCAATTACTTTTTCACACAGGGCCATGTAGGTTAGGATTTTTTTTCTCCCTAAATAATATAAACCATCATTTAAAAAATGCATTTTGTGTTTACTTGTGTTATATTTGACTAATGGTTTAATGTGTTTGATGATCAGAAACATTTTGTGTGACAAACATGCAAAAGAATAAGAAATCAGGAAGGGGGCAAATAGTTTTTCACACCACTGTATATATACATATCTATACATATACACATATATATACACATATATACATACATATATATATCTATACATATACACATAAATATACACACACACATATATACATACATATATATATACACATATATACACACAAATACATATATATATATATACATACACACACACATATATAAACATATATATACATATACATACATATCTACATATATACACACACAGCTATTTCGTATCAGTGCAATACGCTGCTTGTTAAAACGGATGACTCCCGCTCTTACGTGCAAGTCTGCGTGGATATTATGAACTATCATATTTGTTCAAGTTCTATTTAAATTTTAAATAGAAGGAATTTTTATTTATTCGACAGAAATATCTTTGGTAGGAATGGTAAAACAGACAGGAATATTATTCGTGAATAAATCAACTCAAACCTTAAACAACTTATAATATTTTGCTCTCCATAAAAATATATCCTGTCTAAATTATACAAGTTAGAAATAAAGTAAACGTTAAAAGAACAAACATTCAAATTTCTTTACTCTTATGTAATTTTATATAAAAATAAACTTAGATTTTAAATATCCCAAAAGATTTTGCTCTCCATAAAAATATATCCTGTCAAAATTATACAAATTCAAATATGAACATGCTGCATAACAAAACCTGGAAATATAAATAAAATGTGTTCCTTTCAGCAATAACAAATCAAATCATTCAGTTGTCTTTGCTCATATGTCATTTTAGAGCTGGACGCCTGGCATCTTTTTTTGGCAACAGGTTCGTTTCTGTTTGGTGTGAGGTTCTGTGTTGTGGAGATTCTCAGGATGGATTGCAGGTGCTCATCAGTGAGGCGACTCCTGTGTGCTGTTTTGTTAGTCTTTATCACTGAGAAGAGCTTCTCACACAGATATGTGCTACCAAACATGCACAAGGTTCGAGCCGGATGTAGACGGACTTTTTTTGTTCTTCAAAGTCACCAAAGCGCCGTGCAAACTCAGTGCGCTCAGTTTATCAGCAAAGTGCGTATTTGGGAACACCGTAGTGGCGACTTGGTTTAACATTACTTGGCAACAGGGAAAGTGGGGCAAGGTGCACTGGTGCATTTGTGTCTCCCATAAAAGCAGCTTCACTTGAAATCACTTTGTGATTGTGCACGGGTAAAACGTCCGCTGAAGTGTCAGATTCTTATTTAATTCTTCTGCTTTCTGTATCTTCTGCATTGCATTCAGGTTACCCTGATGTTTTGTCTCATAGTGCCGTCTTAGATTAAATTCTGTAATTCCAGCCACATTAGCTCCACAAATGAGACACACGGGTTCAGTAAACATATACTCAGCCTCCCATCGGTTTTAAAGGCTCTATTTTCAGAATCAACTTTTCTCTTCAGCATCGTGTGAGCTAGCTTCGCAATAACTTGCAGCATCATAAGCTAGACTTGATTAACGCGGTAAGTGTTGACAAGGCAGCTGAAGCGCTGCATTATGGGATCTGTAGTTTATTGTGTTACCAGCGCTTCATATACCGGGCTTTAATAACAATAATACAGTATATAAAATGATCTCGGGGCGGATATAATTACGCCGGGCGGATGTGGCCCGCCCTTGAGTTTGACACATATGGACTAAATAGAACTTGAAAAGATATATTTTTCAAATGTGATCGCGCAATTCAGATAGAGTTGGCAAGCACTACAGCCTGCATGCCTCAATAAGTCATCCTCCCTCCTCTTACTTTTTACCGTTCATCTAATGAATACACTGAGTATGGCTTTACCAAAACAATCATTGATGGCGAATAAAGTATCCATTATTCGAGTATGTAGATCGGGATATATATATATATATACATATATATATACCAGCGTATCAGGAGAAGTAGTGTGTTAAAAAGCTAGAAAAGAAAAGGGAACATTTTAAAAATAGCGTAACATGACTGTCAATATACAGTATTTGTTTTGTGAGTGTTACTGAGTGTTGCTGTCATCAAGGATTTGATTATCATTATTTCTTTCAATCAGGTTCGTATTTGTAGGATGTGTTGTGTTCAAGTTACATTCCGTGTTTGTCAATCGTTGTAAAGATGACAGGTTTCATTCATCGATTCGTTTCTTACTGCATCAATAAACAGCTCGTCTTCTTCTTTATCTGAGACCTGACACACTGCATGCACGGGTTTTTACACTGTCTTCCTTTAGCGGGACATTGACTTTTCCACGTGTGCTTTGTTTCCGCAGTAGCTGGATTTATGAATATGCTTGTATGTATCAGGCGCTTCATATTTTTGCTGCCTTTTCAATTGTGTAATTCGGTTTTGTTCAGCCTCTTTGGAACTGTTGCTTTTATCTGTGCACTCGTCAGTTCACGTGAGCCTCGGTGTACATGCATCGAAGGTTCCCAGCTGTGCTGGTGCCATCTCGTGCTATGTCCATGGCTGTATTTAATGTTACCTTAGTCCTGGCACTTAAAACTTTCTCTCGCAGTTTAGCTGAGTTTGTGTCAAACACCACCCTGACCATCTCATCTTCCTCTCCATAAGCACAGTCCTTCACCCGTGAATATTTACCCGTGGCAGTTTGCTATTGGATTGCCGCTGACGGACGGCCTTATATGGGCAGGCACTAAATTACAAACGCCAGCGCAGCCTGTCTATGAACTTAATTTAAAGTGTAGGTTTACATCGTGCTTTGTTTCAGTAGCAGAACTCATGAATATGGTTGTATATGTCACTTTCGCTTTCTTATTGTTTAGCTGCCTTCTCAATTATATAATGCATGTTTTCTTCAGCGCTTTTTGGAGGTCTTCCTGGTTTTCTATGTACTGCGTGATTACGTGGAGGCGTGATGATGTCACGAAACTCCGCCCCGGCGTTCAAGCTCATCTCCATTACAGTAAATGGAGAAAACAGCTTCCAGTTATGACCATTACGCGTAGAATTTCGATATAAAACCTGCCCAACTTTTGTAAGGAAGCTGTAAGGAATGAACCTGCCAAATTTCAGCCTTCCACCCACACGGGAAGTTGGAGAATTAGTGATGAGTCAGTGAGTGAGTGAGTGAGTGAGTGAGTGAGTGAGTAAGGGCTTTGCCTTTTATTAGTATATATATATATATATATATATATATATATATATATATATAGGCACACATGTGCTTATGGGGGGCAGCTAAATGGCTCAAATGAGGGTAATTCCATGCCAGACGGAGGGTGACGGAGTGCACTGATCCTTTCTCTTTTTCCACTGCAGACCAGTTATGGGAAATTCTGCCTGGCCCCGATGATGTCACTTCCAGTTCCGGGCCAAATGACGTCACATCTGGTCTCAGCCCGGATGACGTCACTTCCTCTGCCTTGCTTTAAAGCCGCTATCTTTACCTCAGGGGGTCAGTTCTGTTTTGGACTCCAATCTGCACACATCTGTACAATCAGTTTATCAACTTTTGCAAACCTTTTTGTGGCTCTTTTGTCTTTCTTTGAGTATATACAGTATATACACACACACCCACACAGTAGATAAACATATTATTATAAACTCATTTGGCTGTCGCATTTATGCATGCCATTTTTCCAGTTGGAGCAGAAGCAGGTGAAGTGGTCACACTGTGTCAGTAGTAACATCTGAACTCACAGTCTCAGAGTTTGGAGTCCAAAGTCTTACCCGCGATATCATACAGCTTGATGGAGTAAAAACAAAAGTTTAAAAAAAAGAATAAGTAACAATAAATACAAAGACTATAATAAAATATACATTTTATGATGTTACCTAAATAAGAGAAATACATTATTTTTAACAGATTAAGCAATAAATACCCTTTAAATTTTTGATGAGTGATCAACTACACACAAAAAAGCTCAAACATTACATAAACCACACTGAAAGCAAATTAGATTTTTTTCTGCATTTTTTAAACTTCTATTCTTAACTACAAAGAGGTGCTTTAAAAAAGCAATATGTTCCACCCTGATTTACAGATGATGCATTCAATTACGAGCACAGACATCTCCATTGTTTCAGTCTGAAAGCTGGAACTAGGATATTATGCTTTCTTCTGGCCAAAATAAATATCACTGCTCTCAAATGGAATAAATAAGATCCATTTACACTGTGTAGGAACATTAGCTTTCCTTTTAAGTGCCCAAGGAAGGTCTAATTAGCAGTGAACAATAGGGTGTGAAATTTAACTACAGCAGTGTTCCATTTCTAAAATGCAAATATATTACGTTGTTATAATCAACAACAGAATAATTGATGAGGGTAAATTAAACAAAGGAATACATATAAAGGAGCAAAAGTAAGTGTTAAATTAAAGCTAGCAGACAAGTGTAGATTTGACTAAGATTATGTAAAGAAAGAGACTGAAAATGTAGAGTGAGGTGTGCAGCCCAGTGTTCTATAGATGTGGGCTTCTTATCCAGGTACTGTACACTCTGTTACTATTAAATCGACTTAACTGCACACGTCAATAATTAATTGTATTCAGTCTTGTTATTATCTTTATGACAGTCAATAAAGTTTTTGTTTTTTCACTAGAAAAGTATAAAATATTTTGTGATTGATGATCTGCCTGAAAAACAAACACTCATTATAGAAAAATAGGCAAGTATTGTCTGGTATCCATAAAAATGATTTTAAATTAAATGGTTGTGGTTGCATGCAATGTGTAACAAGTCTGATTGATGGAACTGATTGAGCCTTGACTTTAGAACGAGGCTTATCCAAGTGAGAGTCCTGCAGCTAAGTGTGCACTATGAAAATCCCAAAGGGAGTGGTATGTAGTAATGACAAATATATATAATCAAGGACATTTTTTTTTACAAACAAAGTCTTGAAGGTCATGCATGGGAACTAACGCAGGCTTGCTGTTCGGTAGACTGACATGCTATCCACTACCATTGGAACTTGCCTGGTAGCCTTTTGCATTTGATACAGTACATCATACTAAAGTATTTGAACAAAGAATAAGAGACTGAAGTGGCACCTAATTATATAATTTTACCTCATATCTGGAGTGAGTTCTTGAATTCACTTTCAGTCTATCTTGAGGGATGGTGGAAGGCATTCTGTGAGTCTAAGAATTAGGAAGGTGTGATTTACCCAAATGCGGTGGGCTGGAACTCTGCCCGGGGTTTGCTTCCTGCCTTGCGCCCTGTGTTGGCTGGGATTGGCTCCAGCAGACCCCCGTGACCCTGTAGTTAGGATATAGCGGGTTGGATAATGGATGGATGGATGATCTACCCAAAAAAATCAATGCCAAGATGTAATGTTTATAGATTTTAGCAGTGCATTTATTACTATCCATCTGTATCTATCAGGAAACAAATTCAAAACTTATCATCTGGCTTTTCAATTTTCTTATAAATTGCTCCCAGCAAGTGAGATGTAACAGCACCATTTTCTCCAAACACACCATTAAAACCAGAAGGTCCCGGGGCTGCATGATGTCTCCTGTACTGTACACTATATACAAGTGAGTGCCAGGCTTCATCACCAGCCAGCAACTTTTATAAATATGCAGACAACAATGGTTGGATTCTTATAGGCTGACTCTCTATCGAGTCAGGATATTAATAGAGATGTTGAGGAATTTACCAAATGGTGCTTGAAAAAGTTCTTTGTAATAAATGTAAAGAAGTAATTTATTTTAGGAAAATAAGGACAGAGGTCCCAGGTATGGAAACAAAAGGCAAACTAGTAGAACAAGTCACATCCTACAAATATTTAGGGGTGGAGACTGATGCCAGTTACGTTTCATTGAAAATGCTTTGGATACAGCAAAAGAATCCCAGAAAAGGCTGAGATTTTAGTGTATTATATTTAACAAATTATCTGCAAATTTAGATACTGAAGGAGCAAACAGAGGTTAACCTTATACATTTGACCTTGGTTTTCTTGACACATCCTGAAATGCAAACCCAGACACATCTTCAATGATGTTCCTTGGGTCATCAGGAATTTTGGCTCTTCCAACATCATGCTTCCTCACCCAAGTGACCTGGTCAAGCCTTGACCTGTGCCTGGGATGTGCATTTTCCTACAACCCTTCCCTCTTAATCCACAGTCACCAAGTTGCTCTTTTAACAGCCTCGGAGGCTATCTTTATGGCCTTTCTTTTGTTGGCCACACAGATGCCAACAAAAGATGCTTCCTTGCAGAAAAGGCTGGTCAGTGAACACTCTGCAGCCTACTTCAATCTGCTCTCAACTCCCCTGGCATGATCAGATATTGAGAGCTATAGTTGACACCATCCACAGTGTCACCACCCAGAATAAGTGATGGTGGCCCATATCCTTTTTTAGAGCAGGGCAGAAGGTACCAACTCAGATCCCAGCAAGTTTACTGGACACAACAATTGATTGGAAATTGAGAGCTGATCTGAATGGACAACTCAAGTTCCCAGAAGAAGACACAGCAACCAGATATTGTTTTGTCTCTGAATCCTCCAGTCTGGTTATGGAGCTTAATGTTCCATTGTAGGATTGGATCCAAGAGGCCAACACAAGGAAGAGAGCAACAAAGATGAACAAGCAAGTGCAGAGAGAATGGGTGGCAGGGGAGTTGAGAGCAGATTGAAGTAGGCTGCAGAGTGTTCACTGACCAACCTTTTCTGCAAGGAAGCATCTTTTGTTGGCATCTGTGTGGCCAACAAAAGAAGGGCCATAAAGATAGCCTCCGAGGCTGTTAAAAGAGCAACTTGGTGACTGTGGATTAAGAGGGAAGGGTTGTAGGAAAATGCACATCCCAGGCACAGGTCAAGGCTTGACCAGGTCACTTAGGTGAGGAAGCATGATGTTGGAAGAGCCAAAATTCCTGATGACCCAAGGAACATCATTGAAGATGTGTCTGGGTTTGCATTTCAGGATGTGTCAAGAAAACCAAGGTCAAATGTATAAAGCTCAGGCTAAGATAGTTTGTGCTCCACTGCATGTTCCTATCTATTCCAGACTCCCTGCTACCACATTCCAACTGCTCTCCTGGCTCGCTTCTCCTCAATCACTGCCTGCACCTCCCTTTGCACTAGGGGCCTCCTCTCCTTCCCCTGTGCCTTACCATAGCACAAAATTTTGCTGCATCTCAGACCAATCCTCCGTTGTGCATCAGGTCTCGAAGCCTCTACTGAGACGCATCCAGCTCAAACGTGACATTGTCCTTTAGTGTATACAGTTTTAAGGTGGGCAACAGTTGAGGCATCAGAGAATATGTAAAGGTTTTGGTTTTGTACCTCTGTAGAGGGTACATATGAGGATGTGACATGAAATTCTTTTCAAGTGGCAGTGGGTCATCCTTGTCAGAGATGTAAGGGGTTATGTCCCTGAGTAAAGCTTTACCTTGAATATTGACAGGAGATGCAAGACCTAATTGATTGTACAAGTGGTTTATGGCAGACAGGACACCTCTGTGAGGGAAAGGGTATTCTTCTCTACTTACTCGAAAGGTAAAAGAGTCAAATTTTAAGTCCCAAAGAAGCCCAAGCAAAAGTATCTATTTCTAAATCGAAGTCTCTGAGATAACTGTAATGGACTTAGGAAGGGAAAGTTTTAGTAACTTCTTTATTGTTGAAAGCTAATTTATTAAGTCTCAGGAGGAAGAGGTGGGTAGGAGCATGCATTGATACAGCGCATTACCGCACCCACCACATGACAAACTATCTTATGATCCCAGATTAGGACCGGAGTGACATCTCAGCACCACACTAGTTCAGGTTGAAACAAAAAAAACGCTTTCTGGGTTCTTTCAAGGAGAACAATTGCAGCCTCATTTGAAGATCTGATGGTTTTAAACAGTCATTCACATAAAAGACTTTCATTACATACCATTTGACATCCAACCCATATTCTTGCAAAGCCTGAGCCCAAAGATGGCAACTTCAGGGAGAGGACTATTACCAAAGATGTGTACCTTCATGCAATACTCTGTGATGTCTTTAGAGAGATGATTGTCTGTAAAACAAAGAAATCTCAATCCTGGCTTACTCTCAAACGAGGAATCAATGAAACATTTGCTGAATGCCCACATGAATCTTTGCATTTTTTTTATTGAGATCTGGAACTGTCAGAAAGACATTACTTTGGAGACACCCTCAAATTTGGCACTAGAGTCAAACACTGCCCTAATCTTTTCTTGGGATGGCACACAGCAAATATAGGTTGGTACCAGCATTCCTATTTAAGGACGGGAGTTATCTCTGCATAAGCTTCTCTGGCTCTCTTTTGACAGTTACATCCATGGGCAGCGAAACTTTTAAGTACTTGGTATTTCTTGTTGAGCTGAGTCCAAAAGTGAAGAGGTGGGATCCATCTGTTCGAATTGTCTTTGGCTTGCCTCTGTCCATTATTTCTAAAAGCAGTCTGTCCTCTATAGTCATTGTCACCAAATGCTGTTGTCATCATTTGTACTTTGAAGTACAGTGCACCTATTGGTCCTGTTCACTCTAACTGATATCGCTGGCAGGGTAGATGACTGCTACGTGACAATTCTTTTATAAAGAAATTATTGTGACATCCAATAATGGAAAAGGGAGAGATGTTCTCTTGCTAGTGTATTTGTAAGCGTGCTGTTAAGTATCTACAGCATTTGAGATTGTAGACGGACAATACTGTTATCTATTTTTAAGCAGCATTGTGACCTGGTTGTGGGGTTGGGTGTTAGGGGAATGATGTTATCACATGTTTTATGCTGTAGCACATGTGAGGTCAACAGGTGCATTCTGTTTTTCAGCAGTCAGTGGTCACGATTTGTGATTGCTTATATTGATTCACAGCCCTAGAGTCTGGCTAATCTCATGTAATTGCTTCAAAAACAGTGAAGAAAATAATTTTGCTTCAGGTATTTTTTTCTTTAGAGATTATGCTATTTCAGTAGTAGTAGTCTACTACCAAAAATGATACGTTTTGGTATTTTAAAGATATTATTCTTAATACTATATGATTAAAATTAAACATCAGTCAGACAATAAAGAAATTAATCGTATCATGCAAGAGAACAACCATGTTTTCATTTTGATAAGGACATACAGAATTTCCAGGCTTTCCAAATAGCCAATCAAACTATATGCTGTGTAAAGTATCTGCATCCATCTATTATCCATTACAGTAGTAGCCTGTAGTGTTTACAGTTTTATTCACAAAGCAGAAACAAACTCTGGAAAGAATGCCAGCCTGTCGAAGGACGTAAGTCTACCCACACTTGCTCGTACCAGGATAATTTAAAGACACCTGTTGACCTTGTTAGGGCACAGGATGAAACCAGAGTAAAGCACACTGGCAGAGCACAAGCCTTGAATTATTAAACATAGCTAATCAAGTTCTACATTGTGGCAGCTGGAATGTTCCGGATGGCAGAGCACACGCACACACACATACACACACACACACTCTCTATCATTTACAAAGGAACAATTTATAGTCACTAACAAAGCTAACAGAGATGTCCTTCAGATAAGGAAGTAAAACGGAGCATCTAGAGAAAGGCCCATGAAGGAACAGGAAGAACATACAAACTCCACATGGACAGCATCTTGGCTGTGAGTCCCAAGCAGTAAGGCCGACCACTGCAGCACCATGCCACCCACAATCCAAAAATATTTTAGTGACTGGCCCGGATGACTTGTCATCTTTCAGTACTGGTTTCAATTCCAGCTCCTTAACCACTTGAGCATGTTGCTCAATTAATGTGACACAATACTGAATTAAGAAGTGCACCACGATGACTGTCTTATGATATTCCCGCAGTTGTTCAACTTTGGTGCTTATTACTATTGTTTTTGACAGACACTTGACATTGACTGTTCAGGCAAAGATGCTTTATCAATGAAAGTCAACCTGCTTTATGAAGTCCTGTGTAGGAAATCCATTGTACAACAATGTGGAAAATGTGTAATACCTCTTGAATAACTACCAGTAATAAACAAAAGAAAATACTGTTGTAAGGAAAAGAAAAGAATTGTAATTCGGTTAATTCATTATCGGTTTTGCCTTTAGCAATGCTGGTAATTAGTTGAATAACTTCTGATTTGTTTTCCTTGCCTTTCTAAGTTATGGGAGGGGGTCTCTGACCATTAGCCATTCTGTATGTCAAGGTAACTGAAGCACATTTGCTTTAAGAAACAGAATGGCATGATTTATCGATAAGCACAAGGATAATAGAAATATGATAATTTCACATATACAGATATTGAAGACAAGACATAAAACACACAAGACAGACAAACATATAACGGGCTGTTTCCTTGCAATTTAGAGTTCTTGACACAGGTAAACAGTTTCATGACACCATTTCTTTAAGAATAATGTCTGATGTTTTATGGAGGTGCTGCTGTTGTCATTCCTGGTTTAGTTGGATGATTCTTCTTGTGTTCGAGTGATCTCTTTCTCTTTACGATGTGGTCCTTTGTTCATGGTGTACAGCAGTGGTTCTCAACCTGTGGGGCGGGTCCCCTTAGGGGGGTGCGAAGTAACAAAAAGGGGGGCGCGAAGATGTGAAAAAAAGAAAACAAGAATCAAAAATATGAAAAAAACATCTGTTGAAACCAAAACAAATTAACTTAAACTACATTCTGATACTAGAACAATAAATATCGAGTTAGATAAATGTCGATAAAAGTTAAGTAGGTATAATAAAATTTACATCTACATTTCAAAAAAATGTTAGGGGCGGCGCGATTAAAACTGTTATGACATTTTCGCAGCTTGTTGTTAGGCTTTTAGTTGTGTTCGCTGCAACTTCATACAGTTCATTCATTACTCTTTATGGCACAAGAGTTTAGATGCTGAAGTTCCCTTCTTGAAGTAATGGATGCTTCTCAGTCTTCTCAGACTGGGCTCATTCACTGGCACAGAGCTTGGCTTGGCAGAGTGGGTCTTAACTTTTTGGTCCCCAAACAGAACAGGATTGTCAGCTTCTAGCTCCTCAAAACAGAGTGACTTATCAGTTTTAGGCTTCAAAGGGAGAGAAGAGATGAGTGCAGCAAGCCTTTGTTTTGGCTGAGTGGAACATGGTCACTTCCAGTTGCTGATCTACAGAATCGGCTTATAGGCACTTTATTTTGTCCATCATACCCAGACAGGTTCAGTTCATGGTTGCAGGCCTAAGATTTATGTCAATTTCATTTGAGGGATCCTCAGACAGAACTCAGCTCAACTCTGATTTACATCTTTATTTCCAAATGAAGTGCAGAGTTGACCAAAGTTTGGTGTGAGCTGCAGTTTAGCCATTAGTTTTAGAATGCAGTTTGGAGGAAGATGTAGATGGTATTCTGAATCCCTGTTAAATCTGTTGCATTAACAGGCTGTGTTTGCTACTAAAGTCAAGCAGAATGGGCAATGCCCACTTTGGCCTAAACTGCATGCCCATTATTTGCTTTCACCTACTGTAAAAGTTACAGCAGACATTACACTCACTCAGGTTTACGTAGCTAACCTGAACAGTTTTGCATCTATTCTTTGAATGTGCTTAAAATCCAATTGTTTTTACTATGCAATGAATGGCACACTAAATGTTAACATTATCTAAATCGATGCACCTGATTTAGACAGTTAGCACTATCTAAAAACATTCTTTTTTAAATTTTCAAGGTTTAAAACCAAATGCCTAGTTCTTACCCGCTTCTTAATGGCCTAAGTGTGTCATAGTCACAAAATGTGAGACAAAAGAAAGCAGTGTATTTTATTATCAGTTTGATGGCATGTAATAAAAAGCAGATTACTATTGTAAAAATTATTACATCTGACACTTTCGGATAACCTACCCATGTTGGAAATACCTCATTCATATTTTGTTATTTCCTACCATTCTAAATTGAAAGAAAGGAAAATATTAATACAATACAGTGAAATAATTTGAGAGGAAAAAAAACAGGCCACCTCTAAATTTCAACAGAAGGACAAGGAAAGTTGATAGAAGGGGAGGTGGGGGGTTCTTATTTACTATATGGTCAAAAGTATATGGGCACCCCTGGAAATGATTGAGTGCTGGTGTTTCAGCCACACCCATTGTTAACAGTTGAACAAAATCAGCACATAGCCGTACAGCCTGTTGTTGGCAGTAGAATGGGTCATACTGAAGAGCTCAGAGGCTGGCTTTAAACATGAATGCCACCTTTGCTACATGTCAGAATCTGTAATTTCCGCTATACTAGATCTGTCCTGATCAACTCTAAGTGCTATTACGGCAAGGAGGAAACATCTAGGAGCAACAACAGCTTAGCCCTGAAGCAGTAGAACACACAAACTCACATAGCGTGTATAAATCGCCTGTCCGCTGCTGCATCACTCACAACTGAGCTCCCAACTCCCTCTAGAAGTAACATCAGCACAAGAACTGAGCATCGGGAGCTTCATGAATTGGGTGTCCATGGCCAAGCAGCTGCACACAATGCTATGTGTCAACTGGAATGGACTCTGGAGCAGTGGAAACGTGTAAATAAATCACATTTCACTTTCTAGCAATCTGATAGGCTAATCTGGGTTTGGTGCTTGCTTACAAAGCGCTACCTTCTGGCCTGCATACTGCCTATTGTAAAATTTGGTGCAAGAGAGATAATGGTGTGGAGCTAATTATCAGGGTTTAGGCTAAGCCCCTTGGTTCCAGTGAACTGTACTGTTAATGCTACAGCATCCAAAGACATTTTAGACAGTTTTGCATGACTGTGACAGTGTACAAAGATAGGTCCGTATAGACATGGTTTGATGAGTTTGGTGTGGAGGAGAGTGTCCTACATAGAGCCCCAACCTCATCCTAATCGACCCCCTTTTGGGATGAATTGTAAGCCAATTTGGAGCCAGGTCTACTTATCCTACATCAGCACCTGACCTCACAAATGCCTTTTTTGCAGAATAGGTGCAAATTCCCACAGACACAATCCAAAAGTTTGTTGAAAGCCTTTGCTATTGCTGCAAAGGTGGGGTTGAAGGGGGTGTTGGGGGCTGCTGTAGTGCAACTCCATAATAATGCCCGTAGTCTTGGAAAGGGATGTCTAACAAGCTCATATACAGTAGATGTGATGGTCAGATGTCCACAGACTTTAATGTATAGTGTATATAAAGTATATAACAAATAACAAGAAAATAGACAAGAAAACAGATAAGAAAAACAGTCTGGGGTACACGATCCGATTCTGGTAAGTGTGATATGTCAAAAAGGGAGAACTTCCACTTTAAAGTAGAGGAGCTTACATTTTACCTCTGTTCCTCACTGCAGGGAAAATGGTCACAAATGGAGAGATGTAAATACAAAAAAAAGAACATTTCACACCATTTCTATTCTAGACTGCACTCAAGCTGTTAAAGATGGAGAAAGCCAATGTGATGTAAAAAAATAATAATATCCAGTTTGCTATAAAAAAAGACAGGAGTGCACTATTAGACAATCATCATGCCCAAATCATATGTTTCACAGTGGCAACAGCTATTTAAACATTTTAAACTGGCCTATTGTGTGTGTGTGTGTGTGTGCGTGTATGTGAGGGGAACTGGTGTACCGTCCAAGGCTGGTTACTACTAAATGCTGCCAGAATAGGTTTTGGTCTGCCATGCCCCTGGTTTGGATAATGAAAGGTTTCAGAATAATATGTTATAGTATTTTATGTACTTCTTTTCACAAACCCAAATGATCCTAATACCTAGCCAGCACAAATGTCCTAACCATTTTTATAACATATGCATTAGTTTCAATGTTCAGAATGGGTGATTTGTTTTATTTCATACTGAGGTGAATCATTAATAGCTAAAGTGCACAGATGTGAAAGAAACAGAGTAAAAAGTAAAACAATAAAACAGAGAACTGGATCACGTTTGTGTTTTTCCTGGGAGCTGTTGCATAACAACTGATTTAGGGTTGCTAGGCTTTGAGTCTTTATTAAATATTAACCATTCTTGTAGTACTGAACTTCCTGGAGACAGCTAAACCAATACTGGCTGGCCTTGTCCCCTTAGCAACAGTATCACTTCTTGTTCAAAATGAAAGCACAGAGATTTTCTATTAAAATGAAAAAGGCAACAGGAAATTAAGTCATCGAAACTTGATATAATTCTGATAGCAGTCTTTTTTAATCTTTCCTGAAACAAATAAAAATGGCATGCAGCAGAGCATGAAAGAAGGCCACTCAGCACTTATGACAGTTCTCAATAATGTCCCAGCTATATTAACTAGTTAGCTTACAGCCACATGAAGAACCAGACAATACCTACAGATTTTTGTTCTTATAAACTTTTGATTAAATCTAACTTAATATAACATAACAAACATCAATTTAGATTCAATTCAAGTCTATCTTTGTACAGCGCTCTTCACTAAGTGCAGGTCAGTGTGTTGTGAGAAGTTAGATAAAGTGACTGAAATACTGACTTACAACTTACTAATCACCTAGTATGCAATAAAGAAAAAGATTGGTTTAAACCAACAATCTCTGTCCATTACCATAATTGTTGATCACTTGGCCAGTTAACAATGGAGGAGAGGAATACAAAAACTCCAGGCAGCAGCATCAATGGAGAAACTAAACTTCTGGTGGGGGGTCCATAGTCAGTTATAATGGACAATGTCAAAGTCAGACACGGTCACGGTCCTGGAGACCTTGGCCAACTCGCCACCCAACCTATCTTGGGTATTTTACAGTAGGGGGGTCTAACATGATGACAGAATCTTAATACAATATTACAAAAACTTCAGTAAATTCTTGGTCACGTACTTGGTCCTCATTGAAGCATGCTTTCACAACTAGTGGTCCGTGATTGCTGAAAGGTACCTTGAATATGCGATCTCCTCGCCTTATTTTTGACATTAAATTAGAAGACCATTTGAGAATACAGGTGTGAATTAGGAACAGTGCAACTGTACTGCCATCACCCTTCCTGGGGCCTCATTTATAAAGCTTGCATACGCACAAAAAGAGGCCTTGAAATGCATGTAAGCAACTTCCCACTCAAACATTGGAATTTATAAAAGAAAATGTGACTGGGGAACATGCAAATATTTATGGCAACTCTGACCCATGCATACACAACATTTCAAAGAAACTGGGAAATGATGACACACTTGATCACATAAGGAAAATCAGCCAAACCAGCTAAATGACGATTCCCAAGCACAATAAATCATATCACTAAGCCATTATTATAATGTATGTTGATGTGCTAAACATATTACAGCTTTTAAATGATGAATATAATGTGCAGACTGTAATTTACTTCCCTTTTATGAGGGCCAATGCCACATATTTGCACTGAAGAACTCTTCTGTTTTTCTGTCAGTTGTGGACTGTGCCCGGCAGTTTATCCCGGCCATGTCCCCCAAACCACCAGATGGAGCCCTCCCTGCAGTATGGAGGTGCCCCGAAGACCAGCAGGGAGTCATGGACGTTGTAGTTTTTATCCTCAGCCCTGCGGGATACCACAGGGGCCGCAAGAGGGAGCTGCAGGGAGGGCCGAAGACTTCTTTTTGCCCTATGCCCCACATGAGTCACATGAGCGAAAAGGATGATGTACTTCTGGGGTGAAAAAAAGGACTTTTATCTGACCCGGAAGTGATAGGGAATTATGGACTGAAGGATGAGAAATACTTCCGGGTCAGGAACTATAAAAGGATTGTGGGAGGGTTGTGATTTATTATTGTAGTTATTGGTTTATTTATGAGTAGTGTGGAGTGGAGGGTGCTTAGTGCACGTAATTCTTAGAATAAAAAGAATAATTATTGCACTTTTACCTGGTGTTTAGCGTGGTACCTGAGGGTTCAAGGGAGCGCTAGCGCCCCCTACTGCGACACAGTTTATATCAACTACCTGTTGTCACTTCTCTGGGATCTAACCGACAAGTTAGGAATAGCTCACCCAAGCTTCACCCCATCATATCTGTTATCCGAGAAGCAATTAACGGACTGGTGAGGCACTACATCCAGTTTTTGTATGGTGTGGATGAACATACATTAAACGCAACATGTTTTTCCAATATAAAAAGGCAATTTGCAACAGCGTCATGTTTTCCGAACGAAATCAGAGCAATTTATTGCACTTATATTGCACTAAGGGCACCTAGTGAGAATGAGGCTAATTTTGATAATAGTAAGCAATGACACTCCATGTAATCCACAAGTCGTCTGATGGGTTTCGAGGGCCTGGGAAAACCTGCAATCTGTTTATTTTGAAGCAAAGTAGCTTTGTCAGATGTGATTAGAGGGGGTGTGTGGGGCCTAGGGCTGACTAACCCCACGCAGGGCCAGTTATGTCATATGCTGTTACCGGTATGTATGGACTGTATAAACTTGTGTGTGGATTTAATAAAAATAAAATAAACATCCACCGGATTTTGCTCATTACAGCATTCAGCTAAATTTTTGCAAGATAACACACGGACTTTATCAAAATATAACTGAAGAATATAACTTGACAAATCCATTCAAACAGGACATGTGGACCTCAAAAGCGGGGCCCCCCTAGGCGTGAGGCCTGGGGTGGTCGCCCCACTTGCCACTCCCAAACGCGACTCTTGGATGTGATGGTTCTGTATGTGATTCCTGCCTCAGTTTTTTATTTGGCCTGTACTATTCATTGCAACAGCAATCACATCATGTGCACATGTGCCACGTAATAACGGCTATCTACTTAGACGCTGGCGCCTTATGCCTTTCTCCAACCCTCAAAACACAGAGGACAACTGCATTAAATCCACACCTGATCTTGCACTCTCAGTTGTGGAGCACAGCCAGATACTCTTGAATGTAGGTGGTGGGTTTCCATGCATCAGGTGAGAGGCTGCTCTGACAGCCAATGAAGTTCTGCAACATCATGATTGCATATGTATGAGGCTGACTAGCATGCACCATATATGGATGTCTGCGGTGGGCTGCTGCCCTGCCCGGGGTTTGTTTCCTGCATTTGCGCCCTGTGTTGGCTGGGATTGGCACCAGCAGACCCCCATGACCATTTAGTTAGGATATAGTGAGTAGGATAATAGATGGATGGATATGCGGATGTGTCAGGGCAGGGTTCGAGGCACATTCCTGTATGCATATTTATAAGGTGAATGTGATTTATAAACAGTAGATTGTTTAGAAATATGCATACCCTTGGTTTTATAAAGCTGATTTTTGTGGTGTACATATTTTCCCGTATTTTTGGGCGTATGCATATTTTCACGGTCAAATCAATAAAAAGTTATAGGAATGAGAGCCCTGCTCTGCATTGCTCTCCTTCAATAGAGTTTACACAGTCATCTAGCTATTCCACATCGGCTGTTCCTGAATGAAGTCAATTTTGCTTGTTCCTTTGTAATAAATTAGAATTTTTGCTGTGGTAGCTAATTTTATTCTCACACTTCATTTTATAGGTTGCAGACAGAGAAAGTGAATACAGGCCTTAATTTTCCTTAATGGTAAAATAAAGAAAACCTATTTATGAATAACAATTTAATGCTTTGTTTGCAATAGATCTGAAGAAATTTCACCCTATTTTTTTTCTCACCTGTATGGTCTTGGAAAAGGTACCCAAGAATCACAGTCCAAATCAGCACATTCAACCCTTAAGGAGCAAAACACACATGTGACCTAAGAACCATGTATGTCTAAATAATATTCAATAAAGAGAAAGCGAAATTCCATATTTTGCACTACACCTTGTTTTACATTATTGTACATTTAATTACATTTGAGAGGGTGGCAAAAGGATCATCAACCTATCTAGTGACTCGTGTAATAGAAGAAAACAGTGTGGATAGCAGTGGGTGGGATTCTGTGATTCTCTGAGCTGTATTGAGTGTGAGTAGTTGACTTAACACATATCAGTCTGAATTTGGCTTTGATGATACACTCTCCATCTTTATTTGAACTTTGGAAGAAATAATCTTCTTTAGCTACTTTAGTTCTTAAGTAATGACAATCAAAAGTTAAAAGAGTTCATTCATTCCACAGCAGCATTTCATTGTGTAGGTAACACTGGCGGCTCTTACTTTATCTCACATGAGGATGAAAGTTGAGAAGCTGCATTAGCTGCATTGGCATTATTTGGTTCATTGCTGCTGGCAGAGGACCGTTTGGCGCACTGTTTAGCCAACCAAGTCAGACAACATAACTGCTTGTTTTGTTTACATCCTCCCCTCAATTTCATCCACAAGTGGAACTCAGCAGCTTTTACTTGTGGATTCATCAAGTCGTGAACAACACATTGGTAGTTGTCGTTAATGTTATTATTTTTATTAATTTCTCATTTTATTTATTATCTATTTACATAATCTTGCTTTGTGGGTGGACCCTTAAGAAGTGGGCCACAAAGAAGAAGAAGAGTTGCTTGCAGTTCATTGAATGTTCTTTGGTAGAGTGGGGAATCTTCTTTGTGAGTATTTTTTCTTTCGATTTTTTTATTCTTTTTGCATCTGTTTAAGAATTTTGATATAGAACTTTGTTTTGCTTTTGTGTAACTTTTTTGGCAACTCCATTTGCATTTTTATTTTTTGCTGCTTTACATTTTTAGCTAGTTTATGTTAAATAGTGGGTAGCACTGCTGCCTCGCAGTTAGGAGACCCGGGTTCGCTTCCCGGGTCCTCTCTGTGTGGAGTTTGCATGTTCTCCCCGTGTCTGCGTGGGTTTCCACCGGGTACTCCGGTTTCCTCCCACAATCCAAAGACATGCAGGTTAGGTGCACTGGTGATTCAAAATTGTCCCTAGTGTGTGTGTGTGTGTGTGTCTGGCGGTGGGCTGGCACCCTGCCAGGGGTTTGTTTCCTGCCTTGCGCCCTGTGTTGGCTGGGATTGGCTCCAGCAGACCCCTGTAGTTAGGATATAGTGGGATGGATGGATGTTAAATAAACCTTCTTTTATGAAGAACTTTGTTTTGGATCTATCCTACATCTAGAGTTTTTTTTTTTATGGTTTGCTCTCCATAGTGAGTTATTCCTAAATTTTGTGACATTTCTAAGCACTTTTGCAAGCTCTTATTATCCAGGGACTAATAGTTTGAAACCTCTTAATTTCCTAGAATCAGGTTCCCCTGGAGTGAAACTTATTTTTGGGTTGACTGGTTCAACTTCTGGCCTTTGTTTTCAGCCTAATGTTGGAGGCTTCACACCTTTCCCATTTTTGAGAGCACTGAGCTGTAAAAAATGTGGTCAGTTGCAGAAGCCTCACGTCTGCAAAAATAATTCAGGGAATTCCTACTTACATACCTGACTAGATGTTCCTTACTATCAAACATCTTGGCAAATGAATGCATCAATTGACTTGTGGAATATCTTTCCATACAATGCACCTCAAGACCCCTTAGCATGAGCTCAGCTTTGAAATCTGTAAATGCCTTCCTGCAAGATTTACCCTAAACATCAGTGAGATTTTTGTATACTTTTGTTAAACTGTGTGGGTAGCAGCTTTGCACAGGTTGAAAAGTTTGGATTAAATCTAAATGAGGAACTAAGAATGAAACCTGAGCAACTTTTATGAAGATGTTTTATGAATGTTCTCCTAAGAGAAATATTTCAGAAATCATTCTCTTATTTTGTCCATCCCCAGATGTCCCCCAAATACATGCAAGTGTGCAACTGACTCTACATGAGCCTGATGCAACACCAAGTGCTCGGATAAGCAGCACAACTCTGACCCATTATTACCCTTCATAGGACTTCCATCTTTAATCAGAAAGTTGAGATTTCTGAGTTTTACTTATCTTTCTTTGCAATAGTCATCACATGTGAATCTGGCTAGCTTAACTGTCAAGTCAAGGACTTTATCTTCTTAATATTACCAAATATGTGAATGAGAAGTGGGATAAGAGTATGGCACTCTTATTGAAAACAACGTTCCCATAGCTTTGGAGTCCATAGGGATGGAGACTGTTGGGTACAGAAATGGTGTTTTTTTGTCTATGAAATGGCTCTTTAGGCTAGGTTCCAACTCTAAAGTGTTATTTTCTCATTACTTTGCTTTTGACTTTTTCCCTGTTGTAACAGCAGTCATTTTTCAGGATGTTGCCAGATAACTGCTTCTGGCAATTTTTAAGAACTCTAGGGAAAACAAAAAAAATTCTGCTTGCTGATTCTGGAAAGTGAACCCAAGGTAGGTGACTTTACTTTGTACCTTTTCCCAAGAAATTTGATTTACAGTAGTAAAGTTTTGTATTCTTTTATAATGCAGGATTACAGAGACTTCTATGTCATTTCCGTTTAACATTTTAACAGTTCACCTCTCAGAATGCAGCCTCTACTCTACCAATCCTTGGATATTATGAGAGGGGTCATTGCAGACATAGGCGATGTCTCCTGGCAATTTAAAATGATGAAATAAAAGCTTTTGAAACCAAAAGTGTTTTTACATTTCTTGCACAGTCATATTTGTAATCTTTCTTGAATCAGGTACATCACAACTTGGATTTTCTCATGGATGCAGCATGCACTATAAGCCCCATCAGTCACAGCTTCCTCCACTTTCCCCTGCTTCCCCTTCCCTTCAGGTTGCTTGCATGTCGCTGAGTCTCCAGAACAATTTGGCGAGTATATGAATATCAACCTGGATTATCTTTTCACATAAACTGTATTCTAATCTGTTGAACATTATGTTAATGGAAGAAGCATTTCAGTTGTGTGATCTATTAGCAGATCTCGCCACCAGCTTAATATGGGGTATACCGTATTCAGTGTTTAGAAGGCTGGGGATTATTTGCCAATTTCAGAAGGTTCACTTTTACAAGCTTGGATCTCCTCCTTCAAGAAATTATAATCATCTTCATTCCCCAGCAGTTAATCACAGAAGGCTTGCTGCATTTCTGTAGTCTAAAGCAGAGTGAGGAGAACTGCCCAGTCATTACGGTCCCACTAGAGATGTGAATAAAGAGCATTTAAACATTTAGCCAATTTCAGACTGAAAACTAGTTTTGAAATTTAAACAAACAACTAGCACCTAAATGACATCCCCTCCTAACCCAAATCATAATTTTCATTTCCAAAGAAATCAAGAGTTCAATTTAGCCTCCTTGACAAATTGTGGGTTGATTGTACAAATCAAATTTTCACAACTGTATCAAATCAAGTGTTATAGAAAAATGACTAAAGATCGCCTCAGGTAGAACAGGTTTTAGAATCCTTCCTCGCCAGATCTCCTTATTCTGTATGCTGTAATGGCGCACACGATCAGAACGTATTAATACAGCAAGTATTTTATAAAACGGACATGCAGTGAGCAAACAAAGCAGAGAGAAGCTTACTTTATTGAAACTGAGATGCAGGGGTGTGTAGCTTGGGCACCCTAAGAAGAAATATTAAACACTATAAGAAATGTTTATTATCATTTCTAACCGTTGTCGATGTGAGTGAACACTTGCTGCTTCAACCATTATACTGCAAGAACTGATGTTACTCGCAGCTGGGTGGCTTTTTCTCCTTACAGTTTTGCTGTATGTTATATTGTTCAGCATTTTAGATTTGTAAAATAACATTTTTAGTTTTTTAAACACTATGTTTAAAGCCAAAAGGTTTGTGCTCTTAAAGTTTGGTCATACCAGAGCACAGCTTTCTGAATGCCAATGTTCTGGAGCCCATGAGTGCTTTTTGTGGTGTTTTAGTACTTTAGCATTTAATTTATTTTTTAGAATAACTTAAATCCACACTTTTATATTCTACTGATTTAATATGACCGCCTGCGGTGGGTTGGCACCCTGCCCAGGATTGGTTCCTGCCTTGTGCCCTGTGTTGGCTGGGATTGGCTCCAGCAGACCCCCGTGACCCTGTGTTCGGATTCAGTGGGTTGGAAAATGGATGGATAATATGACTGCAGTCACTACTGTTTTAAATGTTTTAATGGCGTGCTGGAGTGTCCTTCCATTTTAGAGCACGTTGAACTCCTCAGCAAAGGAATGATTAACATTTGTAAGTGTAGTCCTTCTTTACATGGGTCAGTTATTTTTTGTCCTTTGCTGAAAGGGAGATGAGCGCTCGTGCAAGTTAAGTAATAGTTGTGGTTCTCTGTATTGCATCAATAGGTCTTATCAAGTTCAGTTCCCCCCATCCACTCTCTTCTGGCAAAGTGAAAAAAAAAAAACAGACAAAATTAATTTCTTTATAACCAACTTCATGTGTACCATAGCAAAGAGCAAGACAGAGACTGGGACAGTGCACAGTGAGAGGGCAAGAATGGGAAAAAGCGAAAAGCATCCCAATAGCAAACAAGGGAATTCAGGCTGCACATTTGAAACCCCACCTTCCAACATCTAAGTACCAGCAACCTACATAAGTATAAAACATGGAATACATTGCAGGGTATTCCTGTCAGACATTTTACACGCAGGGTGCAGTCCATGTATCTTTTCCGTTGTCCACTAGAATATACCAAGAATAAGAAGAAAATTAAATCTGGTAACTTTGAGCTGCTGGAATTTGACACTAAGTTCAAAATAAATATTGAGCAAATGTTTACACGTTGCTGATTCTCTGGGGCAGGATATTCACTCGACTCAGGACGCCGACTCAGGCTGCTGTGCTCACGACAGCATGTCAATTAAACACACAGAAGTATTAGGAAGACTTGCTTTGCACCATCACAACGGGAATGAAGACCAGAAGGCATATAATCTTCAGTATTCTTTATTAAACAATCATGCCGTGTTCAGATAACAAGTTCAATGGTGTAGTAATCGGCAACTGGCCATTTTATCCTTTCAGTTACACATATGAAACCAGCAACAGCTGCAATGTAGACATGAACTAACATAACATTTATATTTCTTCTTTAAATATAGCATTGGGTTGTAAAACTGAATTTAACTCTACTTTAATAGGATCACATGTAACTCTTCCTTAATGTACTGTACCACGCCGCTCACTGTACACCAGCCATTTTTTTTAAACACCCATATGCCTGCTGCATCCGCTTCCACTGTACGCAAATTTGAATGGCTCCGCCTTTTTTATGGATTCTTTATGCCAAACATTTACCAAATTTCTTGGACTGTCACATTCCACTCTTCCACTTATTTCAAAATTACACAGGAAACATTTTATATCACCCACGAGAATTATAAGTATAACTTCCATCATTGTTGGATATTTGTTTGACCACTAGGCCTAGTTGAGGAGCTTGATATGCACTGTTCTGCCACACCAGAAAGATAAGACAAAGAGACTGCATAAAAATGCATCATCTGATTAAGTGGGTTTAAAAATATATGGAATATAATTGAATTTTGTTTCCAGTTAATCATACAAACTACTGTCAGCTCATTGTGAGAAGACAAGAATGATTGATTACTCATTTTATATCTGAATTGCCATGTATTTATGAAGTGCATTAAGCATGTACTCGCCCAAGTTATGGAACTTATAACGTTTATGCATTAGATTTTTATCACTACATCAGTCCACTGACTTGCAGAGATCAAAGTTGTAGAGGCATAAATTGGGCTACACAGTGTATTAATTAGAGTGTTACTGCAAATATTCTGGCTTTATACAGCATTTATTTTAAATCAAGCTAATATAACAGCATAAAGGTAAAGCAAAAATACTATAAAACAACTCAAAAAAGTCTCCACACCATTCACACAACACACTGCTTGGAGGTGTTCTTTCTGTCTTTTAAATCCTTGAATAAAAAGACAAAGTTTCTGAATCTGAATAGACTGATGCTTTTAAGAAAAAGACACAGTCAGTTCTGTGGAATCCTGAGACTGTGTGTGTTGTTGGAGTACATTTGGAGGACAGACATCACACACTAGAGACATATACTTCTTTGCTTATGAGTCCTATGTGTACATTTGAGCTCCAGCCTCTGTTTAGACCAGATAACTGATTTGCTCTGATTTTTATTTGCTTTATGATACTAAACGTAAAGGCTAAAAACACACACACACACACACAGAAAATGAAACAGTTCCTGTAGGTATTCTTTTGTACATTCTGGTCTGGAGAAAGGGTTGATTTAGTATTGATAATCTTGTAAATGCTAACAATGATAGTATGTTCTATTTAGAAAACACTTCCCGATGCTTAGTAAATTATGAATAACCAGTAAGGGCGTACTGCACGATAACGTACAGTGAATACCCTTGACTTAAGCATTCCTAGTTTTCATCCTCTTTCTCTGTCTCTGTTAAGCATCCGTTTGCTCAGAGGTTGATGCACTTGCTGCTTTCTGAGCTGCTCTTCTTTTCTCCACCCTAGCGGCCCGCTGCTTCTCTTCTTTCATCAGCATCTTTTCGTGTTAAAACTGATTAAGTTAGTTTTTGTGTTGCAATTACTTAGTACGTTTTCTTTAATTTTTCTCATCAATCAGCCTCAAGAATGATTAAAGATATGAAGAGGAAGGGGAAATGACTGTGAAGGTGGTAGGGAATGAGAACGGCGCCGATACGCATGCGCCGCACGGGCCTCCCTGCTGCGCGCTGCCGAGAGTTGATTCTACAATAAAATAAAAAATAAAAAGGGTAATAAAAATGATCACCCGAAAGTGGATAGTAGACGTCACGTAGTATATGTGTACCAAATGTCAAGTCAATAGGTGAAACGGTTTGCGAGCTACAGGTGATTTAAAATCCTGGACAGACAAATGAACAGCCACGGTAGTGTATTATATAAGAAGATAAGAACAGCAAAATAAACTTCATTAAACACAACTACAAGGAGAACACTCTTAACAAATATTTTCAATGATATTAAATCTCAATCCAGACTCTTTTCATGCGTAGCTCCTAGCTGGTGTAACAAGCTGCTCACCTCCGTTTGAAATTGTGACCCCCTCATTGTGTTTAAGAAGCGTTTGAAGACTCTCTTGTTTGGTCAATTCCTGCCTAATGAATTCATTTCTGTAACCTTGGAAGTCTAATAGCTTGCATTTATTTCAACTTCTTCACTTTGGATGATCAATTCTGTAGCCTTGTCCTGTAACACTTGGTCCCAAACAGTCCTCCAGATTGATATTTACTTGATTATGTTGACTACTTTTGTAAGTCGCTTTGGATAAAAACAACTGCTAAACAAATTAAAGTATGTATAAAAAACATGGTTTTACTCTTTGCCCTTATAGCCCCTAATAGTGTTTATCAACCTTTTATCAGTAATTAATTTTCAAACAGCTACTCCTTAATCTCTCAATTAAAACCCTCCACCTGCGTCCTTGACCCGATACCAACAAGGTTTTTCAAAGAAGTATCAGGTGTGCTAATTGATAATATTCTTGACATAGTAAATTCGTCACTAGATACTGGGGTCTTCCCAGACTGTCTTAAGACTGCTGTAGTTAAACCCCTTCTTCAGAAACATAATTTTGACCCCTCGGCTCTTGAATTTTAGACCCATCTCTAACCTGCCTTTCTTAAGTAAAGTTCTGGAGAAGGCAGTCATTATGCAGTTAAATGACCACCTAAATAAACATGCTATTCATGATAAATTTCAGTCGGGTTTTAGAACAAATCACAACACAGAAACTGCACTCGTTAAAGTAGTAAATGATTTGCGGGTAAATGCAGACAGAGGCCATTTATCTGTTCTCATCCTCTTAGATCTGAGTGCCGCATTTGACACCATTGATCATAATATTCTTAGAAATCGCCTTAGTCAATGGGTGGGCCTCTCTGGCAGTGTCTTAAATTGGTTTGAATCCTACCTGACAGGGAGAAAATATTTTGTTAGTTGTGGGAATTACAACTCGAAGACACATGATATCCGATATGGTGTTCCACAAGGCTCTATCCTGGGTCTGCTGCTCTTCTCAATCTACATGCTTCCGTTAGGTCAGATTATCTCAGGGCACAACGTGAGTTACCACAGCTATGCTGATGACACACAGCTGTACTTATTAATAGCACCTGATGACTCCGACTCTCTTGATTCACTAACACAATGTCTGACTTGTATCTCAGAATGGATGAATAGTAACTTTCTCAAGTTAAATAAAGAGAAAACTGAAATTTTAGTGATCAGCAATAATGGATACAATGAGGCTATTAGAAATAAACTGGATATATTAGGATTAAAAGTCAAGACGGAGGTAAAAAGCTTAGGGGTGATTGTTGACTGTAATCTGAATTTTAAATCACATATTAATCAGATCATTAGGACAGCATTTTTTCACTTAAGAAACATAAGTAAAGTTAGACCTCTTATATCACTGAAAGATGCTGAGAAATTAGTTCACGCATTTGTTTTCAGTCGACTAGATTACTGTAAAGCACTCCTCTCTGTTCTACCCAAAAAAGATATAAATCCGTTTGCAACTAGTGCAGAATGCAGCTGCTAGAATCCTAACTAGGAAAAGAAAATCCGAACACATTACTCCAGTTTTGATGTCACTACACTGGTTACCTGTGTCATTCAGGATTGACTTTAAAATTATGCTTATGGTTTATAAAGCCTTAAATAATCTCGCCCCATCTTATATATCGGAATGTCTGACATCTCATATTCCAAATCGTAACCTCAGATCCTCAAATGAGTGTCTCCTTAGAATTCCAAGAACAAAACTTAAAAGAAGTGGTGAGGCGGCCTTCTGCTGTTATGCACCTAAAATCTGGAATAGCCTGCCAATAGGAATTCGCCAGGCTGATACAGTAGAGCACTTTAAAACACTGCTGAAAACACATTACTTTAACATGGCCTTTTTATAACTTCATTTTAATCATAATTTAACTTAATCCTGATACTCTATACAGTGGTGTGAAAAACTATTTGCCCCCTTCCTGATTTCTTATTCTTTTGCATGTTTGTCACACAAAATGTTTCTGATCATCAAACACATTTAACCATTAGTCAAATATAACACAAGTAAACACAAAATGCAGTTTTTAAATGATGGTTTTTATTATTTAGGGAGAAAAAATCCAAACCTACATGGCCCTGTGTGAAAAAGTAATTGCCCCTTGTTAAAAAATAACCTAACTGTGGTGTATCACACCTGAGTTCAATTTCCGTAGCCACCCCAGGCCTGATTACTGCCACACCTGTTTCAATCAAGAAATCACTTAAATAGGAGCTGCCTGACACAGAGAAGTAGACCAAAAGCACCTCAAAAGCTAGACATCATGCCAAGATCCAAAGGAATTCAGGAACAAATGAGAACAGAAGTAATTGAGATCTATCAGTCTGGTAAAGGTTATAAAGCCATTTCTAAAGCTTTGGGACTCCAGCGAACCACAGTGAGAGCCATTATCCACAAATGGCAAAAACATGGAACAGTGGTGAACCTTCCCAGGAGTGGCCGGCCGACCAAAATTACCCCAAGAGCGCAGAGATGACTCATCCGAGAGGTCACAAAAGACCCCAGGACAACGTCTAAAGAACTGCAGGCCTCACTTGCCTCAGTTAAGGTCAGTGTTCACGACTCCACCATAAGAAAGAGACTGGGCAAAACGGCCTGCATGGCAGATTTCCAAGACGCAAACCACTGTTAAGCAAAAGAACATTAGGGCTCGTCTCAATTTTGCTAAGAAACATCTCAATGATTGCCAAGACTTTTGGGAAAATACCTTGTGGACTGATGAGACAAAAGTTGAACTTTTGGAAGGCAAATGTCCGTTACATCTGGCGTAAAAGGAACACAGCATTTCAGAAAAGAACATCATACCAACAGTAAAATATGGTGGTGGTAGTGTGATGGTCTGGGGTTGTTTTGCTGCTTCAGGACCTGGAAGGCTTGCTGTGATAGATGGAACCATGAATTATACTGTCTACCAAAAATTCTGAAGGAGAATGTCCGGCCATCTGTTCGTCAACTCAAGCTGAAGCGATCTTGGGTGCTGCAACAGGACAATGACCCAAAACACACCAACAAATCCACCTCTGAATGGCTGAAGAAAAACAAAATGAAGACTTTGGAGTGGCCAAGTCAAAGTCCTGACCTGAATCCAATTGAGATGCTATGGCATGACCTTAAAAAGGCGGTTCATGCTAGAAAACCCTCAAATAGAGCTGAATTACAACAATTCTGCAAAGATGAGTG
The DNA here is from genome assembly GCF_016835505.1 of Polypterus senegalus. Classification (NCBI taxonomy): domain Eukaryota; kingdom Metazoa; phylum Chordata; class Cladistia; order Polypteriformes; family Polypteridae; genus Polypterus; species Polypterus senegalus. The sequence goes on along the minus strand of NC_053154.1, from coordinate 135,534,442 downwards.
GGCCAAAATTCCTCCAGAGCTGTAAAAGACTCATTGCAAGTTATCGCAAGCGCTTGATTGCAGTTATTGCTGCTAAGGGTGGCCCAACCAGTTATTAGGTTCAGGGGGCAATTACTTTTCACACAGTGCCATGTAGGTTTGGATTTTTTCTCCCTAAATAACAAAAACCATCATTTAAAAACTGCATTTTGTAATTACTTGTGTTATATTTGACTAATGGTTAAATGTGTTTGATGATCAGTAACATTTTGTGTGATAAACATGCAAAAGAATAACAAATCAGGAAGGGGGCAAATAGTTTTTCACACCACTGTATGTTCAATCTCCTCAAAATAACTATTCATGGTGGCTCTAAAATCCATACTGACCCCTACTCTCTTTTCTGTTTGTTTTTCCGGTTTCTTTGTGGTGGTGGCCTGTGCCACCACCACCTACTCAAAGCTTCATGATGCTCAAACAATGATGGACGGATTAAAAGGCAGAAGTCTACGTGACCATCATCATCATCAAGCCCTTCCGTGAGAATCCTAAATCCAAAGAGGACTGTTTCATTTATGTTAGGTAGAATGCCCAGAGGGGACTGGGCGGTCTCATGGTCTGGAATCCCTACAAATTTTATTTTTTCTCCAGCCGTCTGGAGTTTTTTTTGTTTTTTCTGTCCCCCCTGGCCATTGAACCTTACTCTTATTCGATGTTAATGTTGATTTATTTTGTTTTATAATTGTGTCTTTCATTTTTCTATTCTTTAATATGTAAAGCACTTTGAGCTACTGTTTGTATGAAAATGTGCTATATAAATAAATGTTGTTGTTGTTGTTGTTGTTATGTACATAAAATGCTTTCCTGTATACTCCTGTCTAATATGGGAAGACATTTGTTTCACTTCAACAGTAATGTTCAGCAGCCCAGTACCTGAAACAAGACCTTTCAGATTCCTAGTATTACACCACAAACAGAAATACTGTAGAAATATTATAAAGAAAACACCCTAAGCCAAACCTAACCCTGGTTTTTTCTCTTTGCTCCCAGACAGGAAATCATTCAAATCATAACAGTGATGTAAGGAAGCACCTCCCTAGATAAGCACTCTATTTCCCAATTGCTCCATCAATGATTACACTATTTTAAGTAGCTCAAAAGCACTTGATCTGGGGTGACAAACTCAGGTCCTGGAGAACGCCCGTGGCTGTGGGTTTTCGTTTCTGTGACTTTCGTTAACTAGTGGACGGTTACTGCCGCTAACTGAACAGACGTCCTTTGCCTTATTTTGAATTGATCTGCTTTTTAAGATTCATAACCCTTAAATATTTATTTTTACTTTGCCGGAAGTCAAACAACAGTGAGAAATGCAAAGAGAGCCAAAGAGATGATTAGCTAATGCATTGTTAGTACTATCATTTCAAATTCATTGACTTTCTTCTTTTTGAATGCACAGTCAAATGTTTCATCCACCAGAACACATCAATATTTTAATTTTTCTGTTACATATATTTCATTCAAACCAATACAGTACTGTATGATGGACACATATGGAGTCAGGTTAGTTGGTCATTATTGTTTGTATGCTAGTTAAGATAAAAAGAAACAAGCATTCTGAAACATTAAAACCAAGTTAATTCAAATAAATGCAAAAGAAGTCTGTTCTGTTAGCAGCAGTAATTGGTTACTAATTAAGAAAGTGGCTGAAATGAAAGCGTGCAGCCACTGTGGCCCTCCAGAATCTCAGTTTGACTCCCCTACTGGTTCTTCTGTGCTGCTGAGCTGCACGCACTACAGTTTGTCATCCATCAGCATCTTCATTCACAGGAACACAGGAAAGACGGGACTACCCACCAAAGTAAAAATCCAGAACATATTTCATACAATAAAATAAAAAAAAACCATCATCTTCGAAGCAATTCATTTCTTACCTCCTTAATCCAATGCAGAGTCAGAAGGTCACACAAAAAAAAGCACCAACCAGCCCTACATGGCCTCCATTGTAAGACAGGGCACACTAAAGCACACAATCACGTCTTGCCATTTTCCAACCCCCTTAATCCCAACCAGGGTTGTGTGGGCTGAGGCCTGTCTCTGCTAGCATAGGGCACAAGGCAAGAGTAATCCCTGGACAGGGTGCCAGTCCATTACTGGGCAAAGACAAACACATCCACACTCCAAATACACATTAGGGACAATTAGTGTCACCAGTTCACCTAACCTGTATGTCTTTAGACACTGAGAAGAAGTCAGGGGACATGGAGGAAAGGCATGTAAACATGGGGAGAACATGCAAATTCCATGCAGGGAGGAACCATGACATGAACCTTGATCTTCTTACTGCGAGGCAGCAGACCTACCACTGTACCACCATGCCGCCAAGCTCACAGTCAAACACAGCTAAACTGAGAGTAGCAAATCAAACTAACATGAAAATGTCTGGGATGTGGCAGGAGAACTGAACTACTAAGTGGAAAATGGTGTTAGCATGCAAAGTATGTTCAAACCTGACACCAAATGTGACCCAACTTGGGATTCAGACTTGTGAAGAGGCAGCATAACCTGCTGTGTTCCATTCTTCACAGCAACTTTCACATGCTGTAATCTTATGTGTGTGAATGTGAGAGCATCACTTATTATGGAATGATAAAGATAGAAAAATACCAATTAACAATGGGGTCCTTCCAACAGAAGTATGGTGTTGAACTGTGCTAAATATATCTTCAGATTTAAAACTCGAGCTACATATGGTTTCAAACGAATGTGGCAGAAATGAGAACGCTGAGATGGATATGTGCAGTTACAAAGAAGGGCTGAATAAGAAATGAAACAATCAGAGGTACAACAAAAAATAGAAGAGATATCTAAGAAAGTGCAGGAAAGAGGTATGGACATGTGATGAAGAGGGACAATGAATAAGTGGGCAGCAGAGTGATAGCAATGGAAGGACAGGGGAAGAGGAAGCAAGGGAAGCCAAAGCAGAGGTGGATGGATAAAATACAATACAATCTGAAGGAAAAGGCCTTGAATGGTGAGCCAGTGCAGAACCAAGCTGCATGGAAAAGGTTGATCAGGCACCTGGACCTCACTTAGAAGTGGGAAGAGATGAAGAAGAAGCTTAAGTGCTAGGTTTTGCAATAAGATTTGAGCGGAAATGCTGTAATCCTTTCATTTCCAAAGCAAATATCTGCAAGAGTTGTGAAACTGACACAAGCCATTCTGTTAAAGACCTTTGCCCTTTACTCAGTAAAAGCCAGCTAGGAAAAAGGTTAGCAGAAGTGCATATTCGTCCACTCCCTGGAAACTACTTTTAAATTCTTGGCTTCAGCTACTGTGTCTAACAAATCATTTAAACACACCATTGCCCTCCAGTAAGTAGCAGGCAAAAGGCATTTCATGCAGCTGCCTGAGATTCCAGACTGGTTAGTTTGTCATTTTATTGTGTTAACACATACACTGCAGGGTGGCATGGCTGCTAATATATTGGCTGATTATAAAAATCAGCTCCAAGCCCCAGAGCAGTTGATTTATCAACTCTATAAAGTGCAAGTGTGACAAATTCAGGAGTACCACAAAAGAGGCAGCTGAGATAGACTAAGCCATTAGAATAATATTTCATACAATAGCAACAACTAGACATGGGATTTGCCTTTGAACAGCACACTGGTTAGCTTGTGCTTGCAATGCTATTGTTATCATAGCCTTCGATGATGATGTCCTCCATCATTGTGAGGTAAACTTTCTCTTTAAATTCAGGCTGCCTATGTGAAAGAAAGCTGAGTGTTTCAATTTAAATTCACAATTTTAGCATAGGTATACCTTTCTTTAATTTAAATACAGTAAGCATTATCAAATACAGCAGCAGTGTAATTATATTGAAAATATTAAGTAATTGCAAATTTTTGGTCAAGAGCTTTCCATGTAATCATTCAGTGATCAGTGTCACTCTGTACGGATGTGCACTGCTCCATATTTTAAAGTGGGTTTAAGCGGCTATGTCACTTTCATAACTCCATTTATTTTCATTTTTAAAAATGGCCATACTTGATCATGCCTTATTATCTATTTTTTGTTTTTCAATCTCAGCGAAAGAACTAATATTGCCAGAAAGGCCAAGTTTTGGATCGTCTGACCTTCAATTGAAAGTATACCGTTCAAAGAAATGTAAGAGAAAAATAACTAGGTCTTATAATATGCATTTATAAATAATTCAAGATCTAGCTGTGCCCGGAGAGCTGTCATGTTTTATGGCTGAAAGTAGGTCTGACTATACAGATGTTCAGATGAACCTGGTAAATGAAAATATCAAGGAAAAAAATGTGATTTTTACCTTTGCACTTCACTGGAATTGCTTCATTTTTAAATAAAAACTGTCTATTGAAATCTTCCTTCACAGATTCTATGCCTATATTTTTTTTCAGGCATGGTAAAATTGTTTTCCAGAGGGGAGATGAAGATGTGAAACAGGATCTACCGCAACAGCTGGCCCTGTTATACAGTGCTGGGCAAATGACCAAAAAAGATAAGAAACAAAGTGCAGCAGATGATAATTACTCCTGTAATATATGCCATGTACAGGGTGTGACACATTTCCAAGAATACTCTTTTGTCATTTAAGATTTTATTTTATATAGTGTGCTTACATTAAAACTGCAGCACAACTGAATAATATGTGCAATTAATACTTTGTGATAACATGTTGAGGAGAGATGGCTACACATTTACTCAGGGCCACTTGGTGCTGTGACATTGACATCTGCCCGTGTGAAATAAAGTAAAGCTCACCTTGACTGACTTCAGATTTTAGAATGATTTGTTTACCTGAAACAAATTAAATCACAAAGTGCCACCACATAAAGGGGCTGCTTTTGGGACCAAAATACTGATTTATTTGAATTATTGAGCTTAAACAGTCCCCTCTGATTCAGTCCATCACAATCAACAAATACTGTAAACTGAGTAAAAATCCCACTGAATATTTTTGATGCTGTACAGTGCCTCATTTATATATATATAAATAGCTACAGGGCTGGGCTTCAAAGCCCTGTACCCGAGGCCCCTTGCCTAACCAGGACGGACGCCCCCACTCTGTCTGGAGGAGGCACTCGCCCTCCTCCGGTCCTCCAAGGCGTCCCGGCCGGGCTCCTGCCCGACCGGCAACCGCACGGGATAAACCGGCATCGGGGCGCCGCCTGGCGGTGACCACGGGCCCCTACAGGGAAGGGCTTCCATGCCCTCAACCCGTGGCCCCAACAGAACCAGGACGGGCGCCTCGCGGTCTGGAGGAGGCACAGGCCCTCCTCCCGTCCTCCTGGGCGTCCCGGCCGGGCTCCCGCCCCGGCCGGGGCCACAATATATATATATAGTGGACTATGGCTGGCCAGTCATCCTGGCCAATACCCCCAGGCTGCCAGGTGAAGCCCTCCCTGCAGCATGGAGGTGCCCCGAATGCCAGTAGGGAATTCTGGACAGTGGAGTTTTCATCCACAGACCTGCTGGATACCACAGGGGCCCCTAGAGGATGCTGCAGGGAGGCCCAAGGATTGTTACGTGCCAGCGACAAGGGAAATGACGTACTTCTGGGATGAAGAAGAGGACTTTTGATCTGACCCGGAAGTGATAGGAAGTCACGTGGACTGATGGATCGGAAACACTTCTGGGTCAGGGAATATAAAAGGACTCGTTGAGCTGAGCTGGGTGGCAGGGTGGCAACGCGTCTGGGAGAGTGGAGGATTGATTATTGATTTTATTGTGGATTATTATATGAGTATTGTGGAGTGGAAGGTGCTTTGTGCACGTATTTGTTCAAATAAAATAATAATTTGTACTTTTATTTGGTGTCTGGCATCTAGTCTGAGGGTTCAAGGGGACGACAGCGCCCCCTATCTGTCACAATATATATATATATACAGTAGACCCTTGATATACGACCGGCCTGACATGCAAACTACTTGAGTTACGACCAAAATTTTTGTTTTGATTTCCGACCAACATCTTGCGTTACGACCCGAATGCGGTCATGTGTATCCGCTCACGCGATTGCAAACAAACAGCCGAGAGCATTTGCAAGCGGCAGTTGGAGTCCGGATACGTGTGTTTGTGGACGTAATTTTTCTCAGTGCAGTGATTTATATAATTTATTTTGATAATTACTATCAAAATGGCCCCAAAGAAGCTAAGTAAGGAAGAGAAGACAACGAAGGTAAAGAAAGCAATCACAATCGAAACAAAGAAGGAAATTGTGCGTAAATATGAAAGTGGCGTTCGTGTGACCGATCTCGTTAACATGTACAGCATGTCGAAATCCACCATCTCCACAATTTTACAACGAAAAGATTTGTATAAGGAAGCTAGTGTTGCTAAAGGTGTTATTCAAATTAGTAAGTCACGATCAACAGTGTTATACAAGGTAGAAAAACTATTATTAGTGTGGATAAATGAAAGGCAGATGGCAGGTGATAGCCTATCTGAGTCTATCATTTGTGAAAAAGCTAGGACTATAAATGCAGATCTGTTAAAGGATAAGCCATCAACAAGTGATAGTGGTGAAACATTTCGTGCCAGTAAGGGGTGGTTTCACAATTTTAAAGCGAGAACTGGGATTCATAGCATAGTTAGGCATAGTGAAGCAGCCAGCGCTGATAAAAGGGCTGCCGAAAATTACATACACTACTTTGAAATGATAACACAGGGAAATGACTTTTGCTCTCATCAAGTTTTCAACTGTGATGAAACTGGGCTTTTCTAGAAGAAAATGCCCAGGAGAACATACATTACCCAGGAAGAGCAGAAAATGCCTGGCCACAAGCCTATGAAGGATATGCTAACCTTATTGGTATGTGCCAATGCGAGTGGTGACCTCAAGATAAAGTCTCTCTTGGTTTATCACTCTGAGACCCCTAGAGTGTTCAGAAAACATACAGTCATGAAGAATAGGCTAGGGGTCATGTGGATATCTAATGCAAAAGCCTGGGTAACAAGAGTGCTTTTTCTTGAGTGGATCAGGGAGGTTTTCTGTCCTACTGTTAAGAAATATCTAGAGGACAAAGGCTTACCGCTCAAGGCTCTCCTCATCATGGACAATGCTCCTGCTCACCCAAGAGACTTGGAAGAAGAGTTGGCTGAAGAATTCCCATGGCTTACTGTAGATTTTCTCCCACCTAATACAACTCCTCTACTGCAGCCTATGGACCATCAGGTTACAGCTAACTTTAAGAAGCTATACACCAAGGAACTGTTCCAGAAGTGCTTCAAGATGGTCTCAGATACAGATTTAACTCTTACAGAGTTCTGGAAGAAATATTAAAACATCCTTTCCTGTGTGGGGTTAATAGAGAAATCCTGGGCCAATGTCTCTCTAAGGACACTAAGATCTGCCTGGAAGAAAGTGTGGCCTAAAATTATAGAGGAGAGAGACTTTGAAGGCTTTGTAGAGGAGCCTGAACATGCAACTGACCCTGTGTTTGATGACATTGTCATTATAGCTAAGTCCATAGGCTTGCAGGTTGACAGTGGTGATGTTGAGGAACTGGTGGAGGAACACTCAGAGGAATTGTCTACAGAGGAACTTCAGCAACTTCTTGCTGAGCAACAGAGAATGGAAGCTGAGGAGCTTTCTGAAGAGGAGGGGGAGGATCAACAATCAGTGCAGCAAATGTCCTCTTCTGAAATAAAGGACATCCTGAAAAAATGGACAGAGCTACAAACATTTATAGAGAAGACCCACCCAGACAGAGAAAAAGCTAATCGTTACATTAACTTGCTTAATGACAATGTCATGTCATACTACAGAACTGTGTTGAAGAAAAGACAGAAACAGACAACCTTAGACCAGTTATTTCCAAAAAGGTTGAGACCTAGTGAGCCAGAAGCAGGTCCTAGTGGTCTACAGCTTCTCCCAAGGAGAGAAAGGACACCAGAGAGCCAGAGTCCTGATGTTCTTATGGAAGGGGACTCTTCTTCCAAACAATAACCACCTTCCATTTCATTCTCCTCCTCCTCCGTTCCTGCAAGCCAAAAAATTTCAACTTAAATGGTGAATACAGTATGAACTTGTTGTTTCTGGTAGGCTAGGCACTTTTTATAACTGTTTGGCTAGTACATTAGAAAAAGTATTGGTGTTTTTGGTAAATTATGCACATTATACAACCCTTTTTCAGTATGAAAAATTTAAGTAAGTGTTGCTGTGGGAGGTTCGGAGTGCATTATGGGTATTTACATTATTTCTTATGGGAAAAATAGTCTTGACTTACAACCAACTTGAGTTACAACCAACCCTCGTGAACGAATTGTGTTCGTAAGTCAAGGGTCCACTGTATATATACAGTATGTTGCATAGTTTTACTGTCAAATAATGCAAAGAGTATGCAGCACGTGTTTTGCCCAAATTCTGGGTAATCGGGGTAATTACATTCATGGTATTCATAGTCTGAATCACGATATGATTATATGGGTGGTTACCTACCAGGTAACACTTGTGGTTGGTCTGCAAGTTGCCAAACATCTGCCACGGGCCCTCTCAGTTGCGAGAAGCAGATCATAGAATGTTGCATAGTATTACTGTCAAATAATGCAAAAAGTACGCGACACGTGTTTCGCCCTAATTCTGGGCTCATCAGGCGTACACACTCACTGCACCTCCTCTCGGGGATCGAACCTCAGACAATCAGGTTACGAATGCCATGAATGTAATTACCCCAATCTACATGCTGTCAAATAAACAACCTACACACCGTGAAGCAATGTAAAGAAGCTTCGCCTCTGACCCTGACATCCGAGGTTCCATCCATGCCATGAATATATATATATAAAAAAAAACTTGGCTTAAAATTGAGCAGTCTATCTAGCAGCTGTAACCTTGTAGAAACTCAGTGGCCTTAAATCCTCAGCAGCATTTTAAATATTTAATGACACCAACTCGTTAAGGTTTAATTAATATTTTATCACTGTATATAAAATAAAAATGAAATCTGTAACAGATTTTTCTAAAAGGTGCCAAGAGATTAATCAAGATTGTTTTTTTTTTTGTTTTTTTTTTTTAGGTGGAAAGGGGAAGAAAAAAATTGTTGACATTGTTTGGCCTTCCATTATTTGATCTTCAATGAAATAATAAGAGGCCAATTGCACTTTTCTGAAATGAAAAAAATAAATCCATCCATCCACGAAAATTCTGAATCAAATGCAAAGATGAACATCATTTTTGCACTTATGCAGCATAAGCATGGACAAAAGGAATGCCAGGACCCTCAGGAGTCACACTGCCTCCTTTTAAAGGCAACGTCGGGTTTTATGACAAGAACTTTAAAAGCCAGGCTGCGCTATTATTGCATGTTGCTGCACGCCACTGGATCATCTCCAGGAAAGAGAGCTGCTTCCCATATTCAAAGGTAAACATTAAGTCTATAAACAGGAACAAAATGTTTTAGCAGTGCATTCTTTAGTCTTTTTGTTATAGAAACTGAAGGGACTGCTCACCAAACATTCACTGTTACATTCACTCTTAATATGGTTGCAGTGGGTTCACTGAAGATAAGCAACAACACAAAATTATGTTCTGTATATAAAGGCAAAGCTCAAAGTGTACTTATTGGACACTGCTAGAGCAAAAACAGTTTTTTTTCTCTAATCTTGACACACTGGTATGATTAGACGTGTTGATATATTTATATTATTTAGCCTTACATACCCCCAACACTGAAATGGAACTTAGCTGCAAACTATAATCTGTCACCCTTATTTGTTGTCCCAGAGGGGTGGCTACCACATCTTCCCATATGTAAAGCCTTTAAAAATTACACACAGAATTCACTCATAACAGGTCTTGTCTTTGTCTTGATTTGCGGCTAAAACTTTGCTCTTGATTGCCATTAAGGTCACAAGCAGTTCTTTTAAAAGACATTTCCCTTTAGAAGAGTTGAGTGCTGTTTCTCAGCTTGAGCATGTGAGCGAGGGAAGCGGCTAAAGGGAAACATTTTATATTTACTATGTGATGCAGGCAGAGGAGGAGGCACCCTGCAGGGCAATAAGTTATGTAATTCATTGGTTTCTTCAATTCTTAATCTGAAAAATGTGGATCCTTACAAAGTAGAAAATACAGCCGAAAAAAAGAAAAAAAACCTAGAAAAATTTGTAACATTGTGTTCAAGCTGGCAAGCAGTTATGCTAGGAAGGGAGTGAGGGCAAAGCGCACACTCGTACAGGAGAGCAACATTAAATCAAGTACAGTGTAGGCAGCAGTGTTTATGCTCGGAAGTAAAAGAGAGATAAAACACAGAGCAAAGGAGACACAGTCATGTAGGGAACTGGAAAGGGAAAAATAAAATAATGAATGAAAAGGTAGGGAGGCAGGTGAAGCCCAATAAGCATCTGAAAAAGTCACATATCAGGCTATTACAATATGGGAGTAGCAGCAGAGGGTGGCATGATGGTGCAGTGGGTAGCCCTGCTGCCTCGCAGTTAGGAGACCCGGGTTTGCTTCCTGGCTCCTCTCTGCATGGAGTTTGCATGTTCTCCCCGTGTCTGCGTGGGCTTCCTCCCACAGTCCAAAGACATGCAGGTTAGGTGCATTGGCAATTCTAAATTGTCCCTAGTTGGTGCTTGGTGTGTGTGTGTGTGTGTGTGTGTGTGCGTGCCCTGTGGTAGACCGGCGTCCTGCCCAGGGTTTGTTTCCTGCCTTGCACCCTGTGTTGGCTGGGATTGGCTCCAGCAGACCCCCGTGACCCTGTAGTTAGGATATAGCAGGTTGGAAGGATGGAGTAGCAGCAGGGTAATGGGCAAAGTGTGTGATAGTGTGATAATCAGGTGCTTAGAGAAGGTTAACAAGCATAAGATGGCTATTATAGCTGCTTTAAAGTTATATTTACATTCTTGGTTTTAAAAGGCTAAACTATTTCATCCTAACAAATGTTTAAAAAGGGCTAATTAACACCTTCAGACCAGGGTCACTGAACACAAGGACATAATAGTGAATTGTAATAATTTGATAGATAATGTACACTGCTTGAGCGGTGTTGTATGCGTCTGTACTCCAGAAGGCTAGTAGAGACTGGTACTAAGAACAGCACAAAGTAGGAGGTGGACGCTGGTCCAAGGACGGCTAACCCAGAGGTAGAGGTTTCTGACAATACTCAGGACATTATGGAGGTGGATGACAAATCTGATAACTCCAATGTAAAGTCACAACAGGTCAACTCTAAGACAGACTCCAGAAAGCAGAAAGAAGTAAAAGGGGAAGGGGGTCTTAGGTTTTAGAGTGATTGACACACAAGTTTGATGGTGGCTCTTTTGTAGATATGTAGGGATGACCAGTAGTGCATGGCACATGATGCCACTATTGTGATGGTATAAAGGTCGGCATCACACACTTCTTGGTTGGCCGAGATTGTGGACACTACAAAAACTTTCCCATGTGTTTTTTTTTTTTTTGTATTTAGTTTTTTTTTACATAGAACCTTCATTGCTGTTAAGCTCTCATGTTTTGATTTTCTGAACTCTTGGGACTGACCTTTGTTTATTTGTTTGTTTTGACAAAATTTTAATATCCTAGTTCTTATTCACCTGCCCAAGCCAGCATTATTTCTTACATTAGGCAGAATATTGGTGTAGGATAGAGGAGCAGAGGTTTATGGGACTTTTTGGAAAAGATGTGATCCATGCAGCTGATGTATTGGGAATGTCTATGCATAGGTTGGCCAAGGATTGTTTAAACTGGGGAATGGGAGGCAGGAGGTTTAGGACAACAAAGGTCTAAGTGTTCATATAAGAGAACCGAGGTAACTGAAATTACTAGCCTTTAGCCAATAAACCAAAATAATGTCACAATATTGTCTTAATGCTAGAAGTATTAAAAATAAATCAATTTGAGGCATATATACACTGATGTTATAAGTTGTCACACACGTGCGACTAGGAAGGAGCTGAGTGGACCAAATGGAGGTAATTACCTGCCAGGCCAGGAGGTGGTAGCGTATACTAAACCTACCTCTGTTATCTCTGCAGGCCAAATTTGGGAAAACCTGCCTGATGTAATATAACTTCCTTTTCCAGCGCCCAGACTGACGTCACTTCTGGTTCACTGCTTATAAAACCACCATCATCAGTTCAGTCTTGGAACACAACCTAAGCACATCATTCTTGTTTTCTATACCATTTTGCAGCCAGGAACAATATATGGGTGGCTGCCCCAAACCTTTTTTCGTGTGTTGAGACTACTTCTTTTACAAAGTGTAAAACAATGCTGGCTTTACTCTGAAGCTGAAGATAAGCATGGTATAAATGAATATACATTACTTAGAAAAGACAGGCAAAATCAAATAGGTGAAGGGTTGCCTATTCACATAAGTGAGGATTTAAATACGAGTCTTCTTCAAATACGTAGGAGATGAGCCACATCTTAGTGAGGATATGGTGACCTGACTAGAATGGCAGCAAAGGATTAGGGACCACATGATACAGATAACAATGTCTAATGTGCAGCTTTTTAATATCAAAAGAGAAAGTTTATAGTTGGATTTTGTGTTAATGGTGGGGGGGGGCTTTAATAATCCAAATATTGACTCTTACAAATAACAGAGGACAGGAAGAGGAATTTAATCAGTGACTGTTAAAACACCAATGACAGAAGGTGCTTTTCTAGATTTGTTTAAAAATTTCATAATAACCAGGATAGAACACAAAGAGTAGAGATTATTGAACTGTTAGGATTTATTCATGATAATAAAATACGCGTCACAGTGTTTCGTAAGAAAGCTAAGGTTGCTAAATTTAACTTTAGCAAGGCAGGTAAAGAACAGATTCGGCAAAGTGCACTAACATATATGTTATTAAGAAGATTCTGTAGCAAACATAAATAGAATATGAATGCATTAAATGGTATTTGTGTCAAATTGCTTTTATTTTTATTACAGCATATGTAACACAGTAGATTGTCAATTCCAAATATGGCACTGATGCTCCAACTCTAATTAAAAAAGAAAGAAAACAAATTCTAAATACATAATGCATGTATACATGCAAACAGGCTCAGGCCATTCGTGATGATGTATATTTCTGATATTATTGATTACAGTTTCAATTCTGAACAATCTAGTCAAATGTACATTACCATGGGCATCACTTTTGTATCTAAGAATGAAGTCAGGAGGAAACCAGCCTTGAACGTAATGACACCATATACTGTATATCCTTAAATAACCGTTGTAAAAGGCGCTATATAGCGCCCGACCCGGCACAGACTACGCAGAGGCACATGTACAAAACACACAGGCTTTTATTTTTTCTTCACCCGTGGGCGCACACCTTCCTCGTGACCCACAGGCAATACACAGTCCCAAAGCACTATAAATCCCACACAACAACTCTTTCTGGCACCACCACTCCTCCCAGGCAACCTCGTCCTCTTCCTCCCGATTCTGGCCAAGAATGAAAGGAGGTTGGCCCACTTTATAGCCCACCTGGAAGTGCTCCAGGTGCCTGACCAGCTGGTCTTAATTGCACCTCTGGGTGGGGCTGGTAAGTCGTCCCTTGTGGCGGCTGGCTCTCCGCAGCACCCCCTAGCGGCCACCCCATCTCCCATCCGAGCTGTGGTGGACTCCATGTCCCATGGAGCCACGGAGGAGACTGAGGAAGGACCCACGGCCAGGGAGACTGCCCCCAGGCGCCCCGGTTAAGGTATTGCACTGTCCATGGTGGCTCCATGGGACCCGGCTGTCCGTCACACCATGCTTGACAACATTGGGCTAATTTAATGTCACTAAGCCTCTACTGGAATAACAGCGCCGAATTGTGAATCCCCCCTTGCCCTTCGTGTTGTATTAGGAATGGTGACTGTTGAAGCGGTGATGTCTCCGCTGGTCTGAATTCATTAACAGATTTAGTTATTCAGTCACCTCTTAAGCACAATACAAACGATGATAGTGCACATGTTTATTTACCAAATCTAGCATAAAATAATCACAATTTTTACAAAGTTTTATGAATGATAATTTTGTTGTCTAATTGTTATAATGTTTTTCGAATTATATAAATAAACAAATCTAAAGTCCATAACAACAGAAGCATCATTTAAATGTAATGTATAAGCGGTAGGATAACATCTTGTTTTATTGTATTCATAATATCTCAGCATTGAACACCTTACTCTTGAATGAGGTTGATTTCTTCCCTTCCCTTGTGATCTGCTTAGATTCCAGTATCTTGTAAAATGTGTAGCTTGCAAAGAAATATAATAATCGGTACATTAGTGTGAAAATCAGAGTCATAATATTTTTTCATTTATTACTTAATAAATTACTTTGTCTATGCAAGAAAGCACTAGTTATGCACCTGTTAATTATAGTGTATTTTGACTTTGATGATAAGGCTTCTTCTGAATTGCTAAGATTTACACTAATTAAAAGTTCCTTTACAGTGTACTTAATCAAAGACACCAGAACTGTAAATTTAAATGAAAAAAAAAATTAGGAAAACATTGTGTTTCTTCAAACATAACCAAATCAACAAGGTATAGATAAAACTATGTAACAAAAATGGAAGGAGAATACCTAGCTGTGATCTGTGACAAATGAGCTGTTAAATAACTTGGTGAACAATAAAGACAAGACATGTCTACAGTCATAGATCACCTTTATGTCAGCAGCTAATAGGCTGGTCTTGTCTGAAATAGCCTCTTTGGGGTTAATGCGTGTTGTACATGACTTGGATCATTCATCACACCACAAAACAGTAGACAACATCTCGGCAATCATCTTACAAATTAAGTATGTAAGAACGTGCTTGTGTCAGGATTTCGGATGTTTTATATCCTTTCTTACTTGTTCAGCTGACCAATGCACAAGGAGATGGCTGCAGTATTTCTTCCTGTGAATGGCAGTGACTGTCCTATTTAACTGGCTAACTAGCAAGGCTTCAGCTGCCCTGGTCCTCTCGAGGCAGCCATGACACATTGAGCAGTGGCTGTCTTGCTTCTAGTTTAGCCTGCTGTCTTGTGGCGAGTTGGTGTCTGTCCTTTTTCAACAAGCTGTTCTGTTACTGTCTAGTCAGCCATCTCTGGTGAGCAGTGCACGTCTTGCTACTGGTGAGTTGGCTGTGAGATTCTAAACTGTGCAGATTTCATTTTTGTATTTATTCTGCAATAATCTTGTTGTTTTCAAGGTGTTACATTTTATTGCTATTTCTATTTAATTGTGTGGTACTATTTTTATGTCATCATTTTTATATTAGTGGCAGCACCAATTTTGTTCCTTCAGCTAGTCCACAAACAAAGCAGCTTTTTGTGTTTTCATAATGAGAAGTCAAGCAAAATGATACCTTTTATTGACTAACTAAAAAGATTACAATATGCAAGCTTTCGAGGCCACTCAGGCCCCTTCTTCAGGCAAGATGTTCTCATATGAATTCTTTAATTTAACTGCTTATTTAAATTTTTATTTCTCTGTAGATGCAGAATCCCTGATCTTTGGTTCATTTTGATACTTGTTTTCATGACTCTGTGTTCTGGACGCTCTCCAAAGAAGTGACCTATTGCCTTTAAATTTATTACAGTCGTTCAATTTCTGCTTTGTTTCTCAACCATGGATTGTTTAACCTGTGAGTAATATTTAATTTTGTGTTTCAGAAAAAGGGATCATGAAAATGGAAGAATTCATAATGGTTATTGTGACTAGACTCTGCTCTTTGTCAATACAAGAAGTGAAACATTACCTGATGATCAATGCACTGCCACAGGCAACACAACTGCCTGTTGCAAAAGCCACTGGTCTCCCCATGGTGCTGTTCTTGTCATTTTTCTTCTTCTTTCCTCCAAACATTGTCACAGCATCATTCTATCATATCCATATGGCTAACATTAGTCATGATGCTTTGGGCTGACAACCTTGCCTACCAAAACTAAATGCTTATTTGTTCTGAATCAACTTATTTGTTTATATGACTAGTACCGTATATACTCGCATACAAGTCGGGTCTTGAAACCTGAAAAATCGATCATAAAATCAAACCCCGACTTACATGTCCATTCAAAAATGCGACACTTATTTATTTTTTATTTTTACATCTTCTTGCTTCCTCCAATCTCGCACCAGTTTCTCAGACACATTGAATTTTGTTGTGGCAGCGCACTTACCAATTTCTTTTGACTTTTCAATGACTTTTAATTTAAAACCAGCTTCATATTTTCTTCTGATCGAACGCTCCATTGTGATAAGGGATGCTCTTACAATAAAGGTGTATGAGGGTGTGAGATACAAAAAACATAAAACAGTGCAAACATTGCTTCGGAATAGCTTGGGTATTACCGTGTGTTCACGTAGGCATAATACATAGAAAAGAAAGGCAGTGTGCTCCGTGGTTACTCTCTCAGGTGGGTGTTAGCATATCATAATCTCTTGGACCAATAGCGTGAGTTTTCTGCATTCGACTTATACGACCGACATTAGAAAATACTGGAAATTATACAGTACTGTAAAATCAAGCCCTGACTTATCCACTGAAGAACTTAAATGTGAGTATACCTGTATATGGTAAATGCTTTGTCAAACTATTCTTGGCTTTCTATAATGTTAGTCAAAGTACTGTTACAATACCATGATCATGGCCCACAGTAGGACTGGCTTTTTGTTGAAATGAAGATCTTCTTTTAATTGGAGCTCCTAGGTTAGTTAAACACACTCTAATTTACTACATATTGTGTAATTACTGAATGACATAAAACATTTACCTTTATTCGGAATTTGTTATTTGCTGTGTTATTAGGCAGGCAGTGTGGCGTCCTAATTAAGTCTTTGGACCTCAAACCCTGAGGCTGTGTGTTCAAAATCCTGACACTCACATCATGCAAACATGAGAATGTTATGTCACCTGTTTGTGTGACATTTGGTAAAAGAAATGTAACCAATTGTATCTCACATGTTGTACGTCATCTTGGATAAAGCTGTCAGCCAAATAAGTAAATGTAATATCTATTTTGAAATACATTGTTTGAACAATTATCTGCTAACAATTTCACAGGTTGAAAAGTTATTGAAATAGCAGCTTCTCTGGCATTACATTATTGTGTCCTCTTTATTTCAGTTGTCAATATTTGGATACAATATAGAATCAAAGCTCTACAAAAAGAGTAAAATAAAAAGAAAATGAAAACTAGACTCTTGCTTATTGAAGTCTAAAGAAAAAATACAAAATTGACATTGAAATGTCTTTCTGATTGCAGAATCAGAGTAGCAAATTGCCAGTTTATTACATGGAAAGTTCAAATAGAAGCAACAATTATTAAATTAAATCATGTCAAAGAGCAGACACAGGTGCAAATTCAGAGTCTGATCTGGGATGAAAACATAACTGCTCTTATCTAAAAAGATCAGCAGCTTGTGTTTTTTTTTTCTCCATCAACTTCAAAAGGTTAATCTGTCCCAATCAGTGCAGGTACAGTTTAAAGAATCCTCACTTTTTCCATAACAGTCTGGTATGGCAATGCATCTGCTCACTCGATATATACTCAGCAAAAAAAGAAACGTCCTCTGACTTTCAACTGTTTTTACTTTCAGTAAACTTAATGTGTAAATATTTGTATGAACACTAAAAGAGTCAACACCATAAGACATAAACTAAAAATGTTTCACAATGTGTCCCTGAATGAAGGGAGGCTCAAAATCAAAAGTACCAGTCAGTATCTGGTGTGGCCACCAGCTGCTTAAAGTACTGCAGTGCATCTCCTCCTCATGGACTGGACCAGATTTGTCAGTTCTTGCTGTGAGATGTTACCCCACTCTTCCACCAAGGCACCTGCAAGTTCCTGGACATTTCTGGGGGGAATGGCCCTAGCCCTCACCCTGCGATCCAACAGGTCCCAGACGTGCTCAATTCCTTCGACGATAAACACGAATCCGTCCATCACCCCTGGTGAGACAAAACCGTGACTCATCAGTGAAGAGCACTTTTTGCCACTCCTGTCTGGTCCAGCGAAGGTGGGTTTGTGCCCATAGGCGGCGTTGTTGCTGGTGATGTCAGGTAAGGACCTGCCTTACAACAGGCCTACAAGCCCTCAGTCCAGCCTCTCTCAGCCTATTGCGGACAGTCTGAGCACTAATGAGGGATTGTGTGTTCCTGGTGTGACTCGGGCAGTTGTTGTGGCCATCCTGTACCTGTCACGCAGGTGTGATATTCGGATGTACCGATCCTGTGCAGGTGTTGTTACACGTGGTCTTCCACGCGAGGATGATCAGCTGTCCTTCCTGTCTCCCTATAGCGCTGTCTTAGGTGTCTCACAGTGCGGACATGGCAATTTATTGCCCTAGCCACATCAGCAGTCCTCATGCCTCCCTGCAGCATGCCTAATGCACGTTCACGCAGATGAGCTGGGACCCTGGGCATCTTTCTTTGGGTGTTTTTCACAGTCGGTAGACAAGTCTCTTTAGTGTCCTGAGTTTTTAGAACTGTGACCTTAAATGCCTACTTTCTGTAAGCTGTTAAGTTCTTAACGACCATTCCACAGGTGCATGTTAATTAATTGATTATGGTTAATTGAACATGCATGGAAAACATTGTTTAAACCCTTTACAATGAAGATCTGTAAAGTTATTTGGATTTTTAAAACATTATTGTTGAAATACACAGTCCTGAAAAAGGGACGTTTCTTTTTTTGCTGAGTATATAAACTGTAGTTTGTTATACAGACAAAAAAGACTGAGAGCCTGAAACTGGACTCCACTGAGGTTCTGTATACATTATGGGTCAGGAAACATGCTGGAAGCATCATTAAAGATTACAGTCACCTGTCAGTTATAACCATCGAGAAAATGTTACCAATCTCTAAAAGCAAGAACTATAAGACATATAAATAATTCCTTTCCTACCGTAGTCACCATGGCTAAACTCAGACTCTGATTATCCTCTTTTCCTGATTTTTAAACTCCACTTTTTAATACAAATTATATTTATTTTATAAAGAAATACTTGATGTATTACTGGGTGGGAGTGCAATTCTACTTTACTATATTGTTTTATATATATTTGTTTACTGTATGTAATGTTGTGATGGAGTCATGTATTGTATATTGGGTTAATAATCATGTTATGTGTATGGATGTAACACCAACAGAAATTCCAAACAACCATATTGCTTGGCCATAAAGTTCAAGATCAGCCCTGTTCATTAATAGAAAAAGTACAGACCTTATATACGGATTTGTTTTAAGGTTTTAAGGAAAGGCCCAGATGGCCAGATGCAATGACCCAGATGGCTAGGGAGGACAGAAAAAGATTCTTAATAAACTCCAGGGGTGAGATGCTGGAGGAAAAGCAAAATCTGCAGGGGTTCCAAGGCTCACTGGTCATTCTACCTGACATACATGAATGTAAGTAGTTCTTTATTGTTTTTTAAGCTTCATCCTAGTGGATTTGATCCTGTGGGTTTCATCAACAACTGAGGTATCTACTTATGTTCCAACATCACAAGTGGCTTTGCTGTACTTAAATTGCAGAAATATATATATATATATATATATATATATATATATATATATATATATATATATATATATATATATATATATATATATATGTATATATATATTTAATTTAGCTTATCACTTTAATATTTTATTTATCACACTGCTATTATTTAAATGAAATAGCCAAAAACAGGTGTAAGTGAAAATGTATTATAGACTGTTAGAGTTTGGTCTTATATCTTCTACTGAAAATAGTATTGATAGCAACACCAGCAAAACAGCCCCTTGTACAATTTTGTATATAACAAAGTAGAAATATGTAGTTGAGTATGTTTTGCAAATAATTTTAATTTATTTAAGCATGTAACTGTATGTCTGCTTTCACTTTTCTTTCACTATATTTTCAAACTCAAATGTGTATGTTACTCCAATATATTTTGCTAGGCACATTACTGCAATATTAAAATTTAAAACAAAAGAGCTACACAAATACAGTGAGTCAGTCAGTCAGTCAGTCAGTCATTGCCCAACCTGCTATATCCTACCACAGGGTCACGGGGGTCTGCTGGAGCCAATCACAACCAACACAGGGTGCAAGGCAGGAACAAATTCCCAGGCAGGGTGCCAGCCCACCACACACACACACACACACACACACACACACACATCCACACCAAGCACACAATAGGGACAATTTAGGATTGCCAGTGCACCTAACCTGCATGTCTTTGGACTGTGGGAGGGAACCAGAGCACCGGTAGGAAACACACGCAGACACGGGGAGAACATGCAAACTCCACACGGGGAGGACCTGGGAAGCAAACCTAGGTCTCCTTACTGCAAGGCAGCAGCGCTACCGCTGCGTCACCGTGCTGCCCTACACAAATACACACACTATTTATTCAGTCAATTATTTAATATACAGTCAACCCCCACTAAAATGTGCATATACCAAGAATTTCTAGCAATTTTCAAATTTGACCTTCTATGCATTCGTTCCAAGTACACCTCACCACAGCCGCAGAACAGGTTGGGGCTGGACGCTGGTGACACTCCTGTGGTGACACGTAGTCTCAGCTATTTCCACAGCGGATGCTGCTGCTGCTGCATTCACACACTGTCCTCATAAGAGCTGGCCGATTGGCGTGAGACAGGCCGCACATGCTGTGGGTCACTCAGCTGATCATGCATGTTGCTCATGTATCTTCCTGGGTATCATGGTTTCAAAAAATGTCAGGAGCTAGTTGGAAACACCCAAGAAAAACCAAATGACAATATCATTGAATGTGAAACTAGAAGTCCAGATAAATGCTTTATTAAACATTTTTTAATAAAGGACAACACCTTCCTACAGTTAGTTTTGATGAGTAATGTTATAATTAAATGAATTCTGTGAATTTTCATGCAGTTTGGTGCTATTTGAACAAAAATGGGAATCATTTTGGGGTTTTTGACGAATGAATTACTTCAACTTAATGCCTGTGTGCCTCTCCTGTTAGTGCCTACCCCACGGAATTAGAATACGAACATTAAGATGTCATCTCACTCTGAATGTCAGTGCTTCAAATTGCAATTGCTTGGTCAAACTTTATTCATTTGTAATATGACTCACACTCAAAATGACATTAGCCTGAATAGTTTGAAGTTTGTAAGAACGTTTTGTAGTTATAAATAAATAAAACCTACTTAAGTACAAATAATGTCAAATACTTTAAAAGAGCTACATGATTAGTTTGCTCACGGACAAGATACTTTTCCATTAAGGTGTTTCTACCTTTACTCAGGAATGGCTGTTGGGTCCTTCATACAACACTGCTCTTGTAGGATGGCACTACAATTGTAACATGTGAATTCAAGAATAGAGGAAGGAAGGAAACATTTGGGAAGGTCCTAAGTGATAACTGTATCTAGAACCTCACTGACTGCATTTTAATTTGGCAAAGACACTGTGACAGCAGGGGTTGCTGTTGCCCTGTGAAACCCGCAGACAACACGTCCAGACACCAAGTAAAATAAAAAAATTAAATTTAATATTTCTAATAATGTGCACAAAGCACCTCCACTTCCACGATACACAATAATAAATCAATAATCACAATAATAAACACGATAATCAATAATCCTCCTCTCCACCTAGCAGCTCCGTCACCCTTCCTCCCAACTCGGCTCAGTCTGCTGGGTTTCCCACAGTCCTTTTCATAATCCTTGACCCGGAAGTGCTTCTGTCCCTCAGTCCATGTGATTTCATAGCACTTCCGGGTCAGATGAAAACTTCTTCTTTTCTTCAGCCCGGATGTACCTTAGTTCTTCCATCCTCGTGACTTGTAAGTACTTCTGGGCTATAATAGAAACAATGTTCATATCTCCCAGCAGTGTCCCCTGGTGGCCCCATACGGTATCCAGCAGGGCTGTGAAGCCGAACTCCATGGTCCATGATGCCCTGCTGGAATTCAGGGCACCTCCATGTTGCAGGGAGGACTACATCTAGCGGTGTGGGGTTATTGGCCAGGATAAACTGTTGGCCATATATCACAACACACATACTGAATTGTGAAAAACATGGAGCTGCCCCAGAATAGGCTCTGTGAGATCAGATCAACTCACCTCTTGATATTGACGAAAGCAGTGGTTAAAATTAAAAAAGGAAAATTTAAACATACAATATTTGAAAAGAAAAGCAGAAGAACAGTATAAAAGTAGAGACTGATAGACACAGTGTAAAGAGATATTAAAGAAAAGCACTTATCTAGGACATAGTAGCTAATGCCTGATTCAACTGAAAGCTCACAGAAAGCTGGACTCTGTTCTGTCACAACACACGAAGAGTACAAAGGGGTACAAAGGTTTTTAGGAGAGTCTGTCAAAGATAAATGCTGGATTGTTACTCGTTCCAATTTATATTAACTCAGATTCTGATATTTTGAGTACACTTGCAAAATTTACATGAGACAAAAACCTTGAGGGAAAGCAAATAGTGAAAAGTCAGCAAAAGAAATCAGGATGACGAGAACAACTTTCAGAACTGGGTTAGTACATGGAAAATGCAATTTAATGCAGATAAAAATAAAGTGTCGCAAAGGAACCTTAATAATATGGCCAAAATGGCCAACACAAAGTGCTGCGAACAATCTAAAGAATTATTAATTATAAATAAAACAATTGGGTGACACGGTGTAACAGGAGGCACTGTCAGAAATGGATTTATGAGTTTACAACGTTCTCACCCCAAAGACACTGTGCATAAGCAAATGCAATTAAACAAAAAAATGTAACTATATCGTGAAAACTGTTAGCTATAAACTAAAGAACATTACGCTCAGACTCTATAATGCACTAACTATACTACCTCAGTTTACAGAGGGAAATTCTGGATCATGATGTTCCAAAAAAACAAAGCAGCTCATGAGAAAAGCAACCAAGTGCATCCCTTCTGTGACATGCTAAGGTAACTGATTCTTGTCAGGGCCTATTCCACATTTTGAAATTCACAAAGGCATTGATCCGGCAGAATTCTTTCCGTTAAGTTATATATTTAAGAACGCCAAGTGTAATGGACACAGAAGCCATGAATTGATTCTAAACACGAATGTTTGTGGGAATCTGGGACAACTTAGCGTATCATGTTGCTGAAGCAGAAACGTTTTAAAAGTATCTTAAAAAAAAAAACCAACTTAATGATTAGCTAACCCAACCAGGTTGAGGCAATGAATGGGCCTCTCTAGTTTGTTAAACGTCTTATGTTGTTATGTTCATGGGAACTGATTAAGTGTAACATTTAAATCAGGACTGCCGATTCACTCCCTCAGTCAGAACTGCTTGTTCACTGTACTATGGTTTGCCAGGCTTGTCTTCTTCAGTTTCCACAATGTATTGGAAGCTATTGTCACTGCTACTGTAGGCCATTTCTGCGTTTCTCTAAATGTCTGTAAATCATGGACTTATATTTACTTAAGCAATATCTTTAACTTTGTTGTGTTTCTGTTGCTTATGTTGTATGATGCTAGAGAGTGGAAACATAATGTCAATATGTTGCATTTTGATTAGCACATGCAAGTAATTCCTCTGTAATTTGTGCATTTAACAATAATGACTTTATAAGCATACAATAGTGCTCATAATATGAAGTAATAATCAGACTCTTAAAGAAAAGA
This sequence comes from Polypterus senegalus, assembly GCF_016835505.1. Taxonomy (NCBI): domain Eukaryota; kingdom Metazoa; phylum Chordata; class Cladistia; order Polypteriformes; family Polypteridae; genus Polypterus; species Polypterus senegalus. The sequence goes on along the minus strand of NC_053154.1, from coordinate 135,510,867 downwards.
ACAGACATGCAATAATGACACAAAATGAAGCATCGACTTTTTAACAAATACTTTGCAGTGCCTGGTTCTTACATTAAGCAGATGACTGAAAAGGAGATAGGAATAAAATCACCTAGTGACTGAGAAATGGAGGCTAAAGCAGTGCCTCTGCTGCCAACACTCATTGAAATGAGTTAAACTGCTGCCTAACTAAGCTTTTCAAAGCCAGAAGTCACAGCTGTTCAGTGTCTCCTTTGAGCCCTTCCAGGAGCAAATATGGCACTGCAGCTTTTTCACTGTCTAAGCGTCTCACAGCTGGAGCTTTTAACCAACATTGAGTTCCAGGTGACATAGTGAAGGGCTACAGATCCGGCATCCTTAAGCTGTAAGACATTATCAAAATGGACTCTCTGCATATAATGGATTCCATTTTAAACATAAACATACTTTTTTTCTGTGCTGTCTAAAAGCCCATCTATATGTTGAGATTTCTATAATATGCAGAGATGAACTTGTCTGGCTGACATTACAGACTCCATTGCCATATTTGCCAAAAATGATTTACACAACCTGCAGGATCTTTTGCATTTTAAATTTCTTTTGGTTCTATTTCAGAATTTTATCAGTTTTACTCAGGTTACTCATAATAATAACAGAAACATTTTATCAATGTATTTTCGTTTACTTTGTGGTTTTTTGGCACATACAGTAGATTCCATTTTTGTTGGCTAACTTTCACTTTGGTCAAGTTTAATCTTGCTACCATTTTAGATTTTATTTGTTTCCGTGATGCTGTTGACTCACATCACGTAAGTTATCTGTCGTATTTGGATGTCGTGATTGCTAGTTCATAAATCTGTGCCTGTTTCTGTCTGTGTTATCTTTCAGTGGATAACATTGTCTTGTTTTATGTAGAATGGTAAACTTATTTTCAGTTTGTTTTTGGCTTTTTGCTCATGACTTTGGATTAACATCTTTCCCTGTGATTCCTGGTTACCTGATTAATTTTGATCTTGTGGTTTTGACCCATTTCTGCCCCTGACTTTGATACCACATCCTGTCTTTTCATTCTCACACAGGTTACATGCTACAGATTATTACCTTACTGCAAAGGCTGTCCCTGCAAGTCAGTATGCTGTAATAACTGTACAGAAACTGGACATTTTGCTGGAGTCTGCAAATCAGTAAAGTGGGTGAGAGAAGTCACCGATTGTAGGAATCTTACTGAAGTGCCGGAAGTGATAATGTTAAGCACAGAGACAGATCGTAATGCAGATAAAATCATGTGCACTGTTTCTGTCAGACCAGTGAATCATCATGAAGCTTGTGAAGTGCAGCTTATGTTAGACATGGGATAGGCAGTTTCTGTTCTGCCATATCCACTGTGCATTAAATTGTTTCTGAACATCAGGCTCTGCTCTCCGAAACACTACCTTGTGAGTTATGGAGGTAATCCAATTGTTGTGAAGGGATGTGTTCAAGTTTCAGTGCCACTGGGTAATCGTACTGTAGATTCGAAACTTTATATTTCACAGCATGGAACTGCAAATATTTGGTCAAGACCTGTTTTGTTAAACTTCGGTTGCAGTTGTTGAACGGAAATGTAAAAGAACAGTACACCATTCCTCAAGAGGAGTGTGTATCAGCTGTCGCTGAAGAGTGCATATACAGTAGCCTCAAGGATTTACAAAAGGGTTGGTGCACAAAATAAAAGTACATCCAGATGTGATGCCAAAACAGCGAAAATTGAGCCATCTGCCATTCGTGGTGAGAGTGGCATTTTCTAAGGAGCTAGAGAAGCTATTACATTAGGACATTATTGAGCCAGTAGAGTCTTCAGAATGGGTCTGTCTCACAATAATCCTCACTAAACGTCATTATCCAGGCAGTGCACTACATTGCACAAGTCGGTACACATTTCTTGTGCCCATTTTCCTGCCTACTCTGCTGTCCTGTTGTTTCTGTATGGAGCAAGAAGGCTAGATGTGAGGAACTTCACGTGTCTAATATTAACCTGGCTACAAAAGGGCAAAAAGGGAATACAATCCAAACATCAAGACATAACACCACCACTGAAATAAGTCAAATTTGCAGAAACACAATTAAACACATGCTGGTGGTGAGCAGCCGCAGCAGGTTAGTGTCGCTCTTAGCAATGCTATTATTGGACATCCTCATAATGCAGCAGCTAATGGTGTTAATGGAAATATTAGTTTAAATAGACAAAAGAGCAACTGCTAGATTTTTGATCACTTATTGTGAAAGGCAAATGCTGGGTTACAATGTATCTTGCTAAGTAACTTCATCGGCAGCTTGGACAGAGAATGGACTCAGGCTACCTAATGAGTGGAGTGAATTTTTGGTTTCCCCCTTCAGAAGTTTATTATTATTCATATTATTTCTTATTTGGCTGAAGCCTTTGTCCAAGGTGACTTATGACATCTGAATACATCTCATTACATTTCTTTTTGTTTGTTTGGTTTTATTCGTCCAATTGGAGCCCAGCCAGGTGAAGTGACTTGTTGGTCACAAAATGGATATGAACCCAAAACCTTAGGGTTTGTAATCTACAGCTTCAAGGACTATGCCACATTGTCTGTCACAGCAATGAAAAACTTAAGCAACAACATTTTTTATATAAATATTTTTAATTAATATATTTTATTTATTTTTTCCCCAAGGGGATATTGTCTTTTTGCATGACTTTTGGAAGTCAGAGCACAGGGTCAGCCATTGTGCAGTGCCCCTGGAGCACTTTTCAGGTTAAGGGCCTTGCTGAAGGGCGCAATGGAGTAGGGTTTCCCCTGGCAGTAGCGGGATTTGAATGGGAAATCTTCCAGATACCGGCACAGATCAGTAACGGCAAACAGAGACTCAGAATTACAAAATAAAATCAGCAGTCATACCGTCTAAGGAATCCATTCCCAGGAATTTGGGAATCCTGCATGTCATTCCCAGGAATCCCGGGGATGACACAGTGCGTGGGCATCTCACATGTGAATGGTTTTAGAATGACCGACACTTATTTTTAATAAAACTACTGCAACATGTTGACACCAATAAAAGACTAACCTTATCTACAAGCAGTTCTTGCTGTCATATAAGTACATGTAACTAGTTCAGGGATGCCCACACTTTTTCGGCTTGTGAGCTACTTTTAAAATGACCAGGTCGAAATGATCTACCTACATTAAAAATGGTGTATTTATATATATATATATATATATATATATATATATATATATATATTGCATTGTTTTACTGTCAAATAATGCAAAGAGTACGTGACACGTGTTTCACCCTAATTCTGGGCTCATCAGGCATACACACTCACTGCACCCCCTCTTGTTGATCAAACCTCGGATGTCAGCGTCGAAGCCTGTTTACGTTGCGCCATGGCGTATAGTTCGTTTATTTGACAGCATGTCGATTGGGGTAATTACATTCATGGCATTCGTAGTCTGAATCACAATCTGATTGTATGGGTGGTTACCTACCAGGTAACGCTTGTGGTTGGTCTGCAAGTCGGCTAACATCTGCCACGGTGCCCTCTTCAGTTGCGAGATGCAGATCATAGAATGTTGCATAGTTTTACTGTCAAATAATGCAAAGAGTACGTGACACTTGTTTCGCCCTAATTCTGGGCTCATCAGGCATACACACTCACTGCAACCCCTCTTGGGGATCCAACCTCGGACGTCAGCGTCAGAGGAGACGCCACGGCGTGTGGTTCGTTTATTTGACAGCATGTAGATCGGGTTAATTACATTCATGGCATTCGTAATCTTAATCATAATCTGATTGTATGGGTGCGTGCAGAATGACCAGTGTGTTAGAAGAAAAGAGATCTCAGACTGGCCGCCCTGTATGTCAATCAAGTGGCAAATGCCATAGGGAGGATATATGATAGACTAACATTTAAAAAAAAATTTTTTTTGAATGCAACGCGATCTACCTGCACTACCTTTCCGATCTACCAGTCGATTGCGAACGATGTATTGGGCACCCTAATCTAGTTAGTTGCGGTAATAAGAGCATAGAAAACACAACGTGTCCAGCGCACAGTTGTCCGGGCGAGAGCACACCTTCATGCAGAGTATGCCAGCCACTGAGAAAGCACGCTCTGCCTCCACTGAAGTTGGCGCCACAGTCATCAGATACTGATGCACTTGTTCTAAACAATGCCAGCGCTTGCCGATGCTCTGAAACATCGCCATTTCAGCTTTTACTGATGCATCCAGTTTCTTGTCATCATTCTGTGATGGCAAGTTTCTTGGCACAGATAATGCGGATGCAACAGACTGACGCATTGCAATTTCAAGTTGCTGTTCGAAGCTGTTGTCTGACAGATGTCAATGAAGTCTGCCCTGTCCTGGCCTTCGTGAGCTGCAGAGTGCAGCCTCCTCCCAGTCCACTGTGCTCAGTCTTAGTCGGAGCTGGGAGACTAACTGCTGCTGGTCTGTTGTTGACTGAATTAATCGGCATCACACTACACCGTGGGCCAAAAAACCGTGCCACTTAATTTTTTTCAACTATAACTCTGTTATTTCTTGATTGATTTTTACAGTTTTACATGCTATATATGCGAGCTTGGCCATTCCCAGTTTCTCAGGAATTACAGCAGTTTTGGGAGCCTAGGAATGGATTCCCTAATACCGTCCATAAGAAGGCCCCATGTGATACAATGTGTCAAGTTGTCCAGACAGTCTATTACATAGTTAAGTGTTGGAGTCCATTTACAGATATGCCAATTAAATGGAGTAAATATACACTAGGTTCAAATCTGTTTTCCATGCCTCAAAACCTCTGTCTTCCTTATCCAAAATAACTATCTTAACTCAAAATTAGGATTATAGCAGGAAATGTGTTGCTAAATTGTTCAACCTGGTTAGATTTTTTCACATTTTACTGTTACATGTTGTATTTAACAGACCTAATGGGGATTGTGTTATGGAAAAAGTGGGTGATTCTTTAAAGCATGGTAACCCTTAAAATATTTTTTCATTTAAGTTAATAGTAATTGAGGATTTAGTAACACAAAGTTCGGTTTAGGCAGGGTACAAGTGGGAGAACTAAACCAAACACAATATTTCAACTCAAATGCAGTGTGCAAGCATGGAGCAGGTTTTACAGTCAACTAAAACTTTTTTGGAAACAAAAGACAAAGAGGGTCCCAAAACTGAAACCTGGCTGACTGGCTTTCACGCACCTACTTCAGTTTACCCCCTGCTACTTCAGAGCTTTTCACTGCAGACTTGTGATCTCGATGGCATCATAACACCAAAGCCGTAGACAGATTTTCATTTCAATAATAATTAGTTGTGTAATTTCCTTATGAAACATCCATCCATTCATCTTCTTCTGCTTATCTGAGATCAGATTATGGGGACAGCAGCTTGAGCAAATATGCTCAGACTTCCCTCTCCCCGGTCACTTTTTCTATCTCTTCCGGGGGAATCCTGAGGCATTCCCAGGCCAACCGGGAGACATAGTCCCTCCAGCGTGTCCTGGATCTTCTCCCAGTTGGACATGTCTGGAACATCTCACCAGAGAGGTGTCCAGGAGGCACCCTGATCAGATGCCAGAGCCACCTCATCTGACTACTCTGAGCCTCTCCCGGATGACTGAGCTTCTCACGCTATCTTTAAGGGAAAGCCCAGACACACTGCGGAGGAAACTCATTTCAGCCGCTTGTATTCGTGATCTCGTTCTTTCGATCACTATCCATAGCTCATAGACCGTAGGTGAGGGTAGGAACGTAGATCGACTGGTAAATTGAGAACTTCGCCTTTCGGCTCAGCTCCTTTTTCACCACGACAGACCGATGCAGAGCCCGCATCACTGTGGACGCCGCACCAATCCGCCTGTCGATCTCACGCTCCATTCTTCCCTCACTCGTGAACAAGACCACAAGATACTTGAACTCCTCCACTTGGGGCAGGATCTCGCTCCCAACCCTGAGAGGGCACTCCACCCTTTTCCGGCTGAGGACCAGTGTGTAATTTATGTATACACAAAGTGGTGTATAATTTGCTGATACCAGCTGCAATCATGCCAACAAGGGGAGCACTGGCACTTATTTTTCTCCACTTCAAGCACCGAATATATTGAAATGTAAATTTACCTTGTATTCATATACACATATGAAAGTATGTAGTCTGTACTAAAAAAAATAATTTTCCTGCTGTGAAAGTTAAAATCTTTTGAAGTATAATCCATCAAACATCCGAACACAGAGTATAGGAAAATTTCAGGTGCAAGTTATTTTTTAAACATTTCCTGGCAGGTCTGTAACGTTCCAGTAGCGACTTAAAAGGCAATCAATTGTATATTGAATGTATTTTTGTAAACTGCATTTGTATATGGCAATGCAAAGAGCAGCTGCTACAGCCCAGTACATCCACTGCCACAAGGGCTTAACGCAGGGTTTTTCACTTATGTCTGAGTCACGGCCAGATTATGAAAATGATACCAGTCGAGAGGCTATAATCTTTTTTTTCTACTACTACTACTTCTTACTTTTTCTAACTAAAAGAAATTGTAACTTGTCATTTCAATAAAAATTACAGAAGGACAAAATAAATGAGACTCATACATTGTTAGCTCAATGTGCCAACAGCGACAGAGATACTGGCCAGCGATGAATGCAGGATCACTTGTTTTAATGGTATTCATGTCAAGCTGAACATCGTTAAAATAAATGGCGAATGTGTCCACAAATTAGTGTAGAATCTCCAGACTAGCCTCTGAAGTTGCTGACAGTGAGCATGAGAAGAACCCAGTAGTAAGTTGGTGTCAAAGTTGGAGTAGGTTGTCTCATAATACGTCTGAAAGTTAATATTCCTTCATCACTGAAATGGTCTCATTTCACAGTAAACACGCAGCTTCGCTCTCACTATAATTAACAAGTGTCTTTCTGTTTTCTCACTTGTTTGTCTTCCTTTGTTTTAGGATAGAAATAAACATTTTGGCAGTAGGACTGAGTAGCTAATCAAAATGTGGAGAGAATGTGTGGGAGACGAGAGAGCGGAATAGCTTGTTTTTTTGGGAGACTATTAGCACAGATAAGGCGAGAGAAGTAGGAAAAAATAGCAAATGTTATAAGCGTTAGAAGTGCCTATAAAGATGAAAATTCTTCTTCTTTTTTGAATTAGCTGGCATAAACCAATTAAACGGTAAGTAAAAATTTGCTTAAGGGGCAAATCCATCACAGGGGCCACTACTTGAATATCCCTGGCTTAACGTGTGTCTGCCATTTAGAACATTATCCAGCTTTTGGATATGCTTCTATTCAAAACAAAGCCATTTGTGGCCAGCTAGATGGGAGTGTACCTGATTGTTCTTGGGAGCAAAGTAAACATTAAAAGATAAAGTAAACGCTAAGCTTCTCTAATATACAAGTTCAACCTGCTATTTTGAGGTGTGCGTTTGAGCGTTTGAAGTACTCATTTTGACTTTGGAGAAAGATCTGCTTTTTCTGAGAGTTTGGGACCCTTGCAAAATGCAGCACTATCTTCCTACAGCTTCCTCAGGTGGCCCAAGATACCTTTTTATTCCTGAGTTCAAATGCATCATTAAAGGGCCAGGTACAATTCATAGCTAAATTGGGAGTGGTCCTTTGATGGTGTATTATAGGGGTCCTTAGTATGCTTAGTTAGTTTGCAGAATTTCTCCTGTCTTTCCCCTAGGGTCTTGCTAGGCCCTGTTCTTGACCAGTACAACCCTGATGGGACATCCTGAAACTAACAGGCAGAATATTCCAAAGTTTGTGTATCATTTGGCCTAACTATCTTCTACCTCCTTCCTGTTATCTGGGAAGTCTTGCTTTATCTGTGTGCACTATACACCCTGTAATGCAATACAATATAATCAATCAAATAAAGGGGGAATATCTAAGTAACCAGTATGGTGTGCCACTGATTCCCAATCCCCAGGCACAGTCATACCCAATCCAGTCACTGGTTTTATTAATAAACATTATCTTCACGCATATGTTAAGACAGCCAAAGTATGAACAGCCCAGAAAACAATCCTTCCTCTTCCTTCACACTCCTCTTGTTAACCCTTATCCACTGCCTCCCAATTCTGACCGTCTGGTCAAGATCACACAGTTCCTTTTATCTTTGACCCAGGAGTACTTCTGAGGCTACGACATGGTCCATCAGAAGCACTTTCGAGTCAGACAAGAGTCCTACAAAGTTGGGCTCATATCCCCCTGCAGCGCAATCAGGTGGCACCCACAGAACCCAACAGGGCCATATTCCGGAACACCAATTCCCATGATGCCCTGTGGATATCTGAAGAGGTCTCAAATCCTAGGGACACTGCCCTCAAGCGTATCAGGGGGCATAGTACCCGGATGCTGTTGTCTCTCCTGCTCCACCCAACATACTGGCATCCCTGCCAGGTAAGGATTCTTTTATCGCAGCATCCCATCTGGGCAAGGAATTACTCATTGGGACGCCCATCCAACTCTAGTGGCACTCAAACTGTAAGCTTCATATTTTAGTAGGATTTCGAAATCATTCCCTGGAACTGGAAGCCAGTGTACATGAGAAATGATGTTGTTTCTCTTGTGTTTTAGTAAAACATTTTGTGGTGGCATTTAGAATTTTAGGTAGGTTGGAATTCGACACATTTTTGAAAAAAAAAATCATTGCAATGGGCAGTTCTATGTGAAATAAATACATAAATCATTCACTCTGTATTCTGTATAGCAAGAAAATACTTTTAAATTTGAAAAAGCACATCAAACAGTAATTTTCCAGAAGAGTATCAAAAATAGGTTAATTACTGAGTTCTCTTGTTGCATTTCTGTGCATACTGAAATGATTTGGTAAGTGTGAAGTAAACCACTTAACAGCAGTTCCTAACAGTCCAACATATATAGTGAGAACACAATTTCAGTATTACAGTGACGCAAAAAGAATGAGGAGATGCAAAATGCACCAAAAGTTCATGTTCACAAAGGAAAGCACAGATTGAAACTGGGAGCACCACAGAAGCCAGTAACCAAAATGAGTCAGAGGAGCAAAATCAGAGTTAAGGCTAAAGCAAGTTCAAAAACCTGACACTATAGTCTACTTGAAAAGAATCTTGTTCCCTTGTCACTTTTCCAGTAAAATACAGCTAAATACATTAATGTTCTTCTAGAGTTTTCTTACGTTTATTCACTGAGGGATAGTGAATGATCCGAAAGTCAACATATTTATATGTTTTTTCCCAGTGACCTCTGTAATGTGACAGATGTGATAATATGACTCCTCTCAGGAGTGTCACATAAGTAATGAAAACAAGAGATAAATAAAATGAATGTTTAAATATCAAGTTGAAATAAAAAGATGATCATGCAAATCAGATCCTCATCCTATAAAACTATGTACGGCATAGCATTATGCTTTACTTAACCTCAGCAATACTTCACAGATAACAGAATAATGTGGCCAACAGATGTTCTAAAATGTAATATTTTATGAATCAGAAAATCTTAAAATATTATTCACAAATAAAGTTGAAGTTCTTTTTTATTAAGTTCACACAGATCCACAGTTTTATTAGTATTTATTTATTCATTTTTGTTTATGTATTCATGCTATTATCCAAGTTTTTGAAGTGAGGGATTATTGAAGATTATTGACACTAAACATATTACTAGGATAAAACATAGCATTAGAATATTAAAACAACTGTGAGTAGAACAGACTATTCAACCTAACCTAACCCTACCACACTACCTGGTAACATATTCAGTGTGTCAGGGGTTGTTGGCGTGAAAAAAACTTTTTAACGATTATGCAAAATGAGCTTTATGGACTGAGTGGTCTCCTCTAGTTTATCAAATTTTTTATGTTCTTATGTTCTAACAAGTTTCCAACTGTGTCCCCTATCTTCTTATTGAAGAATTTATTTTTTTACGTAAATGGCTCTGATCCACTGTACTAATTCCATTAATTACCTAAAACCCTTTGATCAAGTCATCTCTTCATATCCATTTGCATAAACTAAAAATATTCAGCTCCTTTGCTGATTAAGGGACTGAGAAAGATGAAACATGAGGGGAGAGTGAAGGAACAGCAATGTATGATCAGTCAGGCAATTTGTCATATTTCCTATTAGGATATTTTCAAGCTCTCCATATTTTTCATAAAAATCTTACCAGTTGCTTATAAAATATAACATTTTTAAATGTGTACCACTTCAATAAGTAGCAGTTAAGGAGAATCATTCTACTATAGAGTAAATCTCCTATGTATAATCATATTAAGGTGTTGAATACAGCTAAGACATCTAGATCCTGCCTTTGCATACATTGCTATGAAGCTCCTCTTTGATATGAATACTGTCAGCCTGCAATAACAAAGTGGAAAATATCACTGGTATTTAACCTGATTTAGTCTTGATGTTGGGTAGTCTAATTTCAGGAGGCTTGGAATTCTAACTTTCTGAAGTCTGGAATTGCCAGAGGAGGGTGCTTTATTTTAAACGTGAACAGATGTGTTGCTGAGTGTCACGTACCAGCTATGGAACTGAATTGGTGATCTGAGTGCTGAGAGATAAGTCTTGATGTTCTTAGAATATTTTTGGCTAACCTTGTCATCGTGCAACAGAACTTATGCTACAGATTTTTGCTTATCACTGGTTCCTGGAGTTCTTATATCCAAAAAGAAGTGTCCCAATTCTATTTTCTATCTGTGGCACCTCTGCAAGAGAACCACCTCTTTCAACTTTCACAAACATATGCAGTTTTTAATATCTGGAAAAAATTTGGAATTGACTTGCTTAGAGATCTTTATATAGACGTCTTTGCATCCTATGAAAAATTACTTTCCAAATTTAACATTCCAGCTACACATTTCTTTCACTATCTTCAAATCAGAAACTTTGTTAAACAGAACCTCATCCATGCTGGAAAAAATATTGCTCAATCTCAAGGACTTAGACTCCATCTCTACAATATATAAAATCATTTTACAATCCCTTCCTTTCAAAGATCCAAGAGGAAACTGGGAAAATGACCTCTCAATTAATATATCAGAAAAGGAGTGGAAAGTAGCAATGCAGAGAATTCACTCGAGCTCCATATGCGCAAAGCATACAATTATACAACTCAAAATTATATATCGAGCACATCTGTCTCGTCTAAAACTCTCCAAAATGTTTCCAGGACAAGATCCAACCTGCGAACGTTGCAACCAAGCCCCAGCCTCAACAGGTCACATGTTCTGGGCCTGCACCAAATTAACATTATTCTGGACAAAAATCTTTAATTACCTCTCAGACAGCCTTGGACTCACAATCCCTCCTAACCCATTAACAGCTGTGTTTGGGGTTCTTCCAGAGGGACTTAAAGTGGAGAAGGACAAACAAATTGTGATTGCATTCACTACACTTTTGGCATGCAGACATATTCTGATAAACTGGAAGAACTCAAACTCTCCAATTTTTAAGTCAGTGGGAAACCAATGTGTTATATTATTTGAAGTTGGAAAAAATCAAATACTCAGTTAGAGGATCCATACAGACTTTTTTCAAAACATGGCACAATCTAATCAGTAATATTTTAAAATAAGTTTATAAAGCACAGAGAATTTATTAATTTAGGTATGTTTACAAGCCTTAAATTTAACGCCGTTTGGCTTGCTCTCTCTCTCAGGGGTGGGGACCGATCTGTTCTTAATTCATTTTTTCTTTTTGTAAAAACTTGATTGCTTTGTATGGATTGTAATAAAATTAATAAAAAAAAAACAAAAAAACAAAAAAATCTTATATCATTTGTGGATTTCTGTCATGGATGCCACCAAGTTTCTTATGATTGTTATGGCTATTGCTGGCAATGTGGTATGCAGGTCATGTGACTTCATGGCACCCATGCTATAAAAGATGGAGGTACACATCACATGGTATCCAAGCTTTAGATTGAATTATAAAACTCTTTGGGAAGACTTTCTAAATTTTGGCTAGGAATATGAATATTTAATTATGGTTAAGACCATTGCTCTCATCATTTAACTTTGAACTTTGACACATATTTTAGCTTTGTTTGCTGCTATTTTTTTATTCTTTTGTTCTTTTGATATAGCTTACCCTTGCACTTTTCACCATTCTTTTGTTTTAGACTATTTTGTACAGTCATCTCCTGGCTAAAGGCCTCTTGTTTGCCCTTTCTATATTTACTAGATTATATCATGGTTTTATTACTAAGTTAATGTAATCAATGAGAGAATCTTTGTATGAAAAGTGAGTTGTTATTAGTAAGGAAATGTGTAAGAAGGAAGACTAGTCCAAGTACCTCTCTTTTTATGTCTTTTCTTCTCTCCTCTCCCTTCTCTACTTCTGGCCCCCTCCACCCTTTATCTGCTTTAACCCAGACACAACATATCCCCTCCTCATGAAAAAGAAATTAACTTTATACAGAAATGAATACAAATTAGCAAACTGAAAATTGCTATATACTCTTAAGGCCAACACTTCACTGTGCCGGTAAATTTAATACCAATTTTTTTTAAATACATAATCTCAAGTCCAAACTGGTGCCACTCTCACACTGGCTTCTCTATAGAAAAACTGTTCCTGAGGTTCCCCCTCTGTTCTCATTCCCCTCTGGAGCCTCAGATGGGGCTAGCAACTCCTGAGTCTTTTGTTACTGTTGTGCTACAACTGGAGCAAGATATGAAGCAGTCCAGGTCCATACATCAGACAATTTATAAGTATATGAACCACATTTGTGTACCATTTTAAGAGGAGTTTCCTTTGTGCACCATGCCATTACTGGACCCAGACAAAAGAGCCACATTGAAAATGAACCGCCTTAGCACATCTCTTTCTACCAGTATACAGTAATTCTTCGTTTGATTTTGTTTTTTGTGCACTGCCTCTATTACCAATTTTAAAAAGAAAAGATGGAACAATTACTGCTTGTGGAGTCCTGCCAAGTGAAGCTTAGTATGCATTTTCCTGCCATGGAGTAGTTCTGCTGGAGAACATTGAATAGTAATATGTTTAGCTCCTTGATAGACATGAAGAAACTCTTTCTTCCCCTCAATATATTCTGTCAACAAGCTATCCTTTGGACTCCTGTTAAACTGTTCTATTTCTCAGTTTGTCTGAGGGTAGTAAAGAGAAGGCCGTTTATGCACCATACCTCTCTCTTTTAGGAAGGTATAAATTTCCTGAAATCAGTTGTCTGCCATTGTCTGATATCACTTTTTCTAGATAACCCTCCCTACTAACTACAGTTGACAAGACGCAAATCACTGATGCTAGTGTAATTTGGGAGGTGCTTGCCACTTCTGGCCACTTGCTGAAATAATCAACCATTGTCATTGCAAAATGGCAGTTAGGGGCAGCTTTTTCAATGGCATTACTATATCGATCGCCACTTTTTTCCAGACAGCAGTTGGAAAAGTGACTAAATTAAGAGTCATACCGGTAGTATGTGTGCTAGCTCTCTTATCATGTTGCTGGCAAATACTGTAGACCAGGACTTCATGGAATTTTCAACTTGGTTGTCCATACTAAACTACCAGTACAAGTCTCTGAGTCTGAGCTTGGTCCTTACAATACCCTGATATGTTTTATGTACGCATATTTTATTAGCCTAATATTTATCAGCCACAGGCAGTTCCATTGTAAGGCACCAATGAAGGATCTAGACCTTTGCTGGATTTAGGACACCGTGTGGCTATTAGTTAACATAGCTGAGCTTGACATGCTACCTTAAAGTCATTTAGAGAGATGGCAAATACACCAGTTATAAGAGCTACCATTTCCGTATCCCCTTCCATGTGGGGAGTGGAAGCCTTGATAAGCAATCAGCAATAACATTTTTAGATCATGGTTTGTACTAATTCTTATAATTCCTGACTATCTGACAACTCACATTTCTGCTCTGTCCATCCCTTTTGATGGCAGCAAAGTGGTAAAAGGGCTGTGGTCCGTACACAATCTAAATTTTCGGCCCCACAAGAAAGTCTTCCATCTCTTAGCAGTCCAGATAGATCCCAAAGCCTTCTTTTCTATGGTGGAGTATCTGCATTCAGCAGGTGATAATGCAAAAGATGCAAATGCCACCATGCTCTCTGAACCATCCCTGTGTTTCTGTATGAGCACAGCCCCCAGACCATGATCTGATGCATCTGTGGTTACAATGGTTTCAAGCTCTGGGTCAAACAGGGCTAATGAAGGGCTTTGCAGTATGAGATTCTTAACATTTTCAAAACTCCTTTGAGCATCCTCAGTCCAATTAAATTAAGATGCATCTGCCAGCCTACATTTTACACATTGGCTCAACCAGACATGACTAATTTGGGATGAACTTGGCATACCATGAAGTTAGCCCAAAGAAAGAGTGGAGACTGGAAACGTCAGTTGGTGGGAGAGCCTTCAATACCGCATCAACATGGGATTGGTCTGTCTTTAGACCCAGTGATTATATTGTATAGCCCAGAAATCTGAACTCCTTTAGCATGATTTGGAATTTGGTTATGTTCAGCCTCGGCCCAGCAGCATTACTAGCAGATCACTATTCTGCTAAATAATGATTGTGTTTCTGCATCTTTGTCCACCATAATTATAACATCATACAAGTAGCACTGGACTTTTTAATATGCTAGTCATTAGCCTCTGAAAACATTTTGGCCCACATGCAAGCCCATAAGGTACCCTTTTAAATCTGTCTGGAAAGGGAAAGGTGATCACCTGGATTGTAGCAACTACAGGGTGATAACACTGCTCTCGGTAAGGTCCTTGCTAGTGTCATCCTCAATAGGATCCGTGATCATTTGCTCACCTACCAGCAACTGGAACAGTCTGGTTTTACACCTCAGATGTCTACCATCAACCGCATCCTGGCACTAAGGGTTCTCATGGAGCGCAAACACGAATATCAGCTGAGTTTCTTTGCAGTCTTTGTCGATTACCATAAAGCGTTCAACTCAGTTGATTGAGCTGCCCTGTGGGACATCCTAAGGGTTCGCGGGATCCCCTCGAGGTTGCTGGATATCATGGCCGACCTGTACACTGGTAGTGTGAGTGCTGTGCAGAGTGGAGGCAGAACCTCTGTGTTTTTCCCAGTTGATTCTGGGGTTCATCAGGGGTGTGTTCTTGCTTCTACTCTGTTCAATGCTTGTATGGACTGGGTGTTTTACAAGGTTGTGGGGTCCCGCGGCTGTGGGGGATCTGTTGGTGAAGAAAGATTAATGGATCTTGACTTTGTTAATGGAGGCTCTGATCGGGGCACTCGAGAGACTAAGCGAGGAGTCTGAGTGTCTTGGCTTGCGAGTGTCCTGGATAAAAACCAAGATCCAGGATTTTAATGACCTCTTGGGTGTAGCCATCAACAGTGTGTCTGTTTGTAGAGAGACTGCTTGTCGAGAGGTTTACTTACCTTGGCAGTGACATTCATGTCTCTGGTGACTCTTCCTATGAAGTCAGTAGATGGATTGGGAAAGCATGGGGGGTCATGAGGTCACTGGAAATGGGTGTGTGGCGCTCCTGATATCTATGCAAAAGGACGAAGGTCAAAGTCTTTAGAGTCCTGGTGCTTCCTGTCTTGCTATATGGTTGAGAGACATGGACGCTATCCAGTGACCTGAGATGAAGTATGGACTCCTTTGGTACTGTGTCTCTATGGAAAATCCTTGGGTACCATTGGTTTGACTTTGTGTCGAATGAGCGGTTGCTCATGGAGTCCTGAATGAGGCACATTACCTGCATTGTGAGGGAGCATCAGTTACGGCATTATGGCCATGAGGCGCAATTCCCTGAGGGTGATCCAGCTCATAAGATCCTCATTGTTGGGGACCTGAGTGGCTGGACCAGGCCAAGGGGTCTCCAACATAGCACCTGGCTGTGGCGGATAAAGGGTCATTTCCGGAGGGTGGGACTGGACTGTGTGTCTGCCTGGGGGGTTGCAAACTGGGATCCCGAGTTGTTTTTGACTTGACATGTCAAAGTTCCGAAGAAGTACCTGATAGTAAGCACTTTGTGAATCTAATGTATACTGCTCAAAAAATTAAAGGAACACTTTGAAAACACATCTGAAAACACATCAGATCTCAATAGGAAAAAATATATACAGTAGACTCCCGCAAATTTGCAGTTCAGAGTTCGCGGCCTCAGTCATTTGTGGATTTTTCCTTAGAACCTATCTAATAATTGTTAGCGGAAACTGCAAATATCCTCCACAATTTTAATGACTTTAATTGTGGCAATACTGCACTGTAGAGAGACCAGGAAGCAACTCAGCTTGGGATGGTGAAAGTAGCCAACAGAATTTGAAACTGCAAGTCCCAGCAGTCCATGCAGTGGCTCTGATTAGTCTTCTGCTAAGGGTGCTGAGGCTGTTGGGGTCAAAAGATGTCATTGTGGCTTTTAAAAAGTGGGCCGGTGACCAAAAGCAAAAAAAAAGTTTTTGTAATTTGTGTTACAAGTTCATGTCTGTCTGCCTGCTTTCTGTTGGATCACCTGTACTTATTTGTTTTGACCTGGATCATTTTGTGCGTCTGGATTGTCTGCCGTCTGCCTGTGTACATGAGGACTGTAAGTGGATTCATGACCATCCTGCAAAGAAAACAGCACTCCTGAATCCATACACCCATCTTCACCATTTCAGGAACTAGTGGTAGGACTATCGTTACATTTCCATTCAATGTGCAGATCTCTGGACTATCTATTTTCATCATTACATTTCATCCGTTGCCGTCTATCATGAACGTTTTTCATGATGTACTCTGTGTGTTTCGTTTGTGCTTTGTTGTATTTAATGTGTAATCACTGTAAGGGGAACAGGGGAGGTATTGTTGTTTTCATTTGTTTTCATTACATTCTTTATTTGCTGTTTGATTACTGGTTTGCTTTGTTTTTGTCTCTGTTTATGAGTGTGTGCAGGTCTGGCCAAGGCTGGGTGTGTCCCTGGAATCTCCACCATAAAAATAAATAAATCGCCGTCTTCTCAACGGTGTGAATCTTAGCAGCACCGGACCTCTACAGCGTTATTCATTTCTCCTTGCTGCTGATTGACTGTGATGCATCCCCAGCTGAGTGTTCTTCAAAAAAACCCTCTTAAAAAACGCTGATAGACTACTTTACTACATTACTCCCTTAATTGCTGGGCTTACTTGTGGCTGCTTTGTCGTATATTTTGCTTCTCACGCGATGCTACACTTACTTAAAAGCCTGAACAGCCCCTGTCCTTTTTTGGCTGATTGCTTTGTTTCTCTCTCCTCCCCCAGACATCCTCTGCTCCTGTTGCGAGTCCTGCTCCCGTTGTGCTCCCTTATGATGTTTTCCTATTCTTTTAATCTATAACTAACTGCATACTGAGCTTGTTTTACTTCTGAAAAAGACATGTATGTTTGAAGTGTTTGAATAAAGTTCTTGTGTCTGCAGCCTAACTGTCTCTGGGATTGAGCCGCTACACCAGACTAGCCTGCCAGCATCAGCGCTTACCTCTGTGTGCTTGCGTGCAGCCAGTTCAACTGCAGTTGGCTCGGTGATTTCTTCCATGACATCAGTTGTACTTTGTATATATTGTTCCAATAGTTTTTACAGTTCATTAGCAGTGTGTAAAATGATCAGTTTTGCAGTATGATGATGCTCTTTGCATGAAAAAAAAATGTGTTTCATTAAAATTTCACTTTTTCTTTGTGAATTGTGACATTTACTTAAAAACTGCAGCAAATAAATATTTGACGTCCAGGTATGCATTAACCCCCAAGTATGTGGCAGTTTAAGAGTTAAAGCCCCAAGATGTCGCTGAAAGGCCCTGCACCTTCTAAGGCTTCTGGCAAAGAAAACTTGCATGAATTACAGTACACATAGCGGTAACATCAGTATTTTACGTTCTAGCACTGTGTGAGACACAGCAGTACAGTACTGTGCAGTTTATGGGTTTACCTTTACATTCTTTTTTTAGGTAATGTATTAAGCTGAGGTTGAAAGTAAAATAAAAGTGTTTTGGGGACATATTTAGGGTTTAAACTATAAAAAGAGGCATTTTTTTTGACCACATCTAAAATTAACAGTTTTTCGCAATTCGCGGGTGCCCTAGGAACGTAACCCCCACGAATTTTGGGGGTGTACTGTATGTGTGTGTGTGTGTCTGTATGTATATACATATAAGTATTTAATGTTTTAATCTTGCTTTCAGCAACATTTCTGTTCCACAGTTCTAAACCAAAACACAAAAAAGGTCACCCACTTGATAATCTTGCTGCTGTAAACTGAACAGGAATAGTAAAGTGACCTTTCACATCAGAATAATGTAGATCCAATTTACCTTTTAAAAAATTGTATCTTCAGCACATATTTACTCTTGAGTGTAAAAACATACATCTGCCAAAGAGGAAATATCAAGGTCGGTGTCAAGACTGACTCAGCACCATCCAGAATTTTGATTTTGTTAAGATATTTGCAACCTTATTATGAGAAAAGGATTATGCTGATTTAAATGGAAAACCATCCTGAATAATGGTAAGAATAATTTTGTTCTTGGTTGTTATGATATATTTTCAGAATCTTAAATCAAATTTAAAAAATGCACCCCCTGTGTGTAGAAACAAATTAAAATCAAACATACCATG
This sequence comes from Polypterus senegalus, assembly GCF_016835505.1. Lineage (NCBI taxonomy): Eukaryota > Metazoa > Chordata > Cladistia > Polypteriformes > Polypteridae > Polypterus > Polypterus senegalus. The sequence continues at coordinate 135,492,307 of NC_053154.1, read as the reverse complement.
CCCAAGAATTTTCTTTCTTAATTCTGAAAAAAGTGAAGCTGCAGAGACAATAACATGTAAAATAATTACACCATATAAACTATATTGTATGTATTTTGCATGAGTGATATATTTTGGACTGCTTAACCCTTCATGTGTAATAAAAACTAAAGAGTATACTGTTTGGTACTGTAGAATTTACAGTTATCATACACTATCATAGACTGTTTTCATAACTGTATCCATAACATAATTTTCTTTGTTTGTTATATACTGTGCTTTGCCAGGCAATTTGGAAAGCAACTGTGAGGTGTGTGATACACTTCAAAATAAGGTGAAGTGTACAGAAAGTCCCCACGAGAGATTTGCACTCAAGAAAATGATCAATCAAAGTGTGACTGAGGAAAGTCTAGCGGTTTGATTTATTTTTATGTGTAACTTTGATTTCAGTTTTCTCTTTGGAAATCTTGTTAATAAGTTGAACAACTCTTGGGTTTTCTCCATTGCTTACAGCAATGACAAAACCTCCATTTCATTCCAAAATTAAAGATACAGTAATCTCCAAAGAATGTACATGAAACACATAACAACTGTCATGGACAATATGTGGAATATACAAGAATTATTGAGAATATTGTGAACTATCAGGAAGGTGGGGGAGAAAATATTAAAGCTGAAAGATGTTGTCATGCAAACCAAAATTCCCAATCGGAAAGACAAGAATCAAGCAACCAAAACACTAGTGCAAAGACAAATGTGAAAGCAAAGACAGAACTGAGAAGCCTAATGCTAGGGCCTACTTAAAAAACAAACAACAAAAAAACTATTCCTGAGATTTTTCAAGTTTGGAATATCCAATAAGGGAAAACAAAACTATCACACACCACCTTATTTATACTGGAAATACTGGTGATGTCACTAATTGCTGCTCTCACAATGATGTGAATAGAAATACGAGGTCAAGTATACAAAAAAAATATATATATAGACAACACCCAAAACATCACCAAATTCAGAGAAATACTTTGAAGTCAATGGGGAGAGGGAAAATGAATTAAATTTGAGATGATTATGGTGCAGTGGTCTTAGGTTTAGGGAAGCATTTGCCAGCTATAGTGAACTGATGATTATGGCCAAAAATGAGATGTGAACTGTGAGTCAGCAGTACTAACCACTGCACCACCATATCTTCCTGTGATAAAATTAATAAAATTAAATATCACATCAGTAAAATGTCTTGCAGACAGTGGCAGCAGGAGCAGGAAGCATGAATTCACTGAGGTTTGGTCTAAGCAGATTTGATAGCAGCTTCTCACCTCTCTTAAACCAAAAGTAATTTTTTCTTTCCCTGAAGCTTTCACTTGCTCACTGCCACTGTTAACAAATAAACACAACAATATAGCATGTGGATTCTTCACTCCTTCCTGTTTGCATCAACTGCATAGCACACTGGGCAAAGCTATTAAAAGGATAGGTTCTTGTATTACCTACAGGTCACATACAAGTCCATGCAAAATTACATTACTTTTAAGACACAAATGCACCAACATGTGTCCATTTACCTTCTGCATCCAGATTTTCTGTTTAAATGTATTTACAAGTTTTCCACTAAGTTTTTGCCCCCTTCCAGGATCAGCATTATATACTCTGGAGGGGCTGCGCCATCCAACATTGGCTTGCTACAGTGATGTCATCATGGCCTTGCAAAGTATAATGGGGTGTTGGGGAAAAAAAAGTTACTCTAAGCCAGCCACACAGTTAATTCTCAGGATAATTTTGGTTGAACAAGGTCACCAGGGAACCCGGCAAATTCACTGCAAAAAATGCATTGGCGAATTTCAGTAATGAACATCATTAGTGGTCAGAATTCAAACTAAGAATGTAAGAAAATAATGTTAGGTTTTTTTGGTTATATTCACAAATCTGGACAAACTAGGAAGTGTCTGGGGCTCATCATGATGTCATGTGTCACACACTTCCTGTTGACCTTGCCTAGCAACTGTCTAGCAACAGGGACAAAATAGCTCTATGGGAAAAAATGTATGTGTTTTTAAGTCTAAAAATAAATGAAACAACTGTATTCCTTCACTCAAAACCCCTAAAATGAATACAAATGAATATTTTTAGAAGCACAGGAATGACTATAAAAAATTAAAACCAAAACTCAGCTCATGGCATGCGCCTTGCGATAGACTGGAACATTGTCCAGGGTTTGTTCTTCTCATATGCATAATGCTGCTGGCATTGGCTTTGTGACTCTCAACTGGAGAAGCAGGCAATAAACTAGCTGGCTGGATGGAGGAATGAATGGATAGATGGACAGACTGATTAACATATAGACAGCATTTTTCAAAATTTTTTGGAATACCTTATAATTTATGTCTGAAGTAATTTTTCATACTCAACAGTGAATATTCAGCAGACTTTTTAAGCACAAGCAAAAGCATCTGTATGCTGTAATGTTCTTTATAAAGTCAGTCACTGTTAATCTTTTTTTGAAACAGAAGTCAATGTCTGAACATCAAAGCTTGTACATCACAAAACGAACATTTTCAGAATGGTTCTCCGCAGCTCAGAGGCAACTTGTCAATTCAGAAACTTTCCAAACCACAGCAACAAAACACGAAGCCATGATTAATCGGTGACATTTGTATTACCAGAAGTCAGACGGGAAAAAATGCTAATATCACGATAGTGGTCAAAGTACTAGACTGCAAATGTGAAACATGGTACCAACAGGTGGAATATTTGTTAGTCTTTTCAGGGTGAGTGCAGAACCCCTTTTTATTAATTTTTTTAATATGTTGTGGCATCCAGCCAGGGCTGGAGCCCGGCCAGGATGCCCAGGAGGACTGGAGGAGGGCTTGTATCTCCTCCGGTGCCTGAACAACCCTGGAGCCCAGCAGTTCCGCCACACCAGGAAGTGCTGGGGGGGAGAAGACAGGGGACACCTGGAGGGCTTCCGGGTGCGCAGCTGGCACTTCTGCCACACTGGGGCGTGTCTGCGGAGGAGTGCCGGGAAGCAGCTGGAGCCCATCCGGGTTCCTATTTAAGGGGCCGCCTCCCTTCAGTCGAGAGTGGAAGTCGGATGGAAGTGAGACGGAGCTGGAGAGAAGACTGGAGGCGGCCAGGAGAAAGGCTATTTGACTGTGTGCCCTGGACATTGGGGGAACGGTGCTGGAGGCACTGGGAATTGCACTGACTTTATTTGTAAATATTGTATAAATAAAACATGTGTTGGGTGAACTTAAGATGTCCGTCTGTCTGTGTCCGGGTTCAAGTTTACAATGTTAATGTGTGTTAGTAACTATTTGTACTTTATTTAACATGATCAAACCACTTACTTGAATAGTGTAAATGCAATTGCAATAAAAAAATTATTTACCAAAAGTAATCTGGGAAAGTTTTCTAAATGATTTCCTGCAACAGTAGATTGCCCTGTACTGAAAAGACATGTCATAATGTAACTGAAAACCGCAGGGCAACATTAAATAAAATAAGCAGGCAACATAGGCCATAGTGCTCACTCTTAACTAAGACAGCCACAGAAAAAATGTTGTGACTGCGTTCTTGTGACATCGCATGTTTGCATCGATGTGAGTGGCAGCCAGTAACAACAAGTGATGTCTTAGATATCCAGCTCAAAGTAGCGCAGGTGCAGATGTCAAAAACAAGTACAAAGAAGCAGAAAATAGGTTCAGAAAACAAACAGAAAAGGTCTAAATTAACGAAAGGCACCCTTATTCATAGTGTTCAGAAGTACTAGGGTCTTGTACCATTTTAGCCATTATGGATGCAATGAGAAGTCAAACAAAATTACACGTTTTATTGGCTAACTATAAAGATTACAATACGCAAGCTTTTGAGGCAACTCAGACCTCTTCTTCAGGCAAGATATAATACAGAAACTGGAGGTCTCTGTGTTTATATACACCCTAGGACAGATACAGAATTGGAAAAACTTTAAGTGAGACATCTTAATTGTAAAAAATTAACAGAACTCTTCAGGCTAAGATTCATTTAGTAAGAGCGGAGAACAATGTGTAGTCAAGATCTTTGGATAAGATAACTATCCAACCATGTCTGTTGAAGTTTCTGATGAGTTTTTCAATACAATGTGGGTAGTCAGGTTGTCTGGGTCAGTCCAAGAGATGCAAACAATCCTCATATCTGACCATAAAACTCTTGTCTCTATTTAAACCATGTTTCTAATACCATTATGGATGCAATGAGAAGTAAAGCAAAATGACACCTTTTATTGGCTAACTTTAAAGATTACAATATACAAGCTTTTGAGGCAACTCAGGCCCCTTCTTCAGGCAAGTCTTCTTATTTAAACCATGTTGTATTGTGTTAAATTTTAACATGAGTTTAACTTCCCATTCTTTTTGCTCTTACTGTGTTCTAAAGATGCCCATAAGACTTTAAAGTTCCTCTCACAGTGTTCATGGCTGTTGAAGTGAGCTGCTGATTTACTCTATGAGGCAGAAATACATAATAAACAAGAAGAGTTGTGTCAGTTATTTGAATTATTAAAATATGTGCTTCAATTTAAATGTTTAAAGTCTATATATTCTCATTTGTAATTTTTCACCCTTTGATAGAGGTCCTTAGAGGACTAGATCCCCAGTAAAGGATCAAAAATAACATTAAATGCAGAATAACTGACATTTGTACTGTCTAAAGTCATACCCCACATACTTATGTTTGAAATTTGTCATTTTTATCCTTCTGGGAGGGAGGTTTGAGAGCTAAGACTATCTTTAAAGAATCAAATATCAAAACACCATATAATATTCATGATCAGCAACCTTGGCATAACATAAAATGACTTTCCACATGCCTACATTGCCGATCTTCATTTTGTTGAAGTTTTGTGAAAAGGAATAGCTTTTACTCTTCATATCTCTTGGGTCAGTTTATGTGGTCTGTACACCTTCATTCTTCTGATCATTTTTACTGAAGACACTTACTGGTTTACTCTTTATCATAAGGATGTAATTTTCTGCACAGAATATGGTTCAAAAATTGCCTAAAAATGAGGGTTTTTCAGGTCTAGAGGACCACAGGTTTTAAAAGAGCTTTCTGGCATAGTAACTTCAAGATGCCTGGGCTTTGTAAAGTTCACAAATATCATGCCTAAAACAAAGAAAAAGCACAATAATGGAATGGAGGTGACCAGGCGAAGAGACGTCAAGAAACTAGCATGAGATTCGTTAACAACGGGTACATCCAAAGCATGACTCAAACATCTTATGCAAGAAGTCTAACGTCCAATACTGTAGAAAAAAGCATAAACACTAATCATAACCACAATAGGTTTTTCTTGGTTATATCAGCAAATATGGATAAACAGAATGTGCACAATGACAATCTTTAATGCCATTCTTGTGATAACATCAAAACCATGTGATTCCAGTAGACATAGAAATGTTGATGGTGTTAGAAAAGATGAAAAATATTTGCAATTACTTTAAAAAAGAATCTTAACTAAATGTAATGACAGAAATGGATTCTGGGACCATAAAACAAAGATTTTTACAAAAAAAACAAAACTCAGATTAACTTGTAGAAAATGTACAGTAATCCCTCGCTATATCGCACTTCAATTTTCGCCGCTTCACTCTATCGCGGATTTTAAATGTAAGCACATCTAAATATATATCACAGATTTTTCACTGGTTTGTGGATTTCTGCGGACAATGTGTCTTTTAATTTATGGTACATGCTTCCTCAGTTTGTTTGCCCAGTTGATTTCATACAAGGGACGCTATTGGCGGATGGCTTAGAAGCTACCCGATCAGAGCATGTATTACATATTAACTAAAACTCCTCAATGATATACGATATGCTTCCTGCGCGGTGCTCGATTGTTTGCTTGTCTCTGCCTCTATCTCACCCTCTCTGACATTCTCTGCGCCTGACGGAGGAGATGTGAGCAGAGGTGCTGTTTGCACAGAAGCTGTTTGCCTAGTGGATACGGAGGCACCTCTAAGAAATGCCGCTTTATCATGGTGCTTCCAAAAGCACATGTATTGATTTTTTGATTGTTTGCTTTAATCTCGCACGCTCTCTCTCTCTCTGACGTTCTCTGCGCCTGACGGAGGAGATGTGAGCAGAGGGGCTGTTTGCACAGAGGCTGTTTGCTTAGAAGATACTGACGCTCCTCTGAAAAATGCCGCTTTATTGCGGTGCTTCAGTAAACTTTAAAGCACACGTATTGATTTTTTGATTGTTTGCTTTTCTTTGCGAGCTCTCTCTCTCTCTGAAATTCTCTGCTCCTGAAGAGAAGATATATTTGCATTCTTTTAATTGTGAGAAAGAACTGTCATCTCTGTCTTGTCATGAAGCACAGTTTAAACTTTTGACTAAAGGGTGTTATTTCATGTCTAGAGGGCTCTAATAATGTTAACAGTGTGGGAGAGTTTATAAGGGCTTAAAATATATAAAAATAACTATACAAACATATGGTTTCTACTTCGCGGATTTTCATCTATCGCGGGGGGTTCTGGAATGCAACCCCCGCGATCGAGGAGGGATTACTGTATAACAAACTCATACCATAACAACTAAACAATCATTCGGTTGATTTTGTGATGTGAACAGGCAGAAACGACAACTGGGTAGCTACTGACAACATATTACTGACTATTCATGAAGGGTTTAAATGGAGGACTTGTGGGAAAGATGAGCTGAGAGAGCGTATCCATCGGGGGCGTTAGCTCCCTTGTTGGAATGAGTTCTTTTTTAATTGCGACGTGTTATATACAGTAACCCAAAACTATATACTGTAGTGTGATGGACGGCCAGCAGCTCATCCTGGCCGACACATCCAGGACGTTAGATGGCGTCTTCCCTGCAGCATAGAGGTGCCCCGGATTCCCAGGGGGCACCATGGGAGATGGAGTAGGGCTTCACAGCCCTGCTGGGTGTCGTGGGTGCCATTGTGTGGTGCTGCAGGGAGACGCTGGGATTTTTATTTTCCCTATGGCCCGGAAATACTCTCAAGTCACGGGGACAGAAGAACAGAAGTACTTCCGAGCTGAAGAAAAATGTAATTCTCCATCTGACCCAGAAGTGCTGACAAGTCACAAGGACTATTTAAAGGACTGGTTGAGACCCAGCAAAAACAGCCAGAGTTCGCAGGGTATGTGACAGAGCTGCTGGGAGTGGAGGATTGATTTGTTGTATTGTGATTATTGATTATTGGATTTATTGTGTATTGGGGAGATTGCAGTGCACAGTGGCACAATTTCAAAGAAAGAAATTTAAATATTCCTGGTGCTTTTACTTGGTGTCCTGGACATTTGTCTGCGGGGTTTGAGGAGCGACAGCGCCCTCTAGTGTCACAGTAGATATAATATAAAAAGGCGATACCCCTCTCTTAGTGATATGGCCTTAAGAAAATACATAGGAGAAATAACTTAGCTTTCTTTAATGGCGGTTTATGCTGCATAACAGACGAAGGCAGGCAATGGCAAGAACCCAGTTCGGGAGTGGGGGCCTGATGCGTAAAGTCTGCCATTTTCACCTGCAGTGGAAGGGTTTTCAGGATCAGATGACGTTATCTTCCATCCGTCCGTCAGCTTCAAAGGTGTGCCGGGCAATGTTCCAAGGCTTTATACTCTTTCTTCATGTGCAGGCCCCCACTTAGGTGAATCATGTCAAACAAGGCAAAAGAGGATAAAGTTTCATGCTCACTTTGACAGACAGAAATAGTATACAACAGTCCTCAGAATAACTGCCCATTTCGCAGTTGTCCCTAACTGTCTTGTCTTATAATACTTGGATAGCAGTTCTTATATGGTGAACCCCTGTGTTAAATCTGGCTCTATGTCAAATGTGCATGTGAGCAGAAAAAGGCAGATTTACAAAATATATTTGCACACAGCACAGTGATATATTAAACATATACACTTATTACAGACAGAAGGACCAGTTTTACAAACATGGAGACAAGTTCCTAGAACTGCTTCCTAACAGTTTTATCTTGGCAAAAATGATTCAGGTGAACTTAAAATGTGACAGAAACCCACCACCCTGCTCTCATTCCACAGAGCTTCTTCAAGAATATTAAGTTGTTGGGCAACTGCTGCATGCAGTGTAACAAATAAGTATTGAAATGAAAGACTTATTAAGTTACGAAATCAGCTGTTGAATTGTTCTGCAAGTTCATATTGCAAAATGGGTGCATTATAATTCATATTAAATAAAGTTAATTTCTGAGTATACTCTACATCCTTTTAATACATTAAAAACAAAATCATTGCCAGCAAACTCTGTCCTAATAGGTTAAACCAGTTTAAGAAGATGTACAGGTATTGTGATGTCACTTTCTCAATTCAAGGTTTTTATTTAGTCAGATTAACACAAGAAAACATCACATTTGCCCTATCAGTGGCATCCAATAATAAAGGGAATACAATAAAACACTCATGAGTAGGGCTATTTTAATATTCTGCGTTCAGCTCAAAACAACAATGATGACTGCATACTTGGCAAGTTTCGACAGGTTACAAAAGGTTTTCAGAGTAAAGCTACACACAAGACACACGACATCTGAGAAAAGCCCAAAGCTTTGTTACTTTAAAGACTCACCAGTGTCCACTTGTAGTTAATATTTTTTTCTTGTTATTTTACAATAGCAAAGACTAAAGAAGGTGAAGGACAATAAATGATACACATCCATGCAAGGCAAGGTGTTGTAATAGTTAAGACTGATTTCAGTGTAAGAATTCAAATGGATTACAATTACATGCAAAGAAAGAATGGATTGATAAGGGACAGGCAATTTACTGGTGAGAGGGAAGCAATTTTAACCTTCTGTAACAAAATGTTTTGGATGGAATAATTTCTATTTTCACCTTGGAAATCACTTTTTTTCTTAATGAGTGATTTCACTGTGTAGCACATTTCTATTTAGCAGATATCAGCATCAGAACTGTTCCTGCTGGCCCAGCATCTGGTAGTCACAAGGGCAAGATTTTCCATTAACCCATGTACTCTGCCAAGAAAGCAGAGTTAGATTTAAATTTAAAGCAAATACTGTTATTCTTCCCCTGGGGTCTCCTCATGCAACTATGTTCCATGCTACAGTGCACAAAAATTCTCATTTCACAATAGGATCTGTTTATTTTTATAATCATCCAGATCAAATAATTAAAAAATAAGTTTAGAATGATTACAAAAAAGCAGGCAATACTGACTGTTGTTCATAATCCCAGTTTCTAAGGTGTTTTATGTTTTTCTTACCCACCAACTAATGGATTAGTAGATGGCATAAGGACTTTTGGAAACACCAGTATTATCTGGTGATAATGTTCTCCTTTCTTGGACATTCCCTGACATCTAGACTCTTCAATTTATGAAAGATATTGAACCACATATTGTATGAAACAACCCTCTCGAAAAGTTCATGTCTTAAGCATCTTTTTACTTAACTGTGTAGGAATAGTCACTTTTTCTTGTTTTGTCACTCTTGCATGCGATCAGTGGATGCATGCTTTGAAACTGAATCACTCACTTACTAGTTGATACTGGTGGGCACTAGTTGTTCACTTTGAACATCTAATCAAGGTTAGTAGATTCAACATAAAGATGTAACTATCAATCCATTGACTGAATTAATTTTATTTATTTTAATCATCACAGAGTTGTAAAGAACCACAGTCTTTTTTAGGAGCACTAAGGAATGAAGGAACCACCAGTCCAAGGTAGGATCACTCACCCACTCATCAAATAAAATGGGACAATGAACTTAGTATGTACATATTTGGGTTGTGGGAGAAAGAACAGAATAGAGGAAAACCCAGCCGGACATGGGGGAATGTGCAGACTTTACACAAGAGCGCTTTAGGTATTTATCCATCTACCCATATTCCAACCTGCTTATCCAAGTTAGGATTATGGAGAGCTGATGCCATTCCCATCAGCCCAGAGTGCACGGTAGGAACCAGCCATGCCAGGGTTGCCAGTTCATTACAGGGCATACTAATGAACACCCTGTATCCATGATTCTAGAGGTCTGAGACAGTAGTGAGCACTGTGTCACCATACCACTGGATTAATTGTTGTTAAATTCAAATTATACACGTTCTACAGTTAGATAATCTAACTGGAATGGTTTTCCACTGCCTTCCATACTGAATCAGACATCTGACAATCCAGTGCCCATCACTCCAGTGTACCATTGCCATATGAATTAAAGTGAGCCAAGAAGGGAGATTTCTGAAGGGTAGTGATAGTAGTGTTTCATAAAACCCATAAGTAGTTTTCAGTTAGCTATTTATTAATATCCACTTCTGTTGGCATTGGTGCATATTTCTGATATTTTTCAGTAAATCTTATCCCGACTTAAACAAATACAGTGGAACCTCGGGTCACGAACATCTCGGACCACGTACAAATCGGGTTACGACCAAAAAGTTTGCCAAACTTTTGCATCTTTTCACGACCACACACTCGGGTGACGAATAAACCAGTTTCCCTTCTGGTTTGTACACGCCGATGATTTCCACACGTGTTCAGTCTCTCCCTGTGCAGCAAGCGAGCGCTAGAGAGAGCTTGAGTGAAAGAGAGAGAGAGAGAGCGCGAGAAGGCAGTTAAAGTAGGCAGTAAGGCAGAGAAGGAAGTTAAGGAATGCACCAGGCTTGTTTTTAAAGAGACTGCTTCAAGCATTGTTTTAATCTCGTATTTAATGAAGACTTTTTTCTATTGGACTTTAACGTCCACTTCACTTCTGCTTTTATGGGATCATTTATTTATTGAAGGATTCTGAAAGCACTGCACTTTATTTAATATGGACTTTGTTTTTGATTGTTGTTTTGTTGATTTTAATAAAAGTACTTGGCACTTTTTGCACCATCTGATTGCTCCATTGTAGTGCCTCACTGTTGTGATCATCGGTAACATTACCGATGGTGATGGGTTTAAGGGCTACCGGAAGCGAAATGGGAGCATGCAGCGAACCCACATCGTCCCAGACTTTACCTCAAAACTGTAGTCTCCTCTCCACCCAGTTCCTCCTCACTTTCTTCATGCCAGAACTCGACTCAAGCAAGGTTAGTTTTCTTGGTTGTTTATGATTAGTTTTTGTATAAATTAAGGATTTTTCAAATGTTCTTTTTTTTCCCTGTGCTTAAAACTCATTAAAAAAGGTTCTTACAGAGGGCGGTTCGTAAGGCTATAGCGTGAACTCTTGCAATGTTAGTTTTCTCTGTTCAAGGTTTTCTCAGTGTTGTTCAATGTTTTTACATTTAGTTTACTATTACACTGTGCATTCTATGGTATAATTAACTATTTTTGTGCTTAAAAATCTTTTAAAAAAATATTTACATACAGCTTGTACGGTCCGGAACAGATTAATTGTATTTACATACAATCCTATGGGGGAAATTACTTCGGGTCACGACCAAATCAAGTTTTGGAACGAATTACAGTCGTGACCTGAGGTTCCACTGTACACCGATATTAAACAGTGATTTTCACAATTTTCTGTACACAAATCCTTCACCCCCCCTCTCTGTTTCCCCCTTTCTTACTGCTCTTGCTTATTTCTTTTTCCCTATTCTCTACACATTTCTAATATAAAGAAAGTAGATGAGTTACATAGTTGGTCATTTGACTGTGGCAAGCTTAGCTGTTGACTATTTTATGTATTTCCATTGTGTTCTCTCCCTCGGTGGGTCATTACCCGATGCACAAATACTGACAACTGAAATGGAAGTCAAATGTGTCCAAAAGCGTGCAGAACTAAAGTAAACTGAGTGACTGAGGTAAGTAGTGGCCCATCGATGGAGAAACTCCATTAATGTCACTGGTGTGGCATGGTGTTAGTAGAGAGATAAGGTCATTGGACCACAAGGCTACTTACATTTGGTGCCATGTCAGTACAGTATGCACGGTTAGCCATCCAATGACCCTATTGTGCTTTTATTTTTTTGCATTTCTCCTTAAATGCTTTGGCCATTAGTTTTACTACCCTGACTCTGCACAATGGTTCACATTTTGATTAACTTTACATTTTGACACAACATCAATCTGTCAACGTCTAACTCTCTCTCACATTAGGAATGCAGTGACTGTTACTGCTGGGCTAAACCACTCTTTACTAACAGTAATTTTAGAGCATAGTGCAGTGAGAAACTTTCACATGAAATATCAGCAGAACTGTGCTTTGTGTACATGTCATTAGATATGTAAAGCCTTTGACTGATAACCAGCAGCCAATTCTCCCAGTAGATGTGAGATCACACCACCTTTACACTGCAACAAAATCCCAAATACTTTATCTTCATCTCATTAGCCCTTCAGATTTTGTTACACCTATTGCAACACATAGTCATCAGTTTCCTTTTTATGCATTATTATAAATAATATTTTATCACAAACCGGATATTAAAGTGGCAAAATAGGTGAAGAGAGAAATTAATAAGGCTTAAGGCCAGAGGCAGTGTAATAAGAAACTATGACTCAATATTGTTACTAGATGTAAAGTATTTAAGCTATTTAGAAAACTATGCAGACATGACAAAAAAAAAATTATAAACAGCCATTAAAATGCTGATGCATATCACAATATGTCACTTATGCAATATGTATTAAAGTGCATAGCATCAGCAAAAGACTTGCAGAATTTGTATGAAATGTTAAAGTCAAAGCAAAAACGTACTAAAGCATCTTATGGTCCCCTTTGGCTCCTTAATACTATAGAAATGTTATAGGTGACACTGTCACATGGAGGAGAATAGACGGTGATATTAAAATCCTCTAACTCGCCTTTTCTGAATAATATGCCGTATTAAAAAATAGAAACATAATTGATTTTATGTGGACTAATTGACCCCAAAAATAAAAACGCCTGACACAAATCCTTCTAATATTAGAAACAATACTTTTTTGAATCTTTAAAAATGCATAATTTATTATTACATTCATCTTTTAGTTTTAGTGTTTCTTCATTAATGTGCACCACTTATTTGTTAATCCATCTACCATTGATATTAAAATTAAAACCAACAACCTGTCGCATAGAAGCAATTTAAAATAAACTGTGGAAAAAATAAATTTTGTACTTGGAGACATAATAATTACATACTTAAGATATTAAAGATGTAATTGATGCATCTTTATTTAGCAATACTATTTTGAATCCCTTTTTGTTGCAAAAGGGTGAGCTTTTATAATTTTATGTCTTTTAACTTTCCCTTTGAAAAGTTGCATTGCTTGTGTTTTGATTGGATTGTATTTTATATATTGTAAAATAACCTTTATATTATGTGTCTGATTGCTTGGTATGGTTGTTCTTTTAATGTAATGCATATGTTGTGAAACATTATAAAAAATTGAAAAGGAAATGTATTCACTTATTTTACAAACACATTTACTTTTATTTCAACATTGGGTCAGAGAAGCACAAGTCTATTCTTGTAATGTCAGATGCCAGGCCTGCATGAGATCCTATATGGAAGCTGGTACGCTGCACGTTCAATTCAGAGTAAATGTAACCGTAAAAGACTTATAAAGCAATTTCAAGCCTATAATTTTATATATAATCATGGTATTCGTAGTCTGAATTACAATCTGATTGTATGGGTGGTTACCTACCAGGTAACGCTTGTGGGTGGTCTGCAAGTCAGCAAACATCTACCACGGTGCCCTCTTCAGTTGCGAGAAGCAGATCATAGAATGTTGCATATTTTTTCTAAAACTATGCAATATATACAGTGGTGTGAAAAACTATTTGCCCCCTTCCTGATTTCTTATTCTTTTGCATGTTTGTCACACAAAATGTTTCTGATCATCAAACACATTTAATCATTAGTCAAATATAACACAAGTAAACACAAAATGCAGTTTTTAAATGGCAGTTTTTATTATTTAGGGAGAAAAAAAATCCAAACCTACATGGCCCTGTGTGAAAAAGTAATTGCCCCTGAACCTAATAACTGGTTGGGCCACCCTTAGCAGCAATAACTGCAATCAAGCGTTTGCGATAACTTGCAATGAGTCTTTTACAGCGCTCTGGAGGAATTTTGGCCCACTCATCTTTGCAGAATTGTTGTAATTCAGCTTTATTTGAGGGTTTTCTAGCATGAACCGCCTTTTTAAGGTCATGCCATAGCATCTCAATTGGATTCAGGTCAGGACTTTGACTAGGCCACTCCAAAGTCTTCATTTTGTTTTTCTTCAGCCATTCAGAGGTGGATTTGCTAGTGTGTTTTGGGTCATTGTCCTGTTGCAGCACCCAAGATCGCTACAGCTTGAGTTGACGAACAGATAGCCGGACATTCTCCTTCAGGATTTTTTGGTAGACAGTAGAATTCATGGTTCCATCTATCACAGCAAGCCTTCCAGGTCCTGAAGCAGCAAAACAACCCCAGACCATCACACTACCACCACCATATTTTACTGTAGGTATGATGTTCTTTTTCTGAAATGCTGTGTTCCAGATGTAACGGGACATTTGCCTTCCATAAAGTTCAACTTTTGTCTCATCAGTCCACAAGGTATTTCCCCAAAAGTCTTTGCAATCATTTAGATGTTTCTAAGCAAAATTGAGACGAGCCCTAATGTTCTTTTTGCTTAACAGTGGTTTGTGTCTTGGAAATCTGCCATGCAGGCCGTTTTTGCCCAGTCTCTTTCTTATGGTGGAGTCGTGAACACTGACCTTAATTGAGGCAAGTGAGACCTGCAGTTCTTTAGACGTTGTCCTGGGGTCTTTTGTGACCTCTCGGATGAGTCGCTCTGCGCCCTGGGGTAATTTTGGTCGGCCGGCCACTCCTGGGAAGGTTCACCACTGTTCCATGTTTTTGCCATTTGTGGATAATGGCTCTCACTGTGGTTCGCTGGAGTCCCAAAGCTTTAGAAATGGCTTTATAACCTTTACCAGACTGATAGATCTCAATTACTTCTGTTCTCATTTGTTCCTGAGTTTCTTTGGATCTTGGCATGATGCATTTTGTGTTTACTTGTGTTATATTTGACTAATGATTAAATGTGTTTGATGATCAGAAACATTTTGTGTGACAAACATGCAAAAGAATAAGAAATCAGGAAGGGGGCAAATAGTTTTTCACACCACTGTATTGTGACACACATGCACATAGGAGGCAGCTAAAGGGTAGAAATGACAGTAATTCCATGCCAGACCAAGGAGAGGCAGTGTGCACTAACTCTTTCTCTAACTTCTCTGCAGACCCGTTACAGGAAATTCCGCCCAGCCCTGATGATGTCACTTCCGATTCCAACCCTACTGATGACATCACTTGAGGTTCCGGCTCAATGATGACGTCACTTCCTCCGCTCTCCTTTAAAGCCGCCATCTTTGTATTATTTGCCAGATACTGCATAAGATATATAATAACATTGTCTTGCAACCTTAGTTCTATGTTATTTTTAGTTTACAATTAAGTCGAATGTATGTTGACTTTAGGAAATCCCATTCAGCAGCTTAATTTAAATTGTAACTCGTATGCTGGTGACACTTTATCAATGAAACCCAATAATTTTTTAATTATGATGTGAAATGATTGTAAGGATTTGGCTGAGTTTACATCCCAGCCCTTCCTTTGACCCCTGCCCCCTAATATTTGTCTGCTACTGTACAACACTCATTATACCACTGTCATATGATGGGAGGGATGGAAGACATGGTATAGTGGTGTTGTGTACTGTGTGTGCATTGTGTACCACATTTTTAATGCAAAAGCAACCCATTTGTCCTCTTTTGTGTCTGGCAATTTAAATATTTTCTGATGCTCATTCTTGTACTTTTCAAGAATGTCTGTGATTATTTTTACTTCTTTAATACATTGCAAATAATGAATTTTGAGTGTGCCACACATATAATGTTATAACCAGACTTGACATCTCCTCCCCTCTAAAGACCAAGAAAGCCAATCACTCTAAGACATTGAGGAATCCTAAAGTTGGATGATTCTCACCTGACAAGGAAAAGTTTGATATGTTTGAAATGTAATTGTTTTTTACCTTTGATAAATGAAACTGGGTATCATAATTTTAAGACAAAAATACTTATAATTACAGGCATAGCACCAAACATAAATCAAACATCTTGAGGAAGTGTCTTTCAAAAGACAACGTTCAGTGTTAAACAAAGCAGGCCAACTATAATGACACAATCCAGGTGAAAAGAATTTATTTCATAACAGTTTGTTGGCAATGTCTTTTCTGCGAGGAGGTTAACAGACCTCTTCTTCATACATTACCAGTTATACTAGTGGAGTTTTGGAGTAAACAGCAGGTTACACTATGGACACAATGGAGCTGGCTGAAAGCTATTGCAGGGAATCTAATTTAGAAAGAAAACAGGCAGCTTTTGCTATTTTTTGGAAAATAATGCTATAGCTAAAACAGTATGCAAAAGCACATGCTGAGGATGTGAAAGAGACCATGATGGACGGCTGGCAGCTCATCCCGGCTGACACATCCAAGACGTTAGGTGGCGTCTTCCCTGCAGCATGGAGGTGCCCCGGATTCCAGCAGGGCACCATGGGAGATGAAGTTCGGCTTCACAGCCCTGCTGGGTGCCAGGGTGCCATCGTGTGACGCTGCAGGGAGATGGATTTTTGTTTTCCCTGTAGCTGGAAGTACTCTCAAGTCACGGGGAGGGAAGAACAGAAGTACTTCCGGGCTGAAGAAAAATATGTCTTCATCTGACCCGGAAGTGTTATTGAATCACATGAACAGAAGTACAGGTGCACTTCCAGATCATGGACTATTTAAAGGACTAATTGAGACCCAGCAAGCTGAACTGGAGTTGGGAGTGAGAGTGACGGAGCTGCTGGGAGAGGAGGACTGATTTAGTGTATTGCAATTATTGATTTATTGTGTATTGTGGTGGTGGAGGTGCTTGAAAAGCACATTATATTAAAGAAAGAAGAAATTAAAAATATTTCTAGTGCTTTTACCTGGTGTCTGGATGTTTTGTCTGTGGGGTCTGAGGAGCAACAGGTGTCCAGGAGGTGTTCCAATGCCAGAACTAGCAAGGCCCACTTCATACAGCATATACATTTATTTTTCATTAAAATGGGTGAATTAATTTTGCAAAAGCACAAGACCCTCTTTCAAAGAAAAGTCAAAACTTGAATGTTCAAGAAGTTAGGAGTCAGAAACCACACTGTGGTAGTTCAAAGAAGTCAAATTACACTGTGAAGGGGAGATCTAGTCAGGCTTCAGTAATGATAGAGACTCACATACATTTAGTATATCTTTTTGAACACATTTTGAGTAAGCAATTATTTCTTTTATGCTCAACTTCAACAGCTTTGTAGTAGACCTTGTCACTAAATTATAACTCTTTTGTTTCCCATTTAGACTTGTGACCTATTGGTTTTAACTGTTGGACACTTCAGAAGACACTTTTTTTAAAATAAAATGACTAATTACGACTTCATTTAACAAGGCTACAGACAGCATGACATTATTTTGAAAAATCACTTTAACTTCAAAATTACCGAATCTATACTTTAATTAACCTTTTGAGGTAGACAATTACTTGCTATAAAAAACAAGAAAGTTCTATTGCCATGTGCCAACTTTGACAAAAATGAGTCTAAACTTAAACTCTTAAACTCTATTAGTTTTGGACTGACTGTTATCTTTGATGATGACCTTTCTTTACTCCTCCAATTACTGGATTTCCAAAGGTCTGTTTTCTCCATTTCAGATGACCTAAGAAAATTAAAACAGTGCCTATGCAGAACACAGAGCAAACCTTCATTTATTTGTTTCAAGCAGAACAGACTGATGTAATGGTTCATTATCAGGCTTGTTCGGATCACTAAATGTTTAATTGAAACGCTAATTCAAAAAAAGTGCCATGAGTATCATAGCAAGACTGTTTAACTTGAAGTCTTAAGTCACTGCATTGAATTCCTGATAAATTCATGGTCTCTAAAATCCTAAATGGCTTAAAAGTCAGGTTTACTTTACACCTCTTATTTACTAGCGGGCCTCCTTCGCTCGCCCACCCCCAGGTTTGGTTTACCGGATATACAATTTAAAGAGATTGTTATTTTCATTGAAATTGTTACATTTGCATTATTTTCTCTTTTACTTGTGGTCCACCAGGCTGGCACCACCAGCTGAACACCGACACAGACACACGTGGGACACAAGTTCACAGCACACAGGTTTCATTTTTTCTTATTCCCTTGTGGGAAATGCCTTCCCCGTTCTCCACAAGTATAACACAGTCCCAGCACAAGCACAGCACAATACCATACGCCTCTTCTTTCTCTTTATCTTTCTCCACCTTCACTCCTTGGGTCAAGCTTTGTTGCTCCTCCTCCTGACTCCGGCTCCCCGAGTAGTGGCTGCTGGCTTCTTTTATAATGCACCTGGAAGTGTTCCAGGTGCTTGATTACTCGTTTCCAGCAGCATTTCCAGGAGTGGCAGAAGAACTGCCCATAAGAGCTCAGTAGCTCCTGCTGCAGCAACCCCTGGCGGTGCCTGCGGAGCCCAACAGGGATGCACCAAACTCCAACTCCCATGAAGCCCTACGGGAGTCTGAGGCACTGCTGCAAGCCAGGGGGTTTGCCATCTAGCGTCCCGGGGGAGGTAACGCTCTGTCCACACTTGCTCCCCCGGTCTTCTCAAGGTGGAGGTGTCCCAGCCGGGCAAGAGCCCCGGCTGAAAGCTATATATTTTAAAACTTTTGTAAAAACAATATTTGGAATGAACTTTTCTTCAAGATCGCATTGAATTTTGATTCCGTGTTTGGACTTAAATTGTGACAACACAGCATATAACTGCCCGTGAGTGAATTTAGTTTCTTTATCTGTAATAAATTACCCGACTTTTTTGAATGTTTGTCCCTTCTCTTTCTTCTTTGCTTAATCGTTGACGTGTCAAGAATGTATAAAATTATTCTCCTGATAAAATTCATAAGAGCTGAGAGCACAGGAAGTGTGTCTGACAAAAGCATTCACACGACTGAGAGGTTAGATGACCGTGGTCTTGTTTGAAAATGGTTGTAAGTAGGTGTGGTATAGCGGGTCCGCGGCTTCAAGAAAAAGGGCCGGGTTTTTTTTAAATCTGTATAGCCGTTCCGTTCTCCGTGGGCGCGATCGCACGACTGCAGGAAGTTAGTGAGGTAATTGGAGCGAGTCGCGCCTGCACGTGTGGGTGTGGTCATTCTTGATTGCCTCATTGGCTTCCTGCGGTGTGTGATTAAGGCGCTGCGCCCAGGAAGGGACCCGCGGAGGTGTATATGTATGGGTTGAACCAAAGAGAGGGGGAGGAAAAAAAGAGAGATCAATGTATGGAGAGATCGATCGAGGTGAAGTAAATTGAGGTTAACGTAAATGAATGAATGGCAGCTTGGCAGGATGATCTGGCCACCTTAGATGAGGAGACACCACGAGCTGGGGCCCCGCGCAGGAGCGTTAGTCAGTTGTGCTCTAGGGGCTAGTTCTCCCCACTGAAAACCAGTGAGTGGGGTGAGCAGATAGGTGTCCTCCCGTGTGATCTGAGGAGCAACTGCAGGTGCACGAAGGATCAAGGGAGGAGAGCTGACCTCGATGGTCTGGCAGTGACGTCTGGAAGGGGGCCAAGACAGAGGTTAGCTATAGGAGCTCGTGGCTGTTGGTCTCCGTCGGCGGCGAGTAATGGTGAGAGATGAGTCAAGGACAGAGTGACGGAGGTGGGTCGGAGAGTAACAAGGGAGACACTGCTTTTTAAGTTCTGCACATTGTAACCTCAGATTTTAATGGATTTATTTATTGGAGAACCCACATCGTCACAGTAGGGCGTGACTTGAAAGAATCTAATGGCAAAAGTCTCTGTCTCGCGGGACTTCATTCCAAAAAGTCTCTTCAAAAAGTCATGTCTCATCCCAAGATGAGACAAATGCTTTTTCTCTCTAAATACAGGGTGCATGAACATTTTCTAGCTAAGCAACTAACAGAGGACGTAGTGCTTTTCTACCACAAACCACATTTGTTGAGCATGGCCATGAGAAGTACCTTTCCACAGATGTTGCAATGGCAGAGTGTTGCATGCTCAAGTGGAGTTAGTCTGCAAAAGAGGACAGGCACCCAAAGGCCTGATTAGTCATGTGAGTTGCACAGTTCTCCTTTAGACTACATGGTGTGTCAGACCCAAGTTCACATCACTCATATCTACTGCTAGAAAAGCACAGTAAAAGTGTCTCTTGTGAAAAACAGAACTATGTAACCTGCTATATTTATGCCTGGCAATAAACGACAGGTTAAAAATTTTGACAACAAGGTGCAGAACTGGGATATGAAAATGTCCTGGCTGTGCTTGCATAGCATGTTTCTTTACTAGGACAAGCTGAGCAGCTTCAACTTCTTTAGTTATTTGTAACACTCTCAGATGCTACTCTGCACACAGGTTGCTCAGTGTTACTGAAACTTTCAGTGATAATATCTACAAATATTGTCCCAGTTGTAGCTGGAGAGCCCATGGCTGGGGTGAGATTTGCACTCTGATCCTTCTAACTCACATGCTCCACACTAGCTATCGCTGTTGTTCAGTTATCAGTGAGTCAATCGGTGCTATTAACATTTGATCCTGATCTTCCATATCAAGAACACTAGTTGCAGATTCATTCCCATCCTTATCTAATAAAACCAAACCACCCTATCCATTCTCTCCTGTAGCACGAGGTGCATCAAAATCACCCACTACCCTACTGCACTTGCAATGGCTGATCTTATGTCCTGTTTACCTACAGTTAAAACATTTCATTGATTTAGATGAAACAATAATTATATAATCAAAGATATCAACCCTGAACTTCACAGACACATCCGATTCACCTTCTACATCATTTAGAATCATATATACATGTCTTTCAAATTAAATGACATGTTTTAAATCTAAAGAGTTGATCTCAAATGGAATCATAGTGATTTCTGAAATAACCTGCCTGCATCTTTTAAGATTTTTTTTTTTAAAACTTTGTTTTTCAAAAATGGAGGCACATTTGAACTGATACCTCTCTTAGCAGGAGTTGCAAGTAGTAGTACAGTGATTAAAGTGCCATTTATAACCATGCCATGCTGTACTTGAGTATGCACCAATGCCTTTATATTCAAAAAGATCACTGTTTTGTTCTTCCTAGATGCTGATGTAACATTCTTTCTTTCTAATAGCTTACTGACCTCAGTCAAGAAAATTTCCAGAGAAAATATTAGGTCTGCTCTTAGATTTACAGCATGGTGTTTATGGATGGCTGCAAACAAATTAAAATGCAATGAGAAAAAGAGGAGTGAAGGAGAGACTGCAAGAAAAGCTATCTCGATAGATAGATAGATAGATAGATAGATAGATAGATAGATAGATAGATAGATAGATAGATAGATAGATAGATAGACAGATAGATAGATAGATAGATAGATAGATAGATAGATATGAAAGGCACTATACAAGATAGATAGATAGATAGATAGATAGATAGATGTCAAAGGTACTATATAATAGATAGATAGATAATTATCCAAATAAACAAAAACAATCAAACGTAGATCCTTCTTATATTTTTATGAAACCAAGGCTTTATGGCACAGTAAGGCTGTTTAGAACAAGAATAATGGATGGCCTCAAACAATCATCACTGTATTATTAAAGATAGTGTCTTTTACTGTCACACTCTGAACAGATGTTCCTTAAAGTGTTACATGTTTTTTTCTGTCCTAAAATCTGTATTTAATTTAAATCATCCTGTTTTATAATGTTCATGGTTAGTGGGACCCAGGTCAAGCTTAGATCTTTTCTGGCAACAAAATCAAGCAAATAACATTAGACGTCAAAATTCACAATAAAAAGTTAAGAAGTGAAAAATTAAATCAAAGCGCAATTAATTATTTTTTTCCTTAGATTTAAGTAAAGTTCAAGTACTGTTTGAAACCAGGTGATTTAAATATCCACAGGTCCAAAAAAGGCCATCATTATATCATTTAAGGGACAATGGCACCATATAAACTGCAACAATAATGTGATTAAAATGGCATAATATATGTGTAAACAAAACATAAAAGTAAAAAAAAAAAAAACTATATTTACTGTATAACACCTTGAAACTTTAAGAATTCTTATTATCCATGGATTGTGTTTGAGAAATGTTGAAAAATAATAAAACATCAGATCAAATTTTGAGAACTGTAACATATACAGTAAATTAACACATGCTCTTCTTAATTTGTGTAATGGATCACATAGATTGCAGTTGGAAGATTTTGCACATTTCCTGTCACTGTGTTACAAAAAAGACTGCCAGACTGGACTGTTTATTATCAATCATCAACCGCAGCGGAGATACTCTTTATGAACCTAGAGGAAATAACACTAGTGGAAGGCAGTCAGTGATAAGAAATGACATTTAATCATTAACAGGGGAGGAAAATAATATTTATCTCTAGACAAACGGAAGGCAAAGCTGTCTCACTTTGGCTTAGAAGGTGAGGATAAAGTCTGTGAAAGGCTATGACAAAAAAAAAAATGAAACAACACACAGTTATGCTCACATATGTGGGGCTGGAAAGAGGATACAGATTCATCTGAGGTAAAGAATAAAATATTTCATAAACAAGAGGTAAGGGACAGATAAAATCAGCTCATAATTTGACAATTTTGAGAAACATCTGCAGCCTTATTTGCCAAGCAGAACATGTTATTTAATCAATCAACATTTTACCCTATGTGTGCTTAAAGTGTCTCTTGGAGATTTTTACCTCACACACAACTAAAATGGTGTCTAAGGTTAGCATTCCACAGAGTACTGGAAAATATTACAAAAGGAGGTTACCCTTAAAATTGAGCTCCAGTTACTTCAAAATAAATGATAAAAATCATAGGAGAGGTACTCGAAAACCTGAAGGAACCCAAGTTCTCTTCCACAAACACAGTCTGCATGTGTATGTGTTTGTGTGTTTAGTTCTTTTGGCACGTGAAATCTGTCAGGAACGTGTAAAGAATTTTTCATTTGTGTTTTATCATTTGTTTATAATGTTACTGTTATGATGGTGACATCATCATTGGTGGAATTTTAAGTGTTATGATCTTTTATGTTATTAGTATTGAGTATTTCCAATATATAAAATCAAGCAGAATTGTATAGAACACTTGTCCTGATTTATTCCTGCCTTGCGCCCTGTGCTGGCTGGGATTAGCTCCAGCAGATCCCCGTGACCCTGTGTTAGGATATGGCAAGTTGGATGATGGCTGGATGGATGGACTTGCCCTGATGATGCCCAGCCCCGACAACCCTTACACCAACACCAGTTTTGGGACAGTGACATTGTGTATTTCTTGTTTTTATTCTCACCATGCTATTGTGGTGAGTACTCATCCTGATCGCTATTATACTGTCAGGATTTCACTGGAGCTCCACTCCTGGCCACTCCTTTTGCCTGCATTTTGCCCTGACCCCTTTTGTCATTCTCTGTTACTTTGAAACATTAATCCTGCTACAGTCATGTGATGGGAGGGGCACTGACAATAAAAGAAGGAGCCTACCCAGAGGTCTGTGTTGTAGTATTGTGTTTTCTCATCTTGTGAAGGCCTCTATTCCTTGTGCATCCAATGTTTGTGCTTTAGGAATTTTCTTTTGACATGTGCTTGGCAAACTTGATTTTAATATTTTGTTTTGGGCTTTTGGATACTTTTGCCTAGAATGTTTTGCCTTTATTCTTATCTCCTGTCTACTTGCTTGGATATTTGTTATGGATTATAACTAATCAAGAAAGCCCAGCAGAGACTACACTTCCTGAGGCGGCTGAAGCGAGCAAATCTTCCCCCTTCCGCCCTCACCGTGTTCTACAGAGGCACCATTGAGAGTGTTCTGACCAGCTGCATCACTGTCTGGTATGGCAACTGCAACATATCCAACCACAAGCGCCTGCAAAGGATAGTGAAGACAGTAGAGAACATTATTGGGGTGCCATTTCCTTCACTACAGGACATATTTTACAAACGCAGTGTCCACAAGGCCTGCAGCATTGTGCAGGACCCCTTACACCCCTCACATGGACTTTTCACAATTCTGCCATCCAAGAGAAGATACTGCAGCATCAAAGCCAGATCTGCCAGGCTGCAGGAGAGTTTTTACCCCCAAGCTGCCAGACTCCTTAACACCATGCTGCCCCCTGGGATCTTCCACACTGCTTCAACCACTTCTAAAAACAGAACTTTTATACATGCAAACCACTTTCCTGCAAAGACTAGTGTGCACATAGAAAAAGAACTGAAAATCTCATGCTGACCTTTTAGTATTTGGACACTCTTGATAACCTTCTGCTGTGAAACATTCTGACATGTCATTGTTTATACATGTCTTAAATAACTATTATCATACACTGATAATTTCTGTATTATCTATGTCTATTATTTATTACGCACAGCTTGGACTCTGAGAGGAGCTGGACTCTCTACCACTCTGCAATTACCCCCGGTGAGAGGCGGTGAGCAGGTGTGCCCCCCGACTCGGAGCCTGTGCATTGGGGTTTATCCCGGTGGACGAGAGGGTGGCCTCCCTCCGCCTTCGGGTAGGGGGAAGGGTCCTAACTGTTGTTTGTGTGTATGCGCCAAACAGCAGTTTGGAGTATCCACCCTTTTTCGAGTCTCTGGAGGGGGTGCTAGACGGTATACCTTCTGGGGACTCCCTCGTTCTGCAGGGAGACTTCAATGCTCACATGGGCAATGACAGTGAGACCTGGAAGGGCGTGATTGGGAGGAATGCCCCCCCTCCCCCCCCCGATCTGAACCCAAGCGGTGTTTTGTTATTGGACTTCTGTGCTTGTCACGGATTGTCCATAATAAACACCATGTTCAAGCATAGGGGTGTTCATTTGTGCACTTGGCACCAGGACACCCTAGGCCTCAGTTCGATGATCAGCTTTGTGGTTGTGTCATCGGACTTGTGGACACATGTCTTGGACACTCGGGTGAAGAGAGGGGCGGAGCTGTCAACTGATCACCACCTGGTGGTGAGTTGGCTTCGATGGTGGGGGAAGATGCCGGTCAGGCCTGGTAGGCCCAAACGTGTTGTGAGGGTCTGCTGGGAACGGCTGGCAGAGTCCCCTGTCAGAAGTAGCTTCAACAACCCACCTTCGGCAGAACTTCGACCACATCCTGAGGGAGGTGGGGGACATTGAATCCAAATGGGCTCTATTGATGAGGCGGCTCACCGGAGCTGTGGCCGTAAGGTGGTCGGTGCCTGTCGTGGCGGCAATCCCCGAACCCGTTGGTGGACACCGACGGTGAGGGATGCCGTCAAGCTGAAGAAGGAGTCCTATAGAACCTTTTTGTCCTGTGGGTCTCTGGAGGCAGCTGATAGGTACCGGCAGGCCAAGCGGAATGCGGCGGTGGTTGCTGAGGCAAAAACTCGGGCATGGGAGGAGTTTGGGGAGGCCATGGAAAACGACTTTCGGACGGCTTCGAGGAGATTCTGGTCCACTGTCCGGCGTCTCAGGAGGGGGAAGCAGTGCAGTGTCAACACCGTATATGGTGGGGATGGTGCGGTGCTGACCTCAACTCGGGATGTTGTGGGTCGGTGGGGGGAGTACTCCGCGACAGTCACATGGACGAATAAATAAAACTTCTCTGTTAGAACATGCCTGGCGGCGGATGGCTCAGCGCTGTAGTTCAGAGAGGAGGGCTGGGAGAGGGCGATGCGGGGTGCACTTCTATAGGGTAGATCGGCGTGTTTGTGTTTACTTCTTTTCAATATCAGTAAAATAACTCTCACATAAATAATAACAATTCGTAAAGACGATATAAAAATGGCGTCCACAAACGAAGTGATTAGTTCCTGTATTATAATATGTTCTGTGGTCATACATAATTTCCATTTCGTATGGTCATACATAATTTCCGTTTCAAACGCGAAAAGAATTTTATATATATTTAGATTTATAGGTTGATAAATGGACATACTTAGAAAACTTTTTCAAGCTTTCTATATTTATTATGTCCATTTGTAAAAAAAAATATATATTATTACTCAATATTAGCTTTACTTAACTTGGGCTGTAAAAACAATGCTAAAAGCGGTAGATCCAAGTGTTACCCGGGCAATGTTATGGGTGCGTCTCCTCCTCTTACCTGTAGGTAATAATGGCATCTCATAAAAAAAAATTTTTAAGCAGTCCAAGTGTCGCACACTCTTAACAATGATACGAGCAGTGATGTTGAGGAGCCTATCCGAAGTGTCCGAAAATGACACTTGCTTGATGTTTACATCATTATTATACTTTTTACACTTCTGACTATGCTTTACAGTAAAAAATAAAAAGCTCTTATTTTGAGCCAAAATATGCAACCCTTTTTAAATGTTTTTTGAGAAAAAAATCTAACCCTAACACTTACTTTTTGCTTCATAGATCGTTTGCAATAACTGAACAATGTTTTATAATTTCTGTTAATAAATAAGCAAAGAAGTCTGATCTTTGGCACTATATGTAATAGTCTAGTAATGTAAAGTCTTTAAAAGGTGACTTTTTGATGTCCACACGTACTGTAAGTTTTTCTAGAAGATTCAGTATACTTGCAAGATGACAGTCTGGTTGCATCAGTGTTGGTATTGATGACGTTATCAGCAATACTTGCTTCAGAATCACCCGGTATCAGATCGAAAGGAAAATGAAAAGTATCGCACATCACTTCTGTTTGCTGCTTTAGCCTTTATCTATTTCCTGGTTATTCTATCACTTAGAATAGTTACAGGAGTATCTTTAATGATGTCAAAGTATGAGAAAAGGCAAATTATGTTCAGAAAGGCTGATAGTCATGTTAAATGAGTGGGTTGTAAGTGGGGCTTCAAGAGGGAGTCACTGTGCACTAATGGTCGGCGCTGTACTGATTTTTTAATCCAGCTACCCACCACTCTTGACAATATTCCATCCTGTTTTGATCGCTTTTTCCACTCCTCAACAAATTTCCACTTTCCCCTTTAAAAGGCACTTAAATTGGGCACATAGCGTAACTGTAACAGCAGAATCTACAGAAACAACATATAGATGGATATTAATCTGTTTATGACTCTTTTTTTTCTTTTTCATAATACAAGGTGAGGTATTTGAACCATTAGGGTTTAGGTAATTGAGCAACTAGGGTCAAGTGACTATAATATTGTACAATTCTCTGTGCTTTGGAAGAGTGCAGATGCAAAGACTGAAACTGTTAAGTTTAACTATGGTAGAGCAAATTTTAAACATCCTCTGAGGAGGATGGATTAGATAAGCTTTAAAGTGTAGAGACAGTTCAGGAACAGTGGAACAGGTTTAAAAACATTTTACATATAATGCAGGACAGGTACATAGCTAAATTAGAAATGAGTAGGAAATTTAAAAAAAGACTCTGCAGTGGGTTTATAATGAGATGGAAAAGACACTGCTAAGTAAAAAGCAGCTGTATAAGGTGTATAAGACTAATAAGTCCAATGTGAATCACTGGGCATATTAGAACATGAGGACAACCATAAAGAAGGATATTATGGAGGCTAAATAACAGTTAGACAGGAAAATAGCAGATGAGACAAAGAACGACCCAAGGAGATTCTTTCAGTATTTCAATACTAAAAGAACAGTCAAGGAGGAGGTGAAGTACATCAGGATTTGTAAAGGGAAATTAAGAAATACAGGCAGTGAAATAGCAGATGCTCTAAACTCGCATTTTTCTGAGATCTTTATATGTGAGGAGGTAGATAACCTCCTGTCAGTAAAAGGGACTACTAAGGAGGCACTGAGTGATTTGGAAATTGTAGAGGGAGAAGTATTGCTCAGATTAAATAGGCTGAAATCAAACAGATCACTAGGACCAGATATTATTTACCCTCAAGTTCTTAAGGAGGTAAATTAGTATATCTATATCTATATCTATATATATGATATATATATATATATATATATATATAGTGATATATATATATATATATATATAGTGATATACTGTATATATATATAGTGATATATGGCCGGCTGTTCATACCGGCCAATACCCCCACGCCGCCAGGTGGAGCTCTCCCTGCAGAATGGAGGTGCCCCGAATGCCAGTAGGGCATCATGGACATTGGAGTGTTTATTCACAGCCCTGCTGGATACCATGGGGGCCGCTAGAGGACACTGCAGGGAGGAACAAAGAGTATTTTCCTTGCACTCTGGAAGTATGTCCGAGTCACATGGACAAGAGGAATAACGTGCTTCCGGAATGAAGAAAAGGACTTTTTATCTGGCCCGGAAGTGATAGGAGGTCACATGGATTGAAGGATGATGAACACTTCCGGGTCAGGGAATATAAAGGATTGTGGGAAATCCCCAGAGGACGAGCTGAGCTGGGTGGAAGGGTGGCAATGCATCTGCAAGAGTTGGAGGATTGATTATAGTAATTGTGATTTATTTATGAGTATTTTGGAGAGGAGGGTGCTTTGTGTACTGTTCTTTATTAATAAAGTCAACTACTGGACTTTTATCTGGTGCCTGGTGTATTGTCCGAGGGTTCAAGGGAGTGATAGCCCCCCCCAATCTGTCACATTATATAAACCCTTGACCCATATTTTTGGAAGTCACTGCACAATTGGGAAATTCCAAATGAATGGAAAATTGCAAATATCTTCCCATTATGCAAAAAGGGTGACCTGAAAGATCCAAGCAACTACAGGCCATTAAGTAATCTTAATGTGCATCACAGGAAAATTAATGGAAGGAATTATTAAGGAAGAGTGTGAGCAGGAGCAGTTTTTCTGACCAGTCAGCATGGGTTCAGAAGAGGGAGGTCATGTTTACCAAGCTAGAATTCTTTGAGCAAGCAACAAAAGAATATGATCAAAGTGAATCATGTGATATTATTTATCTGGACTTTCAGAAAGTGTTTGATAAGATGCCAGATGAGAGGTTGGGCAACAAACTAAAAGAAGTGGGAGTTCAGGGTGATGTTTACAGATGGATGTAAAATTGGCGCAGAAACAGCAAGCATAGGGTTATGGTGTGAGAAACCTTATCAGAATTAGTTGATGTTTAGAGATGTGTCATACAGGGGTCAGTGGTAGGGTTGCTGCTATATTTCATATTTATAAATGATTTGGATTGGAATATAAATAACAAGCTGGTTAAGTTTGCAGATATCAACCTACCCTGCGGTGGGCTGGTGCCCTGCATGGGGTTTGTTTCTTGCCTTGCGCCCTGTGTTGGCTGGGATTGGCTCCAGCAAACCCCCATGACCCTGTAGTTAGGATATAGCGGGTTGGATAATGGATGGATGGATACTATCAAGCTAAGTGGACTGGCAGATAATCTGGAGTCCATTGAATCATTACAGAGGGTCTGGGACAGCATACAGGCTTGGGCAGATTTGTGGCAGATGAAATTTAATGTAAGCAAATGAAAAGTATTATGTGTAGAAAATAAAAATGTTAAGTTTGAAAACACAATGGAAGGATTGAGAATTGAGAGTACACCTTATCAGAAGGATTTAGGAGTCGTAGTGGACTATGCAATCAACTGCCAGACAGTGTTCAGAAGCCATTAAGAAGGCTAACAGAATGTAAGGCCACAGAGCACAATGTGTGGAGTACAAGTCCAAGGAGGTTATAATGTCTCATCTGGAATAATGTGTGCAGTTTTGGTCTCCAGGCTACAAAAAGGACATAGCAGTGCTGGAATAAGTCCAGAGAAGAGTGACTAGGCTGATTCCAGGGCTAAAGGGGATGAATCATGAAGCATAACTAAGGCAGCTAAATCTTTTCAGTTTAAGTAAAAGGATATTAAGAGGTGACATGATTGAAGTGTTTAAAATTATGAAGGGAATTAGTACAGTGGATCGAGACTGTAACTTTAAAATGAGTTCGTCAAGAACATGGGGACACAGTTGGAAAGCTGTTAAGAATTCATTTCAAATAAACATTAGGAGGTTTTTCTTCACACAGAGAATCATAGACACTTGGAATAAACTACCCAGTAGTGTGGTAGACAGTAAGACTTTATAGACATTCTAAAGTGGCCTTGATATTATTTCAGAAGAATAGGGGGTGGGGGGATAAGGGGGTTGGAGAGATAGAGAGCAGGATATATCTAATATATCCTTTTAATCCTTATAATTATAACTACCAATGTAACAATAGGCTGCACGGTAATAACTCGTGGGGAAATAGGAAATTAAGGTTAAAGTTGTCTCACTTCCAGTTAAGACTATAAAATGATATCAAAAATTCAGAATCAATGTCTCCATGATGGGACAGTTAACTTTGTGAGCTGGAATGTTAAAGGCCTGAATCACGAATTAAAGAGAAAGAAAGTATTCTCTCACCTAACAGGTTTAAATGCTAAAATAGTATTTTTACAGGAGACCCACTTACTAAGCAAGGATCAGTTCCGCTGCAAAAGGACTGGACTGGCCAAATGTTCCATTCTAGCTTTACAAAGAAAACTAGAGGTGTGGGAATTCTCATACATAGAACAGTCTCATTTGTAGCATCAGATGTAGTATCTGATCTTGAAGGGAGATATGTGATGGTCATGGGCAACTTATTGAACTGTAAAATGATTTTGATAAATGTTTATGCACCTAATGTCGATGATAAGAAATTCATACAAAATGTATTTGCATCCATTCCCAATGTGAACACTCATAAAATTATAATGGCTGGGGACTTTAATTGTGTTTTAAACCCACTCTTAGATAGGACTTCTGTCACAGGGGGGACGACATCTAACACTGCAAAGATAATTACAAAGTTTATAACTGATCACAACTTATCAGACCCTGGAGGTTTCTAAACCCAAACTCAAGAACATATTCTTTCTACTCACCAGTACATCATTGCTACTCAAGAATTGATTATTTCTTTATAGATAATAATTTCTTGCCTACGATTAAATCTTGCAAGTACGATGCTATTGTTATTTCTGACCATGCACCTCTGATCTTGGAGCTAAAGTCACTATGCCCCACACACTCACCTCGCAAATGGTGTCTTAATCTGCTTCTATTAGCAGCCGAGAACTGTACAGAATTTATATCCAAACAAATCAGTTTCTTCCTAGAGACAAATACATCCTCAGAAGTTTCTGCCAGGAATACTCTGGGAAACTCTAAAGGCCTTCTTAAGAGGACAGATTATTTCATATCTTTCCCACAGAAATAAATTAGAAACCAAGAAAGTATCAGAGCTAAAAACCAAAATTACTAGAATAGATGAAGAACATGCCAGGCTTCCAAGTGAGGCTCTACATAGGAAAAGGCAGGCTCTGCATTCAGAACTCAACCTCTTGACAACTAAAGAAACTGAACAACTAATTTATAAATCAAGACATCATTACTATGAACACGGAGAGAAAGCTAATACACTTTTAGCTCAACAAATCCACAAGCAAGAAGTTTGCAATGCAATCCCAGTTATCACCAACATGAATGGAGATGAAATCATTGACCATAAAAATATAATGCACACATTTAGAGACTACGATAAATCATTATATTCTACTGAGTTTAAAGAAGACAACACACAATCTAATGCATTTCTGGATATATTACAGATGCCACAAATAGATACTTTTAGTGCAGAGGCACTGGATAAACCTCTGGCACTATAAGAATTACTAGATGCTATAAAGTCACTTCAAGTCGGGAAAGCAGCAGGCCCTGATGAATACCCTGCAGAATTTTATAAGAAATTCTCCGCTCAGCTAGCTCCCCTCCTATTAGCAACATTTAAAGAAGCTAGAGACAATCAAATTCTACCTCAAACTTTTCACCAAGCATTAATCACTGTCTTTCCTAAATAAAGTAAGGACTTATTACAATGTGCATCATACAGACCAATTTCACTTCTAAATAATGCTGTTAAGATACTCTCAAAAATCATTGCTAGAAGGATGGATAAAGTGCTACCTTTGGTAATATCACAAAATCAAACTGGATTTATCAAGGGTTGACACTTATCTTCCAATCTTCGACGCCTGTTTAATGTAATATACTCACCAACAAAGTCAAACACCCCAGAAATAAAATTATCATTTAATGGAGAAAAAGCATTTCACATGATTGAATGGAAATACCTTTTCACTACAATAGAGAAATTTGGGTTTGGACTATAAACATTTGTGCATGGATCAAACTACTGGGTACCAATCCAGAAGCTTCAGTTTGTATTAACAACATTTGTTCAGACTACTTTAAACTAGAACGTGGTACCAGACAAGGATGCCCCTTGTCACCACTGCTATTTGCAATCGCCATTGAACCACTGGCGGTTCACTGTCGAAATTCTTATCAGATAAAGGGGATCTATCAGAGAAGGACTGGAACAGAAAATTTCTCTATATGCAGATGATATGGTACTGTATATATCAGACCCACAAAATTCTGTGCCTGCAGTCTTAACAGCACTCACAGAATTTCAAAAGATCTCTGGTCTCAGAATTAATTTGAATAAAAGTGTACTCTTTCCAGTGAATTCTCAAACATATAATAATAGATTGGACACCCTACCTTTTATCATTGCAGATCACTTTCAATTTCACAAGTAAACACAAAGCTCTTTATCAACAAAATTTCGCTGTCTGTATGGAAAAAATTAAGCAAGACTTGCATAGATGGTCAACCCTTCATCTCACTCAAACTGGAAGAAGAATATTCTTCCTAAGCTTCTTTTTTATTTCAAAACACTCCAATATACATCAATAAATCATTTTTTAAGCAATTAGATTCAACAATAACCTCATTTATTTGGAACTCAAAACATCCACGTATCCAAAGAGCGACCCTACAAAGACCTAAGGCAGAAGGTGGCATGGCTCTACCCTACTTTCAGTTTTATTACTGGACAGCAAACATACAAGCTATAAAAACCTGGACACAAATAGATTAACATACACAGGCTTGGTCCGCAATAGAAGTAAAATCCTGCAGTACTTTATATTCCCTGCTTTGTGCCCCAATAAATGCAAGTTACCTACAATATACTGATAACCCAATTGTGCTTCACTCATTCAGAATATGGAACCAATGTAGAAATCATTTTAAGATGGAGAATCTTTTTCTGTGGCACCTCTGCAAGAGAACCACCTCTTTCAACCCTCGCAAACATATGCAGTTTTTAATATCTGGAAAAAATTTGGGATTAACTTGCTTAGAGATCTTTATATAGACAACGTCTTTGCATCCTATGAACAATTACATTCCAAATTTAACATTCCAGCTACACATTTCTTTCACTATCTTCAAATTAGGAACTTTGTTAAACAGAACCTGCCCGATTTTCCTCATCTTGCACCCTCCTCCATGCCGGAAAATATATTGCTCAATTAAGGACTTAGACACCATCTCTGCAATATATAAAATTATTTTGCAGTCCCTTCCTTTTAAAGATCCAAGAGGACAATGGGAAAAATATCTCTTAATCAATATATCAGAAAAGGAGTGGAGGGTAGCAATGCAGAGAATTCACTTGAGCTCCATATGTGCAAATCATACAATTATTTAACTCAAAATTATATGTCGAGCACATCTGTCTCGCCTAAAACTCTCCAAAATGTTTCCAGGGCAAGATCCAACCTGCAAATGCTGCAATCAAGTCCCAGCCTCACTGAGTTACATGTTTTGGGCCTTCACCAAATGAACATCATTATGGACCCAAATTTTTAAGTGCCTTTCAGACAGACAGCCTTGGTGTTACAATCCCTCCTAACCCAGGGGTCCTCAATCCCAGTCCTGGAGAGCCGCAGTGGCTGCAGGTTTTTGTTCTGACCTGGTTGCTTAATTAGAAAGCAATTCTTGCCAATAAAGCACTAACAAGCTATGAAATTAAATTAACTCTGCTATGTCAGGTCATTCTCATATCCTAGATTTTCTTTCCCTTTCTATCATGCAAATGATTTGAAGGCTAAAATGGACGAGTAATTCTCAGTCCTTCACTTTTTTCTCTTCATTTTTCTTCTAAGTATTTAATTAAACCCAATAGTGCAGATAAATACACACAGGTGTAAATGTAAATAAGCTAAATGGAGAAATGCTGCTCTCGCTTGTCATTTGCATGCTATTGATAATAAGGAGCAATTAAAATAGCTGTTTAAGACAAAATTAAGCAATAAGGGCTCAAAATCACTAAAGTGAAGCAGAAGTGTTACTTTAGCAATAAGTGTTTTTTATTAAGCAACTGGATTGGAGCAAAAACCTGCAGCCACTGCGGCTCTCCAGGACCATGATTGAGGACCCCTGTCCTAACCCTTTAACAGCTGTGTTTGGTGTTCTTCCAGATGGGTTTAAAGTGGAGAAGGACAAACTGTGATTGCATTCACTACACTTCTGGCACACAGACTTATTTTGCTAAACAAGGAAGAATCCTAACTCTCCTCTTTTAAGTCAGTAGGAAAAATATGTTTTATACTCTTTGAAATTGGACAAAATCAAATATTTCAGAAGAATAAGGGGATAGGAATGGTGAGCTTTGTTAGTCTGAATGGCCTGTTCTCGTCTAGATTGTTCAAATGTTCTAATCTGAGTAAGCCTAGTCCTATCTTATTCAAAATAATAATAATAATAAATTTATAAACAGATAAATTAATACAGTATTATACACAAACTAAAGGGCTGAAAAGAAATACACTCAGTGAAAAGATACACTATGATGAAGGCAGGGTAGATGACGCTAACAGAGAGGCCAAAGAAGGTTGAGGAAGAAGTGGCGGTGAGTCACATGAAAAGAATCGTTCCCACCCTTAAAGGAATACTCCACCCAAAAATGATATTTTTTAAAACATTAATTACCCTATGTACTTTGGCCGAGAAAAAATGTATTCTCATGTTTTTGTGTACAATGAAGAGAAAGAAGTTTATGACAATAATAGAAGGCACCAGGGTTGTGCAACAGAAACAACGTGAAAAATGTCCATGACAAAAGAAAAAAAAATCTTATATTATTCATGTTGTATAATCCACACGTCTGTTATTCAGTTGGTTGCTCAAAATGTGCAAAACACATCCTTTTTTGATAAAATATTGCTATATGGTTACTTTCTGAATTATCAGCAGGCAGATAAACAGTAAATCTAAAGCCCTATCATATATATTCTAAGTATTCCTATTTAATGTTTCTATGGTCATAAGGAATAATTTGTTCAATGCAGCTAAGAAGAAATAGAGATTGAGAAGGTAACAGCTTGTCCTGATAATTTCCACTACTTATGTAAACAAAAAAAAGATTTTTTACCTATAACTTGTCACAGATGATCCGGCATCCAGCCGGTATGGACACCGATCCCTTACCTGGCCAAAAGGCCTTGATATACAGAAGGCCATGGAGAGAGTGATACTTCCATTCCATGCCAGAACCCAGAAGTGTAAGAATTTTACAGTGGCTACATCTGGACTGGCATCCTAACAACCAGTGGGCGGTATCCGGTATGGACTTGGGAACTTGGAAGGTCAGCAAAGTGGCCGATTGCCTACTATGGGCAGAACATCTCCCTGTACACTGGATGGCAGCATCCTGTCTGGCAGGCCACAGTATGGATGCACGCAGGGCAGCATGGAATTTGTATTCCCATGGGCCTGCCCTTTCAAGTTCATCAGGGGCCACCAGGGGGAGCTCTTGGATACTGATGTTATAAGGACCATGGTGGTCCTGGCTGACCCAGAAGTGCTTCCCAGAGGGCACTACATTATGCACAAGAAGTACTCCTGGGTCCGGAGTTAAAAGAGAAAAGAAAGAGTTGTGGTGAATTGTGAACGAAAGAAGTCTGTATGAAGGTATTGTTTAAATTAAAAGCATTTTACTTGAATTGGGGATGTTGTGGTAAAATTGTGTCGGGGTTATGGGGCACAGTGGTGCCCCCTGCAGGTCATAAACAAAAGAATCGGGGCATCCATTTTTATAAGAAGCGGATCATCCTAAGGCTTAAGTGCTCTGTAGCTTAAAGTCCCATCTCTTATTTGAGTTATTTATCTCGACTTGATGTTATTTTGAACAATCAAGGTGAATAGGAATGACAAGCTTGTTGGACTGAATGGCCTGCTCTTGTCACAATTGTTCTAATGCTCTTATTCAGCTAACACAAAGCAACCCTACCCCTAACCCTAAGCCTAACCCTAATGTCATGTGTTAAGTAAAGCATTGACAGCTTTTAAGTTAAAAAGAAATAAATCTACCTAAAACAAAACTCAAAGAAAATGCAGGCACTAAGAGCAGATCTAATAAATATCCCAGGAGCAGGGTTTTAAATTCTAGTAAGTACAGACTGGAAATAGGGTGATTTAAAACATTGAAGTAGCCAGATCTTCAACAAATAAATGTTTATGGCACATACATAGTGAGAGCCAGACATATTTTTTCTACTTTTTTAGCAACAAAAGCAGAAAAAAACAGTCTTGAATATAATGAGAGCAGTTATGGGTATATAACTGTAAAATGTGTCACCTGCAATGAGGCAAATGCAGTATATCAATGCTAATATTTAAGTCCTTGGAGTTTCAAGTTGATAATAGCTTGCTAATATTGGCAGAATTACTGTCCAATAGCAGAGGTTCAGATTTTTTTCACATGTTGTTATTACTCATCCATCATTCATTCAGTTCATTCATGAGAAAACAGCATAAATATCATTAAGTTTGATAAACAAGTACAGCTGAGTGCCTTTGGCAAACAAGGGAAATCCAATATCAGTTTCAAGTTATACATTTGAATAGTTGCACATTAAGAAAAAGTATTGGTCAAAGATTTGAACATTGATGTGCACCAAATCAGACAGTTTATTTAGGGAGACAGATTGTGGCATCATGGCTCAGAACCTCCAAACCTAAAGGTAGGAATCGAGTTTAAGAATGAGGCCATTGAGGGCAAGTCAGGTGCCACAAGTTCTTCAGGCTATGATTCGGCAGTTTGTGTAGATCTTTAACACTAGCAGGCCTTTTAGATCTTGTCTGAGAGTCCTAATACTCTAAGTCTACAAAACAGTCAATAGTGGAATTATGCCAGAAAGATGGCAAAGAGGGCAGAAAAAAGGTTTTAGGCAATGGTGCAACCTCTTTTGAGGTTTAAAAGCCAGGAGGATCACTGAGGGTGAAATCAGAAGAACAAATTAGCATGGGGAGACTCACTGGTTTGAGGAAAAGCGTGACGAGTTAGGAGTGAGATGAACAGAATATTGAGAACTGAGTGGGCTTTGCTGTACACAGATATTGGGAAAGTGTTTTACTTTAGCTGTTGTTAGTTTGAGTTCTCCATGGTGCTGCTCAACACCAGGTAAGAAGCCACTAACATATTTACTTTCTCGTATACAAAGTATAGGGTAAATATTGTAATTGTCCAAAAATCCGATGTCGAGATTTTGATGAATTTCGACATTTTAGACCTCCCTGAGTCCGAAAATACCATTTTTGGAATTATGTCTCTGTGTGTGTGTATGTAAACACGATAATTTGAGTACACTTTCACTTAGGTCAACCAAATTTTCCATACAGATATTAGGTAGGTTATCTCTGCTAACCTTTTTTTCATGCAGCTGCAGAGTATGATTTATTCAACTTTACTTTTATAATAATTGTTAAATATA
Source organism: Polypterus senegalus (assembly GCF_016835505.1). NCBI lineage: Eukaryota > Metazoa > Chordata > Cladistia > Polypteriformes > Polypteridae > Polypterus > Polypterus senegalus. The sequence goes on along the minus strand of NC_053154.1, from coordinate 135,454,796 downwards.
TCCATCCATCCATTGCCTAACCCGCTGAATCCGAATACAGGGTCACGGGGGTCTGCTGGAGCCAATCCCAGCCAACACAGGGCACAAGGCAGGAACCAATCCTGGGCAGGGTGCCAACCCACCGCAGGACACACACAAACACACCCACACACACTAGGGCCAATTCAGAATCGCCAATCCACCTAACCTGCATGTCTTTGGATTGTGGGAGGAAACCAGAGCGCCCGGAGGAAACCCACGCAGACACGGGGAGAACATGCAAGCTCCACGCAGGGAGGACCCGGGAAGCGAACCCGGGTCTCCTAACTGCGAGGCAGCAGCGCTACCACTGCGCCACCGTGCCGCCCCTGTTAAATATATTATTCATTTCATTTGATTTGTTGTTGATGGTAATGTACATAATATAAAAATATAATCATCGTCTTGCAGTTTACTCTATATATCCATCCCCATATCTGAGTATACAAGAAAGTCCAGGGGAGACCACTCCTGATTTTTTCGTTTTTATTTCTAAGGAGTCATTACAAAAGCAGAGCTTTTAGTGAGTTTTCTGCAGCTGAAGTTGCCAGACATTTTTGTAAGCATTGATGATAGTTCAATGGGTAAGTGTGCTTGTCCTATCGTTGGCTTTTACACATATTCAGTACTCATTTCAAGATTAAAAGAGTATTAATTTCACTGTTAAAGGTAAGTGGTCAGTGATTTTTTCATAATACTCACAAAATAAATCACTCATTTTTTCCTGGAAAATTAATTTAAGGGATCATGTACCTTAGAGGATAAGTTCTTCTTATAGTAGCACACTCCATCCAGCAATGAAGAGAATACAAGCATGCATGCCAATATGCCTCTATTTCAAAAGGGATTATTTTAACGTGGAGTATTCATCTGTAATGCAAAGTGTGAGTTATCAGAGGGCTAATTTATTCAAGGACACTTGGGAAAAAAATTATTTACTAGTTAAGAGTGTGTAGCAGCGGTGGTTTAGTGAGAGTATTTCAGTCTATAGAAAGAACCAATTAAACAAACTGATTAACTGCTTAAAATAGAATGCATTTATTCAATTAGCTAATCTAATTTAACTGATTTCATAAGCAGAATTTTATGTTTGTCTTGGTGCGTGTTAGACTTAGCACATAAATGTATATATAATAACTCAAATGTATTATGCATATGATTTCTTAAAACTGAGAAGCAGGTTTCTCTTAACGTTCTCTCTTAGTCCCAGTCAGAGTATCAGTGGTTAGAGCCTCTCCTGACAGCATCAGACTCAAATCTGGAATCTGGATGGGGTGCCTGGCAATGCAGGGTCCTCTCATGTTCATGGCTCCCACGCTGTTACACAAGGCCAACTTAAAATGGACATGGAAGGAAAGTCCTCTTACTTTTTATAATTAGTTTTGAGTTTATTGTAAACAGAATTAAAACAACTGAGACTTTATCTAGACTATGAAGTTTTGTTGTCTGTATTAAAAATAAATGTATAACCTTGCAAGAGAAAGTCTTTGGGAGAGTACATTTTATGACAGTGTGTGCTTGTTTGCTGTAAAGTGTTTGGGGTTAGAGGAAGAGTTTTGGCAAGAATGGGGATTCCAGAATATATGCCTCTCTGAAACAACCTGCCTCTGTCTGCTCTCATGTTGTATGAAACATCAGGGTATGAAGGGAGAAAAAAGACTGCAGAATCTGAACCATTTCACCTTAAGCAAGAAGAGGTTCACAGGACACAAGATGGAAGTAGTATAAATTATTAAGGGAATTAGCTGGATAGCAGCTTTTGGTTTAAAATTAGCTTTTTACCAAGATTACAGAGGCACATGTTGAAGTTTATTAATAATTTATTCAGAATAAATTTCACCCAAATTGTAGAAAAATTTTCTTTTCACAAAGGATTATAGAAACACAGAATAAATTACCAAGAAGTGTAGAAGAAAGCAATACTTTAGGGAATATTTTCTAGAGGTTAGGTAAAGTGCCTGTTCTTTTTAAAACTTTTCTTATATTATTCACTTGATTCTGTTATTATTTTTTGGATCTAAAATAAAATAAATTGATTTGAATTGAGATATCAGATCTTATTTCTTGAACGGGTGCATCGGGAGCTTGTTTATTCCTGTGCTGCGTGAGCTTTAATGTTTAAAATATAATAATTGTGCTATTTTTGAGAGATCTCCCATAACACAATGACAAATAATTCTCAGGTCTTTAAAACAGAAAAAAAACTGCAAAAAAATACATTTAACTGTAAAAATATGACAAATTAATACATTCTGCATTGAAAGAGGTTTGAATGTTGATAATAACATGAGTGATGGGTGTTCCTGTTCTGTGAGGGGGGCTACTGTATATCCAGGCTGTAACTTTTCACAAAGGTTGTGCTGTTTAAAAGAGTCTAAAGATTACTATACTTTGGTCAGCAAATCCATGTTTGAGATTGGTCTATAAATATACCTTTGGAACTACATCCCATTTCTTTAATGAATTTCCAACAGTGACCATCTTAAACAGGAACAATCGCGTTTTTCTTTCTTTTAATTGTTAAAAGTACTATTTTGTGCAGGAGCTCAGTACTGATCTAGCACTGAGCTGGTGGAAGAACACAATTCCCAGAACACGGCTAGACATACATGGCATAACTAATACTATTGTGTTGATTCTTGGCATTTTGAGTTCTTTAGCCATGTCAATGCTTGACCAGTGATGTTACAACTCCAGTATAGCCAGTTCACTTCTTTCTGCCGATTTAGAAGAAGATGGCTGCATCATTTCAAGCTGTAATTGCAAAAGGGCGATTAGAACACAGAAAACACTGGCAGAATGATAGATAGATAGATAGATAGATAGATAGATAGATAGATAGATAGATAGATAGATAGATAGATAGATAGATAGACATTTTACAGAAATTCTATTATAACAGAGATAACTCCCATCTTTGTTGTGGCAAAATCAATAATCAGTTACTTGGTTTTGCAGACAATTCTCTTTGCCCTAAGAAACAAAGTTCTCCACCTGACCATTAGTGTTGTAGTGCTTCAGTGCTGTTCACATCCACATCACAGACACAGTTTGGTCTGCCTGACAGACAGTCCATTATCCAGGGCATCATTGGCTCATCCACCTACGTATTCCTGAATTTACCTCTTTTTAGGGCTGGCTGGATGTTGTTGTAGGAACTGGACAAATCAAACAACATAATCCTCCCAGTGCCGCCAGCTTTATCCAGATGGGAATAAGCCTTGTGGAACAGACAGATAATTACTTCTTTAATTCTAATCTTTGTCCGATAAGCAAACTGCAGTAGGTCCAGGTGGTGTTTCACAAGAGGTCTTGAATAGTCCAGGACCAACCTCTCAAAGGTCTTCATGATGTGGTACATAAGAGCCACTTGTCTGTAGTTATTAGGTGAAGTGGTGGCTGTGGCTGCCTTCTTTGGAACAGGAACAATGCAGGATGCACTGGCACCTTTTGCAGCCTTAAAAACATAAAGCCTTAAGTAAGGGGTGCCCACACTTTTTCGGCTTGCGAGCTACTTTTAAAATGACCAGGTCAAAATGATCTACCTACATTAAAAATGCTATATACAGTTGACCCTTAATATACGACCGGCCTGACATGCAAACAACTTGGTTTACGACCAAAATTTTTGTTTTGAATTACCACCAATATCTTGCGTTATGCGATCACGTGTATCCGCTTGTGCGACTGTAAACAAACAGCCGAGAGCGTTCGTAAGCGTCAGTCGGAGCCCAGATACATGTGTTTGTGGACGTAATTTCGGTCAGTGCAGTGATTTATATAATTTATTTCGATAATTGCTAAGGAAAGAAGAGAAGGTAACAAAGGTAAAGAAAGCAATCACAATCGAAACGAAGAAGGAAATTGTGCAGAAATATGAGAGTGGCGTTCGTGTAACCGATCTCGCTAATATGTACAGCATGTCGAAATCCACCATCTGGACAATTTTACAAAGAAAAGATTTATATAAGGAAACTCCTTCCAAACAATAACCACCTTCCATTTCATTCTCCTCCTCCTCCCTTCCTGCAGCCCAAAGATGTTAACTTAAATGGTGAGTACAGTATGAAATTGTTGTTTCTGGTCGGCTAGGCACTTTTTATAACTTTTTGGTTAGTACATTAGAAAAATTATTGGTGTTTTGGTAAATTATGCACATTAAGCAACCCTTTTTTATTATGAAAAGGTTAAGTAAGTGTTGCTGTGGGAGGTTTGGAACGCATTATGGGTATTTACATTATTTCTAAATGGAAAAATAGTCTTGACTTTCAACCAACTAGAGTTACAACCAGCCCTCACGAACGAATTGAGTTAGTAAGTCAAGGGTCCACTGTGTATATATATATATATGAAGTCGGCGTCAGAATATATAAAGTCAAAACTTGAATATATAAAGTCAGCGCTGGAATATATAAAGTCAAAACCTGAATATATAAAGTCAGCGTCGGAATTTATAAAGTCATTCCTGATTATAGGCTATAAAGTCAACATCGGAGTATATAAAGTCATTCCTGAATATATAAAGTCAAAGTCAAAATATATTGATTGAAACGACTCAGGCACATTTTTAGTAAACTAAAAAAACTGAAATAAGTTAACAAAAACGTATTCAGAAAAATAAATTAAAAAAACACTGTTCGGTTAATGTTTTGAAAATGATGTATGTGCCCTGCCCAGGATTGGTTCCTGCCTTGCGCCCAGTGTTGGCTGGGATTGCTCCAGCAGACCCCCGTGACCGTGTGGTCGGATTCAACGGGTTAGGATATGGATGGATATTCCAGCGCTGACTTTGTATATTCAAATTTTGACTTTAAATATTCCAACGCTGACTTTATATACTCAGGTTTTGACTTTATATATTCAAGGTTTAACTTTATATATTCGGGAATGACTTTATATATTCAAGTTTTGACTTTATATATACCAACGCTGACTTTATATAATCAAGTTTTGACTTTATATATTCGGAAATGACTTTATATATTCAAGTTTTGACTTTATATATTCAGAAAATCAATGTATTTGCCTGTTTGGCACCCCATAATATATATATATATATATATATATATATATATATATATATATATATATATATATATATATATATATATATATATATATATATATAGTGGTAGTCAACCCGGACACAGACAGGTGGACACGTTTGAATCACCCACAGCACGTTTAATATAAATACTATTTACAGCAAAGTGCACACAAACCCCAAAGTCCCCAAAAGTCCTGGCCCCTCACTCTAAGCCTTCATCCTTCAGGCCTCTTCCTTGCCTCCTCCCAGACCTCATCCTTCTTCCACCTGACTCAAGTCATTGTATGAAGGGAGGCGGCCCCTTTTATACACACCCGGATGTACTCCAGGTGCTTCTCGGCAATCTTCCACCGCCACTCCCCAGTGTGACGGAAGTGCCGGCTGCATTCCCGGAAGCACCCCGGATGTCCCTGCTCCTCTTCCCCCCAGCACTTCTCACTACATATGTACTGTGTACATATGATAATAAATCTGAGCATGAACCTGGGACTTCATGGATTCAATAAGTGTTTGACTTCATTTTAAAAATCAGTTTTAAAATGTCCTACACTCTCATTGAGTTAACAATACTAACACAATGTCCACCAAGGTATGATAGTAATATTACATTGTGAAGTGGTGCTTTCAATGTGTAGTCAGAAATGCTGGGATAAAAGTACCCATTATAACCTTGATTTGTTGATGGCATTATTATTTTTCTGCCACGAAATTATGATGTAAAACCCTCAAGTGTTTTGTAGTTATTTCAGTGGTGGCTCATATAGAAAGTGGCGAGTTTCAAGGGGTTGTTTTGAACATACAGTGGATATGTATGACACTGGATAATTGTTCATGTCATTAAGATTTTTAGAACTATTTAAACTATTGGGCATTTTCAAACAAATTTTAATATATTTCATAGATAAATATGAAACAAAGATGTGCTTATATGGATTTTGAAATCAGGCATATTTTTTTTTAAATGGGAAAATATTAGACATTCTGTACTAAAGGTACTAAAGACGCAAGCTCTTTGAACTTAATATAAAGAGAACAAAGCGTTATGATTATTATGTACTATAACACTCGGTGACAGTATTATGTGAGGAACCAGACATACCGTTGACAAAGTGAAGGGTTATAAGAAGCAGATGCACATTTTGGTTTGATTTTCTCAGCCGCTGAGAGAGGCCACCAAGAAGTAAAACCAGGGAAGACGAACAGAATCTTTCACTTGTAGTCAGGCAGGACGGCCTAATCACTCAAGGTTTGGACTGCCAAGTAAACATTTCCTGGTTCATTCCTGACCACTGATTCACTGTGTGATCTTGATTGAGTCTCTTAACTTACTATTACATAGTTTAGCATGGAAAGATAAAGCCCTGGACTGGATGTTCTGTTGTGTTAACCATTTAGTAACATTCTGTGGAGGGAGTAGCAACCACTGCCCTGCCACCCCCATGCACACCTTGCAATAAAAGAGACATACACCATTACAGAACTGTGCCCACTTATCAGGCAGGTGAAAGGTGAGAGGGCTGTGTTAACAACTGTCGTAAGCATTTTCTGCTGTGTGTAATTCCACTTCTTCTAAGTTAACAATGTTTTTCATGGAAATGCATGCAAAGATGAAGATGAAAACTAAATATTTCACAGGGTTTAAATGTCTTGGATGAAAACCTTTTGGGTTTAACAGAATGTTTACCCAGCAGGACCTGATTAAACAGAGCGGGCCAGACTGCTCTTTTCCAAACTATTTTCATGAATTTATGGCATGCTTCAGCCACAATCAGTACTCTTCAGCTGTCTGCTGGACTTGAGCATTTAATCTGCACCATCATAACATTTCATGCCATTTCCTACCTTTCACTAGATAAATCTCTGTAGGTGTGAATAGGTTAAACATGCTCACGCCACTATACCGCTATTTTGGTTATCCTTTGCCTTGTCAAATTACAAATATTACTACTGAGCTACACAGGGTTCTGCTAGGCCTTCTTATGTTTGTAAAAAGAAAATGTTCAAATTCCATTTCATCCAATGAATTAAGTAGAGCCTTTGAGCTCAGCACTAACAATTTACACAGTCCCAGGGTAGCATGTTGTGATCCTTTGTTAGCGTTCTCTGGCAAGATCAAAATGAATTTAATTTCTTTCAAACAGCAGCAGTGTTTAACCATATATTGGCATAGCAACTGTGAACTAAACAGTGCAATTGCAAGGATGTGTTATTTTTATAAAGGTCCTCTTGAAATGTATGGGGAAACAATTCACAAATTGTCTTAAAACTACTCCACAGAATAAAGAAATACCCTACCTCTCTATACAGTATTGCATGTTTGAGTATTTAAGACACAATATTTACTTACAACATCATCTCCTTGAAATGCCTGGGCACAGAGTAGCATCTCCCACTATGAACTTTGGTGCAGTTGTGGTGAATGCTGTTGTAGCAGTGAGGGCCGACACCTAAGGATCACAAAGAAGCTACTAGCTGAGGTTGCCAATGACCTTTTATTCAGCCGGTTAGGTCAGTTATAAGACTGACATTCAGTGAGGGTAGGAGGATAGGTCTGGTCTATGGTTAATGCTACATTTAAAAGTGGGGGGTAAAAGTATGGTCTCAACATGGACCATACACGGGCAACACGGGTAGTGAGATTATTCAGTGAAGAAACCTGTTATGGAGCTGTGACAGGGCTGGCCGAGCTATTGATGCTATTACTTGTTCTGTTTATTCGAATGTCGGTGAGGGCGAGTGCCAGGGTTCATTTTAAGGTGGCATTGTGGATGAGGTTAAACACAGTTCTAATACTAACACTAGGTATTCAATTCAATTCTTGAGATTGAATGACTAAATTTGAATTTTTTCCCCACTCTACTACAGCAACAGGATTGTCATGATGAAGTGTGCTTTATTTTAACAGGAGTCAGAAAGTGTTTAGTTTAAACATACTATGTGAACTAATGGTACCTAAAATGTTGGTTAGGGTAAGGAAAACAACTTCAGATCTCCGGTCCCACATTCGGTAAGTCTTTCCAATTTCTAATAAGAGTGTAAGCATGAGATGTTTCCTTTTAGAAAGAAGGGTCACAGTAAAGATGTGCACACTTGTTGCTATAAGCCTTTAAAGATGAATGGTTCCAACTACAGAGGGATCACGCTCCTCAGCCTCCCAGGTAAAGGGTGGGATACGGAATAAGAGGGCCACTCTTGCACACTATTCATTCCCTATATGAATGCAGTGAGAGCTGTGTCCCAATACTTGGCGCTACGTTGAATTTGTTCTCTGTGCGTGTCAAGGCGGTGTTTTGTCACCACTCCTGTTTGTGATTTTAATGGAGAGGATATCATGGCCTACACGAGGATGTGAGGGTGTCCAGATGGGGAGGCTAGGGGTAGCATTTGTTATAAATTTGAGAGTTTCTATGCATGCACGTCCCAAATAATACTCAAAAATACCCACTAGAGGGGGAAGGGGGGCACACAAAACCAATGAACATGAAAAGGGCAACTAGGAATATTTATAAATACAAAGTGCTCTGTGGCACAAAAATAAGCTCCAAGGAGCACAAGGCAAAAAGGCACATAAGACAATTCATTTAAAATAGGTGATTCCAAAAGTAAGCACAGTCCCAATATGAAAATCCAAGCATGGTCAAAAAAACCCAGAAAGGTTTCAAAATCCAGAGAATTCACAAAAGTGCATAATAATCAGAAAGAAACCATAAGCACAAGCGCATTCACATAAAGGACTGAGGTCTTTACATGGCCGAAGGCGGTCCATTGATGGTGATGGGTAGGTTGCTTTGCCTCTTGGAGGACGACCCACAAGACACATGGCACATAGCTTAGACATAAATAAACTAAATAATTCACCATGTTGATATAAATAATGAATAAAATTAGCATAAAAGAAACATTTCAAGCAGAGCCGAGGGGGATGACTAGCAGAAAAATATCAGAAATATAATAGCATGGTTACTTTACAGTATACATATGATGTTGTTCTGTTTGCCTCAACTAACTTCTGACCTTTGGCACAAACTCAGTGATTCACTACTGAGGGTTAAATGGCTCGAATGAGGATCAGCACCTCCATGTTTGATGTCATTGCTCTCTCTGAAAAGAGCAACTGTCCTTAGTGGAGGAGTATGTTGAGATTTTGTTCATGAGTGACGGAAAAAGGGAGCATGAGATTAACATGTGGATTGGAGCAGCAGCAGCTGTATCTGTGGGTACTGTTCTGGTTTGTGGTGCTGAATTGTGAGCTGAGTCTAAAGACAATACTCTTGGTTTACCGGTCAGTCTACATCCCTGTCCTTAACTATGGTCATGAGCTGTGGGTAACGATAAAAAAAAAATGAGAATGCGAATACAAACAGTAGAAATGAGGTTTCTTCACATGGTGACTGGGCTGACCCTCTGTGATGGGTTGAGAAGCTCAGCAATTCAGGAGAGTTTCAGAGTAGAAGCGCTGCTCCTCTAGACTGAGAGAAGGTGGTTTGGGTATGATGTAAAGATGCCCTCTAGGCAGCTACCCCAAGAGCTGTTGCAGGCACTGCCCACTGGGCACTGACTCTGAGGCAGGCCCAGGACACTCTGGAGCGATTATATGTCTCAGCTGTCTTGGGAACACCTGGGAGCAGCTGGAATCTGCAGCTGGGGATAGGCTGGGCTGACCGTGACCCTTACCAGGAAAAGTAGTTGAGAAGATGAGATGAAATAATAATGACATGAGATGTGACTGATGGAAGGAAAATATTGAAATTGTTAGAATAGGAAACAATGTGTTATAAAATGACACAATTATGTTGTATTTTAATGTACAGTATTTTATCCATAACTAACCCTTATAATTCTGTTTCTTAAAAAAAATCAAATAACACTTAGACACAAAATGTTTACTACTCCAAAACTATTCTGTGCCATGGAAATTGGAAAGATCAATGGAAAAGACATTAATAATGTAAACCTCCATGACGAATCAGAAAAGCATAGTGAACATGTATTAAAATATGCTTAATAATACCATTAAAAATGAAAAAGAAAAACCTGCAACACACAGTAATATGTAAGACCATGATTTTGGTTTGCTCTCCCTCTATTATGCTCAAGAACAAGCTAGCTGCTGTACCTTCACCATACCGGTGCACCCGACTGTAACTCCATTAAAGCAGGCTAAAGGTGAAGATTTCTGATGAGCAAGTCACATGAACATAATGAGAGGCTCATTTCTTTTACTCATGGGATGATTATAAGCTTTTAATATCATCATTTAGAGATTAAAGAAATCTGAAAATTAATCATAGAAGTATTTGCATGTTTGTATATTGTGCTACCTGTACATTAAATTTCCATTAAGACAATACAATATTTTTATATCTATCCCTTTACAAATTTCTCACTTATTAATTCATTTGCACTAAGGCTCTTCCGTGTTGACAACATAAGGGCATAGTGTTTGGCAAAGCTGAATACAAACTTGCAGTTCAAGAAGGTGATTTACTGTCACCATGTTTACTTTTAGACCACTTTGACCACTTCAGGTTTGACTGAGTCCAGATCTTACATTGCATGGGTACTTAATACACGCTATAGCCGTGTTATGCCAAAGTCAGTCAAACCCAAAGCAGCTCAGCTGAACTGTACAGTAACAGCTTGGTTTGATGGTGGACGCTGGCCTCTTGCGGACAAAAGCAAAATTTTCATATAGTCGCAGAATAAGCTACTTTCTTTACAGCAAAAATAAATCTTCTGGGCTTTGCTGTTTCATTCTACACACCTTGGGACTCTAATTGAATTCTGGGTATCATTTGGTTGTTTCCCTGTCTTCAATGACTTTGGCTTACAAGATATTAATTATACCATTGCATGGCCAGTAGTCCATGCTGCAACAGTGCAGGTCCACTGTACACTGTGGTGTAGTAATTTGCTTTAAGCACAGGTTGTCTATTGTATCTTAACCTAAGAGAGTTAAAAAAAACAATTATATGAATAACCATCAACGGTTGACACCTTTATCCAAGGCAAATTCCAACATTTTAGATTGCCACACATGTGCGATTAGGAGGCAGTCAAAGAGCCTAAAGGTGAGTGAAACATCGCGAGATAAGGGGCTGTCACGTGGTACTTCTTTTCATCAACAGAAATCAAGAAGAAAAATAATCCCCGCAACTTCCGGGTTCCAAAATGGCCACAATGACGTCACTTCCGGCCAACCTTGATGACGTCACTTCCAGCACCCACAAATCACCTCACTTCCGGCCCATCAGGATGACGTTTCCGGTTCCTGCTGCAGCGTCACACCATGCCAACCATTTCCTGTCACATGTTCTCATTTTGTTATATAACCGCCATTTTGTCCCAGTAAATTCATTCATTGTATTTCAAGACTTTGAATCGCTTCTTTTTTTTCTTATTGTCTGGACAACAATATACGGGGACGGTCCCCAAAACTTTGTTTTGTCTTTGTGATGGATTATTTCTACCACAAGATATAATTGGTTACACTTCTTTTTTCTAGTGGGAGCACTGGCACCTGGAAGAACTTGCTTATGGTCACACTGTCAGTAGACGGATACTGAACACATAGTTCAGGGCTTGAAGTCCAAAGCCTTAGCTGCCCCGAAGCTGTCATACTGTGGACAATCATAAGCCAGTCACTTTAACTCTGGGTGTTCTAGTCTGTCATTTAGAGGTTCTCACTGAAAAATAGTCTGATGCAGTACGGTTTGTGAAAAGCTTTGTAGCCCCAATTAGAATAATAGAAAAATACGATATTTGACAAAATCAAGTAAGAGTGTGCCATACTTCTAACTTCAGTTTGTTTCTCATGTGGACAGTCAAAAACATTTGTTACAAATGAATGAAAGGATGGCAGGAGATCCAAGCAAGTGGCTGCGTCTTTGACAGATCAGGTCAGCAGTTAAGGAGCTGACACCTTATTACTCATGATGATCTACAGCTTATACTGCAATTTAATGGCCTTAAGACCTCAGTCCGTGTAAACTGAACAACATATGGGGCGTTTAAAGACAAGAAAATTGAGTAAATTATTCTGAATAGTTGAAGTTGGTATATTTATCCTGTGACCTCTACATGCATTAGAAAACTGCTGTAGTGATTTACTACCTTTGCTCATGTTTATCAGATTTCTCTAGGCCTGTAGCAGGAGATAAACTCATGTCACTGCTCTCACCTGAACTAGTGGGTACACCATTTTTTCACCAAGCTCATCTGCAATATTGTCTTGCCCTGGGATGTGCGGTCACTCATTTGTATGGCACATGGACCAAGTATGCAATGCAATATAGCAATCAAAAGTTTGATCTACACAGATGAAATCATAACCATGTGCCTGCTTTAAGAATACATTGGATACATGTTTAACATTGTTCAGCCAGTATAGCAAAGTTTATAGTAATAATCAGTAAAAAAAATAAACTTTAGGTTCAGAACTCTAGCCTCTGCCTTCATCATCTGAGTTGCTGTTTGCTGCCTGCTCCCATCTTCATTAGCCACATTAACACGTTTCTGTGCTGTATTTATATCTTAACACTCTTTGTAAAGGTACATTAGCCAGGCTCTTTTAATCAAACTTCAAAAACAATAACAGAAAAGCACTTAGCAACAGCCATTTGTTTTCCTAAATATATATTTTACTTCATTAAATGATCGTACATTTCTACAGCTTGCCTGCAAATGTCATTTACAATACAGAAACCATCATTTAAATTTTGTGCAATGAAATATTTTCTCCAGATGCCGCAGGCAGGATCCCACTAGGGATTACGCCTGCCCCTCATCTCCAGCAGTGCATTCGGAGGAACTGTCCAAGTAATCTGTTCTAACTGCTTCTTAAATAATGTACGCCATTTGCTTTCTGTGTGATGATATTCTTTAAAATGCATATAAAGTAGCACGTCTGACATGTGTCTTGTTATTTGTGTAGTGCTAAGAAAAAGTAAGTACAGCCCCAGCAAAGTGTTATCTTTTAGCATTTGTGAACATATGGGGATCTGATTCTCATTGCAAAGCTATCATTAGATTTAGAAGACAATATAACAAACAACACGGAATGATTGCTGTGTGCAATTATCAAACCGACTAAAATCGAAATGCAGTACTTCTCAGTCAGTTGGGGTTTTATTTGTTATGTGATTGTGGCCTAATGACTCTGTTTATTATTTTCAATAAAATTTGATTTATTCTTTGATCTATTTGTTCTGTGTAAATCCCAGTTGCATTTTAACAAATTCCCACTCCAAACATAAAAAAAAATTTTACATTATCAATAAAACAATTTATAAATGTACAAACAATAGCAGTATATGTAGCAAAAGGGTGTAATGATATATGGATGCCACATTCTGATCTGCATCATGGTTGTGGATTCATGATATGAACATTTTTGTCGTATCTATTTTTATTATAATTAACAAACAGAGAAGACTGTTGTTTGGGTTCTTCTAGCTCTAAGGCACACAAAATAAAACAGGAGTTTATGGAAAAGAGGTGCAAAACACAAATGAAAAACATAAAAACAGTGATGGTTGGAGGGTAGAATAGTCAATCACTCCTGAGTGTAAGTTTGCTAATGTGATGGCAGTCAAAGAGTTCATTTAGCTCTTTTTTTTAAATGTATGAGTATATTTTGCTTGCAGTCTCACACTTTATTTTAAATTCAGGACATGGAAAAGCAAATGCAGTAGCAGAATTTTATCAGTTTGTGCATCACACTCCTGTCCTTCTTTCACTTTTCCTAAATAGCTGCACTGCAACATGCCATGTTGTCAAAACCTTAAAATTATTTTCAGAACATGTGATTGATATTTAATTTTATTTATTACAACCATAACCAACACCAGTGAACTCTGGTGTTTCTCCTATACAGTATCTTGCACTTGATCACTTTTGTATGTCCTTTTTACCTTGACAGATTCTCTCCTGTCACTATTATTTGATTTACATTGTTGATCATCGCTGCCCTTGTGTGAATTTCTGAATCCCTTCTGTAGACAACTAAACAAACATCACTCACATTATTTCATTATGTGTGATAACGAAAATAATAGATAAATGTGGAAAATCATCAGTGCTCCAGTTATTTCAGTTAGGTAAAAAAAAAAAATATATATATATATATATATATATATACACAGTATATACATGTATATATAAATATATATAGTAGCTGTCCCTTGTGGCTCCGCCCATGTAGTAGTGAAACAGGACAGTGAGGAAGGCCCTGCCCGACTCCCGATTCCTGACGTCACACTTCCCTGTCCCCTCAGCCTTCAGCCTCTGTCTCAGATTAGCATGAATATATTGCTCCTGTGAGCGAACTATGATTCTTAACGTGATGAGAGAAGTCGCAAAATCAACCAGAGTATTCAAGCAAATTATATAAAAAAAAACAATCTAAATCTGTTAAGTAGTTCTCTCATTTGTAGCTAAGTGGAGGTAAGGAACGCCCAGAGGCTGGCGTGTGAGTGAGGAGGGCCCGACCCCCTCACCCTAGAGCACTGCGTGTCTCTCGGATTCATGCAAATAAATCGGTATCGCCAGCAAACTATCATGCATAGCGCAATGAAAGAAATTGAAAAATCAACCGAAATGTTTAAGCAAAATATAGAAAAAAAACAATCTAAATCCATTAAGTAGTTCACTTCTGAAAAAAAAAAATATATATATATATATATATATATATATATATATATTGGAATTACATCACAATGCTTTGACACAATTTAGAATACGATGTACAGAACCAGCATCAATTTGATGAGGGGAAGGGAGAGCATGTGAGATGACATATTGTGGACTTAACAAGAGCTCATTGCTAAAAGATGGCTTGCTATCAACATTTTCACATACACGGCAGACCAGATAATGAATACATAACGATTACCTTTCTTTGCTTGTACTACAAGAAGATGCTAACACACACCCAAGATTGTACAGTGTCAGAAGATGGAAGGACTGATGGAATGTATGATTTGCTGTGAATGTGCTGCTGCTTATAGAAAAAAAAATATGATTTGAGTGCAGCTGTACTGTTTTTCTGTCCTATGTATTAAATCACAAACCCACGGGCAAATATACTTGTATCCAGATTGTGAAGCATAAAAGAAACCACCGCATGAGAGAATAATGTCCCACAATTAAAACTTGTACTGACTGCACGTGGTAAGTATAAAGTAAGATGGTAACAAAAGATAGATCGTACAGGTAATATCTCTCAAAGATTGTACCCTGAAGTGCAGAATTTAAATAAATAAAGGTCTAGATGTTAGGCAAAATTAAAGGTTGAAAAATGTGGCAGAAGAATCAGTAACCAGAATATTCCATACATTCAAAGCAAAATACAAAGAGAAGAGAAACGAATTTGTAACCAGAGAGAGCTTTAAACAATAATCACAAGAGGGTTTTGTTTAGTTTCATTTACCCAAAATCTTGTACAGTCAGGAAGCATATGGTGCCAACTTTTAAATGATTGCAGCAATGATGTCACATGTTGCACACTTCTGGTCATCCTCCCTATTAACCCTTCATTCCAAACAGTAAACAACATGGTGTCATAGCAAAATGTGTTTTCAAAATCTTTGTCTTCAAAAACAATCTTTTTATTAAATTCTTTAACCTCTAAAACACCCTAGATGGTATCTACATTATTTTTGGAAGCCAAACAAAAGCTGAAAAAATATAAAACAAAGTCCAGATCATGAGAAAATTGCACTAACACATGCTGAGCTGGGTGAATACAACAAAATCAAGAAAGTTAGAAGAAACCTGAATCTCTTAGAAGATGAAAAACCATGAAAACTAGAAGTACATGGAAACTCCCCATATGGGGGGGAGTCATACTAGTAGCTAAGAGCAGTACTTGTGTGTAGGGGTTGACTGATGCAGCCAGCACTTTAGGTTTGAGTCACAGGGCATGGTGCAAAGATAGATTCTGTCCCCTGCATAGACAGTTGAATCCAAAAAAAAGTCTTTGTTGGTCACAGAGGTATGTCTAACTGCTCCTAGAATATACTTTTCAAACTGCAGAACAAAATTATCAACAACTGAAGTGATTTTCATCATCACAAAACTCTGGGGACCAAGAGTACTGGTACATAATTTTCTGAACAGATGATTGAAAAATTAAACTTTTTTCTTGCATTTTGCAATCTAACACTGAATTTCACAGTAAGAACATCTTACAGTATTAACAGTCAAGCATACTGGGGGTAGTATCATGATTTAAGGTTGCTTTGCTGCATCAGAATGTGGATGTGGAATCCAAAGAGTCCATCAGAGAATACATCAGAGCATGTGGATCCACATCAGAGGATCTCATAGAACTTGATTTGAGAAAGGATGAAGTTAAAGAAATTGGTCAACTTCAGAACCTATTTTATGGCAAAAAATCAGGGCAAAAGTGAATAGTTTATGCTCAAAAACCTACCAGCTTCTATGTGCTAAAGCAGATCTGGAAGGAAAAGCAGGCCAGAATACTTTCATGGCTTGGTAATCGACAAATCAATAACTCCTGGAAATGTCTGGTTCCAGTTATTGCTGCTAAGAGAAGTATAACAACATACTGAGTCCAAGGCTTACATTTTTGAAAAGGGGGTAAATGCTGTAAATAGATAAATGAGTTAAACATCAAAGTAGTGTTATTTATTTACTCAGCATTCTTTTTAGTCAAATATTAGGCTATGATTAAGGAATTAATAACATTCACTCTATAAAACATGCAACAATGCAAAATGTTAGACTGGGGCATAATCATTCATAGTACTGTAGCCACAGAAACAGCTAATCAAAAATAACAGCTGAACAACTGTATTATTTATAGATTGTGAGAAGCAATTATAGAGTTATAACAGAAAGCAAAGGATTACCGGAAGGAGATCCAGGAAGAGGCTGCTCTGTGGCTGGTTTTCTGATTGTTGCTCGGCTCAAGGAGCCACTCCCTAACACTCTTCAGCCATTACTGCTAGTCTGTTTGAGTTAAATGATGGTAATTTGTTGGCTGGCATTTACGATGGATTGCTGGAATCTGTGGTCTACGCAAGCTACTGAGCTTACATACAAGCCTATTTGTGCTCCATTCTTAACTCCATTGTAAAGTGCTGTTAAAAAGAGCGTATTTAATGTAGTCTTCTAATACATGTAATTGCATTCTGCTATCACTGTTACTTTCAAATATATTGTTACAAAACTACAATATTTAATAAAAAAAAATTTCATAACTGGCTCCTGGATGAAAAAGCGAAATACTTGAACTTTCATATAAACTTAGTCGGCGAATGCACCTAAACGTTATTTCATGTATATATAGTCTTGCTAACATCTCACAAGAGGCCCTCAATGCCTTACTCTGCAGTCTCAAATGCTTATAACACCTAATATAAGATGTATACGCAAATAATATTTTGCTTTTTCCTATGTGAAAGCTCCTTCTGATTTTTCCTCACATTCTTAGTTTTTTTATTGATTCATTGACACCCTATCTAGAAAAGGGGAAAAGGAAGGGGGCATCTTTGCCTGAGGTAGAATTATATCATTGGGTGTTTACCCTTCATTTAATATGGAACTGGTTAAGCCCTCCCATTAACACACAACCACGGTTTCATACTGGTAATCATTAACATGGTCTTTACCAAATCTCTCTCTGTTCTTCCCTTTATACCCTTGAAATTAAAATCAGGTCATCCTACTGTATTTTAAAATCCCTTAGTTTCGTATGCTATTCAGATTTCATGAAATGTTGAAAAGATCAAATTATTATGACGCTTGATGATATTTATGATGACTTCAGGATTAGAACATTCCAATAACTGACACTCAGAGTTTCTGTCTCCTTTGTTCTTCATTTTCTATTATAAACACAACTCAGTCATCAAAGTAAATGGTGTCCCAGTGTCCCCTCTACCTTCTTCCCACCCCCTTAAGAGGTTTTAATTTTTGTCGTCTCCACACTTAAAGCCTGTGGCATCCTGTATGCAACATTAAGTAAAGCGTTTGCTAAAATTCCACCTTTAGTTTCAGTCTGGTAACATGAGCTCTTTTCTTCCCCAAATCTAATGAAAAGAACATCAAAAAATTCCCATTTTCAACATGTTTAAATTTGGACATCACTTACACCTGGTAACCTTTATGTTATGCATTTGGCTGCAGATCCTGGCAGTCAGTTTTCACCTTTAAATGTCCAGGGTACACTTCTTCATATATTTTGGAAAATGTCTGCCAGATTCTCCTTTGTGGTGTGCTGCATCTGACTGAATATCTTCTATTCACTCTGTTAATACTAATTTTTGTCTCATACATTTTTTCTGCTCTGCTCATACTCTCAACCTTACCCAGCAGCGGCTACTTTGTCTGGTTATGATCACACACCTAGCCTCTCGCTGGAAATCTCCTAATTCTCCCTTTGTAAATCTCTGGTAATCTCTTTCTTGAACTTTGTCTCACTTGAACTTTCAGCAGTGTGGATCAATGGATCATCTGGCTAGGAGTTGGTGGGCCGATGGTTGATGTTGTATTGCCAGTCTTAATTGTTAATTTGCTCCTTTTGCTATGTATCTTCTTAGGTTTTTGGTTTGCTTTGTTTGTTGTGTCTCTTTGGGCTAGAATGCATTGAATTTAGATTCTCTAAGAACCTCTTTTACAAGGTGGTTTAGATGGGACAGGCGACGGTTGTTTTACAACACATTCTGATTTTCAGTTTTTGACTTTGTTGCCATTTATCATAACTCATTATCTTGTTTAGGTTCAATTTAAATTTGATCACAAAACAGAAGGTACAGCAGCCAGCCAAAGAAGGTCATATTAAAAAGGCTAAAGGTCTGAATGGTTTTAGCATCTGCCAGGCAACACTTCATTCTATTATATACTCTGAAATTAAATCATCACAAGAAAACAAAAACATGAACGAGGCAACAAGCTAAATATGCAGGAATACATAAATAAACAGTAGTGCTGTGGTTAACAACAGCGCCTCACAGCTCGAGTCCAGGGTTCTAAACCCAATCCAAACACTGTCTTTGTGTAGTCAGCATCTTCCTTACCCATGACTGCCTTCATTTTCCTCATTCTATATATATAATCTTCATTTGGATCTTGATCTTTGTTTGTCCACGAATGAATTAGAAGAAGAAGCACTAGATGGCAGTAGAGAGACAGATAAAACATAGGCATGGCATTAAGAATCTCCTCCAGGCTTATACTATACTTAAGACTGTAGTACTCCAGTTACACCTCAAAACACAGACACTCATCCATCCATCCATCCATTTTCTAACCCGCTGAATCCGAATACAGGGTCACGGGGGTCTGCTGGAGCCAATCCCAGCCAACACAGGGCACAAGGCAGGAACCAATCCTGGGCAGGGTGCCAACCCACCGCAGGACAGACATTCAAACTAAACAAATTGTTTTGCTTTAAATTAACTAAAGAGATCTTCATTTAGATCTTGATCTTGGTTTGTCCGCGAATTCCACGCATGCTTAGACCACCTTCCAGTTTAGTACGTTGTTGTTACTCACGGATGTCAACAATGTGAGGGAATAACGAAAGGGGTGGTGGACAGTGTTACGCTGGTTAACTCCTGAGGCCTGGTTAGAGAATGAGATTGCTGAAGATAAAAGGTACGTGCCTACGTAACATATGAATGAAAGAAAGACAGTGTGTAAAATGAATGACAACGTTACAGCACGTTCCTGAAATTATTATTGTTACGTTGTAGCCGGCGAGTGCTGCGCGTCTTACAGTTGTACCGTGGCTTGATCACATGTCAGTGAAGTGATCTCTATTTATGCTTTAAAGAGCCTAGATACCTATGTGTCCCCCTTTTATAACCACTGCTCCGTGTATATTGCCTTACTCTTTGGATTGCCACAAAGCAACCTGCGAGATTGGAGAAAGGTTGAGAAGACATCGTGAGAGGAAACGATAGCGTCGTGGAAACAAGACGGACTGTGAACAGACAGAAGCAGAAATGCTCCTACACCACCACATAATTACTATTGGGACAGTGATTCCAAGTACGCCGTTCCTATCGAATCAATGTCCAAGGGTTTTCTTTTGTAATTTTGTTTCCCTTATAAAAAATCATAATGCTGTGCAATGAAGGGCCCAGTTCACGACTGGCAGCCGCGTTTAAACAGGGAGCCCTTCACAGACAACTTTAACACGCGCAACGTAGTTGGACATGGCTAGTGAAATATATTTTTCTTACCACATCTCAAAAATGTGTACTAGGTTGATTGCCCACATATGACTCTGGCCCTTACAGCTCTGTACCAGATTAAGGAGGTCTGATTAGATATATAGTACATTTCATAGTAAATCATGACACAAAGCATTCTACAAAGTCAACGGACATTTTACAAACATTCTCAACCTCTGCATATGACTTCACAGATATGTAGAATGAGACTTTTTTAAAGCAAACAACTGAACTTTGTTTTCCTTACCACAGTCTTAAGACGTTCAAAAGTACACAGCAATAGCAGAGTTGTATATATTTTTACTTCTGCAGTCCATTAAGCATTTTGCTTAGAGTTGTCAGTGGAGTAAAAAGTAGGGAATGAACCGACAGCCATGCAGTTTACAGCTCATTGTATCACTGAGGTCCCAGACAAGGTGTTTCCCTTATTTTGACGGATGACCCTTCAGATTTCACAAATTTGAATCTTGTGCCTATATTCCCAAGCATCATATACCAAGCCCATTGTGGCACTTCCTGTGTGATTTTGGGCTATACAAAAATAAACTGTATTGTATTGTATACCATTAACTTATCTATCTTCTGGAAATTAATGCATTTCACAACATGCAGATACACATAAACCTAAAACTTCATTTTGGACAATCTGTGTAAAAATACAGATTTTAAGACTGATCCAGATCTATGTGTTTAGAACTGTAATACTGCATTCATTTTTGTACTACATTTTGGTGTGCAAGCACATGTGCAATTTTCCCCATTTTTAACTTAACGATATTTTTTGTATTTATCATTGGCGGCTTATGCACATTGCTAAGTGTTGCGACTTGGTCTAAAGCTTTAATATGTTATTTAATTCAATAAGGAATGTGACCACCAGGTGACGTAGCAACACCCCAAACCCCCAAACCCCCAAACACAACTACACAACACAGTCCTGGGTTCAAACACAAGATATTCTTTATTTACAATCCCTCCACCAATCTCTAAATTCTCTTATGCAATAACACAAAATGACAAATGTTTTCTTTCCTCCTTCCTTGAATCCTTGTCCACACTCCTTCTGGCTCTGACTGACTATGCAGGACACTTGGCTTCTTCCATGTCAGAGTACTTCCGGTGCCACAGCAATGCATACTGGAAGCTCTTCTGGGTCAGGTGGAAGTCCTTCAAAGAGGTTATAACGATACTCTGCAGCTGACTCTGGCGCCATCCAAAAACCCCAACAGGGCTTTCACGATTCCCAGTGTACCCTGAAGATATTCCTATGGGTGACCCACCAACAGGATGCTGCCACCATGTGTACAGGGAGAGAATATGACTTTGGGGAGCAGACACCCTCTCTCCTTCCATTGTAGTCTCCCTTCCTGGCTAGAAACCAACTTCCATCCTGGTCAGGATGGCCGCCCCTCTAACAGGGAATTCACAGGAGTTACATAAACATACAAGTATATATGCAAAAAGCATTTAAGCATACAACTTACATAAATACATGGAAGTAGGTAAGCGTGCAAGTTATTTATTAGTTTTCTCATCGTTCTTTTGCACTTACTGCTGTAATTGCTGTGCTCCTGTCCAACACAGTGTTACAGCCTTCTTTCCATGCTACATCTGCTTTTCTTCTACACGACAGAAGGGTTTTGCTCTTTTTTGTGTTAACCACATTACAAGTAGTAGAGTACTATTATTAACAAGAGTCAGATATAATCATATCACTACTGACAGATATGGGTATAAACAGCCTCATTTCAGTTATGATGTAACATTTTCAATAATTAATTAACTGTTGTTTTAAAGTGAGTACTACTTTATCAAAATGATTTACAAAGAAGTTTACAAGAAAACAGATCAACAAATATTGAATATCTAATAAAGACTGTAAGCACCAGATAGGGAGTCGGCAACAGTGAACTGAAAAAAGTTACAAATATATAACAGCACATTAATCACTTTACGATTAAAATGTCCATGTCAAAACAACAGCCTTTACTCTACACATACCTTTTTTTAAATTACCATCTTTATTTCCTCAATTTTCCAGCACTGAAAACAGGCATCAGTGGTGAAATGCATTTACTATGTGCCAACCAAAACACTTCATCACATCCTCACTTGCTGGCATTTTAGTGGCAACTCAGTTTCACTCCTTTTTAGAAAGAATGCTTGCTTGACCTTGGCTTTGAGGTCAATGCATTTTCAGGCAGCTTAGCCAGCAGGGAGCAGAAAATCAATTTAAAACGTATTAGGGATCTATAAGTGTAACAGAATGCTGGGAAATCATGTTGTGCAAAAAAAAAGAGAGAGAGAGAGACACCTTAAGCAAGCAGCCAGCTTACTCTTGAATGTTGGTTGTTAAAAGACCAGCGCCTTATAATTACTGGGGTTATGTTTCATGACTGTGACCATTACAAAATTGTCAATCACTAGAACCCACTTAGTCACAGTCACTGGAGGTTTTTTTTAATCATCTTGAAAAGTCTCTGGAAATGCTGAAAAAAACAAAAGGAAGAAATAAAAAAACAAGGAAGTCTTAAAATGCAGATGCCTTTGTCAGATGTTCATTTTAATTAAAAAAGTGACATTTGGAAAGAGGAAGTTGCAGATTTACAAACAAGTTGACATGGGCTTCTCCGTATAAAGAAAAGATCAAATAAAAAATAAAATGTATGTCATGAGAGTAAAACTCAAAAAGGAATCTGAACAGCTTCAGACCATTACTTTAATATTTTAGCCTGGACTGGCAGAGAGCACACATTGGATATACTGTAGTTTCAATATATGGAAGGTTTTTACTACGTTATGCTGGTGCAGACATGCTCTTACACACATTAGGAAGACTGTGTACACTTGGTGGGCTAATGCTGGTTTAGTGGGACTTGCGCCATTCCTTCTGAGCTCTTCCCAAATCGGCTGATTCGTAGTTCATTCACACTTACGCAGCTGCCTGCAGTTGTGCTACTGCAAGCAGGGATGCAATTTTCAAAAATGTTTTTGTATTCAGGTTTCAACATAGAAGCAAAAATTTTTGCAGACACTTAAGAGTCTGTTCTTTTTCTTAGGAAGGATATTCAATTTTGCAACATGTGCAGCAAAGGACACACAATCCCACACAAATCACCTTCAGTTAATTCAATACGAACTTGCTTTAAGTCAGTTAGTAACAGGCTGCTTCTGATTCCCGGTGTGCCAGCACTCATATGTGGTGGCAACTGATGGAAAAGACATGTGAATGGCTCCTATTATAGCAAAGAAAAATTCAGAAATGGGGTTATACAACTGAAAAGATCAGGAGCAGATCCATGAAATCTAAGCAGTGCTGCCACTTATGGCCAACTCAAGAGTATAACAGGATTATTGGAGCACAGCTGGTCAGAAATTCAGTGTTGTTTGGCTTTGGATGTGTAACTTGAGCTTTCACCCTCCATTCTCCTCACATCTGCCAGGGTAAAAGCTACTAATTTGATTATGAATAAAAAAAACAATAAAACCAAGCAATCTCAAATCAATCTGAAATCTTAGAAAAAAAAAGATTTGTGAACCAGCAAAGATGTCATATTATCACCTAGTAAATTGGGTAATTGTCAATATATCTCCTTCCTTTATCATGTCTTCCCAGCTGAGATGACAGTCACCGTGTGTCTTCTATTACAATATTCAGTATACTTCAGAAATATAAAGTAAAACAAGTAGCTGATGGTAGATACTACCATTTTGCCACTCTAAAAGCAGTCTTGGCAGAACTGCCTACTTGTAAAATGTATTTGAATGAATTAAGCGAAACACTTGCACTTCATATCAATACTGACGGATTGCCCCAGTTTAATAGTTCATCCATCTGTGGTCACTTCTAGGTAGAATTTTGGAATTAATGTTTTTCATTGTAGTTAATCCAGGTTTGACCAAGCCATCAT
Organism: Polypterus senegalus; assembly: GCF_016835505.1. Lineage (NCBI taxonomy): Eukaryota > Metazoa > Chordata > Cladistia > Polypteriformes > Polypteridae > Polypterus > Polypterus senegalus. The sequence continues at coordinate 135,430,617 of NC_053154.1, read as the reverse complement.
CTGTGCATCAATACCTGGAAGAATTCATAAAAGATCTAAAAACTCTTATTCAAGATGGAGTAAATTTTAATGGCAAACATTTTAGAATTGCTCCTACAGTTACTTTTATTTGTGTTGCACATGCCAGAGCATTTCTCAAATGAATCAAAGGTCACTCTGATTATTACTCATGTAAACGTTACACTCAGAAGGATGAATATGTTAACGGCAGCACGAGATTTACTGATATAACTACAGAGTGGCATACTTATTCCGAGTCCCATGAAATGGTTTATGAAAAGCACCAAACAGAGGTTTCACCTCTTAGAGAATTGGGCATTGGTCTAGTGTTGTTTTTTTTGTTCTGGACTACATGCACCTAGTGTGCTTAGGGATCAGGAGGAAACTGATTTATGTTTGGATTAAAGACCCTTTGAAGTGTTTCATTTCAGCAGGTATTCTGCTCATTATTTTAGAGTACAGGGTCTCAATTAGACCAAACTTACTCATCACAAAACCTCGAACTCTTTTAGAAATCAGTTTGTAGAAAGCCCCTGAATTAAGACATTTTTTTAATATATACTGGACCTGTGTTTAGTTAATTACTTGCCATTAAAAACTTATAGAATCTTCATGCTACTGTTTGTTGAATGAGAATTGTACTTAACTCTGTGCCATGTCTACAGTTTTGTGACTATGCAGAGGAACCCTTGAAAACATCTGTAGAGAATTTTGCACTGATATGTGGTTCTGAGATTGTGGTGTAAGGCATACAGGTACATTGCTTGACACATGTCACATCTGGTCCAGGATACAAAAAAAAGTTTGGATGTCTTGACTGCATTTCCTGATTTCCTTATGAAAGTTCTGGGCAAGATCGAAAGGATGGCTTAGAGACCATAAGATCCAGTTCAACAAATAAATAATAAATAATTTCAATTTCTTATAAATAATGTGGTCATTTTCTTATTAGTTTATATATTGTATTCTTTGAGTTGGCTCTTTGGTCTCATTTTTGGATATTGAAGTGGTTACTATATAATAAGGTAGCCCATGCAGCCCCCAAGACACCCTTAAGTTGCCCACTTACAACCCATTCAGGAACCTATACTGTATGTACCCCATACCGAAGATCCACTATACCCCACATAACACCCATGTGAAGCAACCATGTTTACCCACAAGGTTCCCTCTTGTGACCCGTCTGGTATCCATATGGACGTTCACATGTGGGGACCATTTGGAACCTGCAGTAAAAAGTTAGAGGGGCCCATTTTGACTCCCTAGGTGAGTACCACTTTCAAGCTCATATCGGACCAACATAGGACCCATGTAGAAATACTGTCTGGGTGATCATATCGCTTGATTACACGACTGATGTTGATAGTGTGGGAAATTACGCAACTATATTAGCAACATATTGCAAGCTCACTTCTATTTCTGACACTCAGTAGAGTGCTGCCTGATGGAGCTGGTGCTGTATCTATACTTTATAGGTACAGTGAGTTCAGCTGCAATCTGAGCCCTTTTCTTTTCCTTTTTTGCCATTCTGTCATGGTATGTAAAACATGAGACATCAGACAGACAAGCCTTTCTTCTGTTTGAGAGGTCGAAAATACCCGTGTCTCTTATCCCTTGTGCCTGCATTGTACTGCACTTGCCTCCAACTTTCTATGATCATGTAAAAGAAGTCTGTGACTAAAAAAATAAGTGGAAAAATCATGTGACATGGCCGTTACTATACAAGACAAATGATGTCATACTGGGTTTTTGATATATATGGCTGTGTAGGGACAGGTTGTTAAGTGCTCACTATTTTTTATTGTATATTCATTTTTTGAATTGTGAACTTTGTACTTTTTGTGAAATGGTATTTTGCTTGTTGTGGTGTGATGTTAAGCTTGATAAAATAAGAAAAAAAGTCAATGAGGTAGACCTGAAACCAAATATAAAAAAATTACAATGTACTTAATGCACACAGTTGAAATAATTTACTGTATATATGGATAAAAACTAGTGTGTGGGTGTGTGTAGGGCATGTTAAATAAAAGATTACTTAAATAAATAATTCTTGAGTGCTGATTTTCAACTCCAAATCATTGTTTGAACATTTCCAGACACTGTGTGTGTCATGACCCAATTCTCAAGGACTATAAACTGCTGCAAATGGAAAAGAGTACATTGAGATTCTGTCTGAAAAAACAGCAGTTGGAAAATGTCTGCATATATTTACAAAAAAAAGGTTGAAATATCATTGGAAAAAAGAAACTAAGAGAAATTTGAAAGTATTTCCTAAAGAGCTAATCAATGGAGGCCTACTATGTTTACCTAAGAATGGAATGTTTGAAAAAGTTTAGAATATCAGTTAGAAAGCAAATAGGTCAAATTTTCCAAACTACACTAAAAATAAAAAAGTTGACTTTTCTAGTGAATAATAAACTGTACATACATTCTTAGCTTCAGCCTATTAATGATTTTAGAACAACATTTCTCTGGGCCAAACCAAAACAAAGGCTGGACTCCGGACAGCTTTTATACCTAGTAAGTAAATTACTCTCCATGTCTGTAAAGGTTTACTCTGAAGGCTCATAAAGATGAACAACAAACACTAAATTGTGGCCTGGATAATGGTGTATGATGGATGTGGGCCATGCCTTTTAACCCCAGATAGAATAAGTACGTTTAACAAGTTGATTGATAGCTATAATGATCACATAATAAAGTAGTATAAGGTCTTTCAGAATTCAGAGATGATTTTTTAATGTTTACATTGTTATATCTAATAGTGAAGTGTAATATTTAAAAATAAACAGTAGTTAAACTTCAATTTCAAAGAATAACAACTTAGTAAAAATTTAAAAAAGCATTGTTATTATCTAGGCATAGTGTGAACAGGTAAGGATTTCATTTTTTTTACTGAATATGGGAATGACTCTGATGTTTAATGATTCATCAGGTTACCCTACTAAGTCACAGGTCTGAATGTGATCACGTTTGATCATCATTTCACATTTTTATCTGAACAGTTACATTTTATTATTTTGGCTTCTTTACATACATTCTGCATTATATATTATGTGCTAATAATGTCACTGAACCACATACTGGAAGCAAAGCACTGCCACTGCTATGACACTTGCATTGTTGCAGAGAGTGTGACTTCTCATTGGTCATCTTTTTAAAGTTGAGTTTCACAAGCACAAATCACAAGTTTGTTCCAAAGGAAAAACTCAGTAACTGCTAGAGGTCATAAGCCTCAACCAGTTTACTTAAGGCCTTTCATAATTTGACTAAGGAATTATTTAGTGACTCAGAGTTTTAGTTTGCTCTTTAATTAAGTGGCTTACGGTAGTTACTTTTCTGGCATCTGATCCTGCTTATAAAAACCCACGAGTCTGCCTGGTGTTTACATTTATAGATACTCTGGCACACAGTCCTAGTAAGGGCATAAAGTATCACAGTATTATAGGATTTGAATATGAAAAGGACAGAGACAGGGAGTCAGTGGGGAAAGAGAAATATAAAGATGAGAACGCAGTGTTTCAAGAGAACTGTTTTGGAAATTATACACAAGGCAAGTTATAGCACTCTGGATCAACAGCAGAGATCCAAAGCTTCGCATTAAAGTCCATCGACTTGGCAAATAAAGCACAGCTTGTGAAGTTTGTATTGATAATGATACTCAGGTGCTCTTGACTGCGGTATATACCCTTAGGTGGGATGGTTTGTAGGTCCACTGACATCTGGGTGATAACAATTTTCTGATTTCTTGAAAGTTATTCATCTGCAGCTAAAACAATAAAGCGAAGTGTAGGTTATTCCTTATACAAGTAGGTAAAATGGTTATTCATTTACACAGCTGCTCTTTTAGATGGCATCTTTGACTACTTTGCAATGCTTTACTTGATGCATGCGTTCACCAGTTAGCTAATTAAGTTCTTTAAGCATATGAAAGTGCTCTATAAATAAAATTTATCGTTAATATGAACTTTTACAGCAAACTGAAAAGAGAGAAAAATACGAACACATGGGTTCGCAAAATTAAACAAAATTGTAAAAAGTGAAAAAATAGTGATGACTGAGAAGTTAACAGACACTGTCACAAAGAATAAAAATATTAATCAGAAATTGCGACCAAAAAGAGAATCAAGGAATTGCAATCAGAAACACTAACAAAGACAAACATGAAGGGCTTTGTGTTAGAGGTTTGAAGCCAATTCACCAATGATGAGAAAGGCATCAAGCTGGTATTTAAACCGCTGTATAACTTACCTTAGACGCTGAGATGTACCAGGACCACACTCTGCCAACAACTAGGAACAGCAGCCTAACACCAAATTTCATGAAATGGCATCACCCATAACAATAAACAATATTATATTGCCAAACATTAACAATATATCTATACTAATAAAAGGCAAAGCCCTCACTGACTGACAGACTGACTGACTCACTCATCACTAATTCTCCAACTTCCCATGTAGGTAGAAGGCTGAAATTTGGCAGGCTCATTCCTTACAGCTTACTTACAAAAGTTAAGCAGGTTTCATTTCGAAATTCTACGCGTAACTGTCATAACTGAATCCTACTTACGTACATATATACAGCCATAGCCTGCAGCTCGGTCGCCGTGTGAGGCGGAGTTGCGTCCACCATCACCATGCCTCCAAAGTAGTTGGCTGCATGCCTATATTGCGTCCCCCATACCCACGCCTCCCACGTAATTGAGTGCCTGCCCATATAAGGCCATCCGTCAGCAGCTATCCAATAGACACGCTGCCGCTACGAGTCGTTTGTCATGCCTAAGACGAATACGATATTCACTAGATACAAGTTTAATGAGAAGACGCAGGATATAAACGAGACTTTTGATCACTTTGTAACGGAGTTAAAATTGCTGGTGAAGGACTGTGCTTAACAAACGAAGATGAGATGGTCAGGGATAGACTAGTGTTTGGCACAAACTCAGCAAAAGTGCAAGCGAAACTTTTAAGTGCCGGGTCTGAGCTAACATTAAATAAAGCCGTGGACATCGCAAGATCGCACGAGATAGCACAAGCACAGCTGAGAACCTTCGATGCATGTACTCCGAGCGGCTCACGTGAACTGACTGTGAACGCAGTATGCAGACAAAAAGCAAGAGTTCCAAAGAGCGCTGAACAAAAAACGCATTACACAATTGAGAAGGCAGCAAATGAATTTGAAGCAAGTGACGCATACAAGCATATTGATAAGTGCAGCTACTGCGGAAACAAAGCACACGGTGGAAAAAGTCAATGTCCAGCTAAAGGAAGACAGTGTAAAAAAAAACCTGTGCATGCAGTGTGTGATGTCTCAGATAAAGAGGAAGACGAGCTGTTTATTGATGCAGTAAGAAAGGAACAACCCTCTGAATCTGAACAAGCCTTTGTAGACATATCAATAGGAAAGTAAGATGTAAAGCTTAAGTTTAAATTAAGTTCATAGACACGCTGCTGCTAAATATTCGCAGGCAAATCCACAACTTAATACCGGGAGTGCCTGTTAAACATCTTAGATTCACGAGTACCGATTTGGGTAGTGAACACTTCGATGAATGAAACCTGTTATCTTTACAATGGCTGACAAACACGGAATGTAACTTGAACACAACACATCCTCCAAATACAAACCGGATTGAAAGAAATAATGATAATCAAATCCTTGATGACAGCAACACTCATAATAGTCACGAAACAATTACATTGACAATCATGTTACGTTATTTTTAAAATGTTTCCTTTTCTTTTTCATAACTTATTTAACACACTACTTCTCCGCTGCGAAGCGCGGGTATTTTGCTAGTAAATAATAAAGTGAATCTTTTTTTCTAGAACATATAAAAAAATTATAAACCAGGCTAGAAATGTTGTATGAGACACACACACACAAAATATTCATTACTCAAACCTCACAAAAAGCTAAGATCACAAAGAAATAAATGATAATGGTGTCACTCATAATATTATCCATCCATCTATTATCCAACCTGCTATAACCCAACTACAGGGTCACGGGGGTCTGCTGGAGCCAACCCCAGCCAACACAGGGCACAAGGCCGGAAACAAACCCGAGGCAGGGAGCCAGCACACCGCAGCTCATAATATTATCACACAGTTAAATTCCTTTGAGACTTAGGTAGGCATATTTACGTACTTACAAATGCTCTTTCTTAGTGCTGTTTTTAACTAATTTCTTAGTAATTCTTATGTCCTCTAACAATTCTCTTCTTTCTTGTGGTCACTTATTTTTTGCCTATTCTATTGATCACAATTTGTTTTAGCTTTTGTGAGTTAGTTATTACTTATGTGTATGTCAAGTCAAGTCTGTTAAAGAATACACACTGACTTTCACATAACTGTCTATCTGCTAATTCATATTCATATAAAATTACACTGGGAAGGAAGCGTAGTGATTAGATTTTTGCTCAGGGAAATGCTACCCCCAATCTCTGCTACTTGTCCTCTCTAAGGCCAGGGATATAGTCAACGCTATGCAACGTGTGCACTTGAGGACACTGCTGCTACACAAGCAATGTACACACTATACGTACTTTAAGTAAATCTGGAGTATTCCACCAGATGGCAGTGTAAGAAATCATCACGGTGATTTCACTATGTTATGAGTTGAGCTTAGAAAGATGTTAAAGATAAAAATTATTTGCATACTGATGCTGTTGCAAAGGTGCAAAACAAAAAGACAGCAACAGCAACACAGAAGACGGTATGTGAGACCTTTAAATGTATTGCACCATTATGATGGGGTATACGCAGGGCCGGATTAAGACCCTTAGATGCCCTAAGCACTAAGTAATATTGGTGCTCCCTTACACTAGTAATTCAAAATATTAAAACAATAACAAACTAGAAAATAAAATTTTATTTTATTATTGAAAATTCAAAATTAAACAAAACATTTTGACATAAAAACAGTAGATTTACCATTTTGATTATTTAATTTATTTATGGCTTTTGTTTCAATTTAGCAAATCTATTTACACATATTCTTAGTACAAGATTTGAAGAATATTTTGTGAAAATTTTATTCATAAATCTTTATTAGTAAAAAAGTTATAAACAATTTTATCCAATAGTAATCAGCTGTACGATTTTCACTTTTACATAATGTAAATGAATTTAAAAATATCCAAGAATAGAATTAAATACACTTACCAGAATATTTTTTCCTCAAACTGGGACGATTTTTTGTTTTTGCTTAAAACAGAAAATAACTCTTTCTACGCACTAGAAATTTATTTTAAGTTAAATAACAGATAATTCACGAAACATGTGAACATGTGATAATAATTTTTAATCAACTATTAACTATTATTTAAAAATATAAAAACATATTGTTTTGAATCAAATTATTTTCACAATATTTTGACATAACATGGCGTTTAAGGGAATCACCATGAAACGGGAATTCCCCATCGTAGATGGCACCAGTATGCAGAGCACACTGTGTAAGGCGCCATCTACGAAGAGTGACAGCACAGGGAGGTACAGGGAGGCATTATTCATTTTCATAAAATTTTGAAAATGGCTGTAAATTTAATTAATTTAATAATTTATGTGATAAATTTGGCCATGAAAAATTTTTGTGGTGCCCACTTTACCCTTGATGCCCTAAGCATGTGCTTACTTTGCTTATATGGTTAATCCAGCACTGGGTATATACAACGCTTGTATTTCCTATGAGAGAAATGGATGAAGAAAAGCACCATGAATACATGTCAGCATTTAAGTTTGATGCATTGCGGCTTGCCATCACCCATTAATAGTAAACAACGATGTAGATATCAAGTACTAAAACTTCATCACACACGCCACCCATATTTTTGCTGGTACCGCAACTTGTGCACGCATTCATTAATTGCTGACAATGTGCTCAGAAGATGCAACAAAGGAATGCTGGGAATATGTGGCAGCCATGATGCGTGATCATAAGTGTTCTGAGCGTGAAGTATGAACTGGCCCTAATAGAGCAACGAGAGGATTTGCACTTCTGGGCCTTAATGATGTTTTATATTACAGCCAAGTGAGCTTAAGTCCTGCTGCTGCTGCCACTTCAGGGAAAACAAGTATCTGAGAGGGAGCGTCACCCTGAGGGAATTCCTGAGCAGAGTCAATTGAAGATAAGACTCAGATTTGCTCAGTGGTGGGGCAAGTGTAATGTTTTCTTATTTCCATTCTATATCATTTCAGGATCTTCCAGTGGTCATGCTCTTCAAATTAGGTGGCTGAGAAACAGTTGCTAAAAGATGAGGAACAGTTGTACTGATATACTAGTACAAGACAATATGAGCAAAAACGTCTTAAGGTTTGGATGCAATGTGATGATGGGAGCTGTGTTCAAGTGTTGCTGGAGTCCTTGTCCATTAATCCAAGAAGGACTGGATGTGGGAATCATTGTAACAGAAGTATGTGCAGGTTATGTGTGGTGCTTATCTAGGAAAAAGAGAGTAAAAAGAGAACTCTCTCAGATGCACTAACTTTTAAATGAAACCTTCCTGGTGGTGACTCTCCATGCTGTTTTTCTTGTGTTTATATCTAATGAAAATCATTTATGATTTTAAAATGATTTGTTTATTTGCACTGCACATATGCATGATTTGTTTACTGAGCTACCATCTATGTCTCTTTACTCTCCAGTGGTTCCTCCTTGATTACAAAATACTGATGCTTTGAAAACAAGGGGTGCGATGGGCTTCTAGCACAGGCCATCACAATATGGTGACAGCAGTGGCATGAACCAGTGTCCAGTGCAAAGATTCTAGTGGGATAAGTAATCTCTGTTGGCTTAGTTTTCCAGTGTTCAACCTGACAATATGAACAGGAATGTTCGGATGAGCGTGTGTGATACCCTTTGGCTCATGTTAGACGAAGTCTCACAGTTGAATTTGTTTACTTGGCGCTAATTAGTGCGTACGTCTGAGTAATTGACAGAGGGGCAAGCAATAATTAGCTCAGTGGTTTAAAAAGTAGACTGAGTGCTGGCAGAGAAGAGGAACAGATATAACAGTAATCAAGAGAAGAGTACTGACAGAGAGGAACATGGAGTGTGAGTGTGAAGGGACAGAGTTGGCATCCTGGCATGGAGATGCCGTGATTACAGAAAAAACCCGGACCTGTTGATTTATTTTGGAGGAGCAGCAAAGGACTGAGGGCATGGCGGGATCAAGAACATTAGTCCGAAAAAGGATGAGCTTTGAAGGAAATGCAGCGGCCAGAGCTGTGTGTGAATACTGCTGGGGTCTTTGCCCATTATCCAAAGAGGGTCCAGATGTCAGAAGCGCTGTAACAGAGCTGTGTATAAGACTGTTACTCTGACGATTCTCTGACTGAAATGAATAAAAGAGAACCCTTTCAGATTTTAAAATTACTTATTTAGTTGCACTGCACATATGGACTTCAACAAAATGGTCACTGTTTGGACACTGACTGTCTATATCTCATCACTTGCCACTGGTTCACCCTCAGTTACAAACTACTGATGCTCTGAAAGCAAAGGGTGCCATGGGTTGCTGGCACAGGGCATCAGAGTAATAAGGTAGATTTATTTGTTTTCCATTCATAAATCATTTCTAACATATACTTTTCGATTGATTTTCCTAGCACTTACATTTCATTGTTATTTACACCTTTCTTCTACCAAAGTCTTCCTCCCCCAATGTATTCATATGTAAAAAGTTCAATTTAATGACATCTTCCTGCTTGGCCTTGCTGTTCATTTTGCATAGTAAATCTTTACAGTGATTCTTGGTCTAAACCTGACTTATATGCCTGTGAAATCTTTTCCAAGTCTATTTGTCATTTCCTGCTGAGCAGTGATGTACTTTCACGCTACTCGTCATTTGAATAAAATCCTAGTTTAATGTAAGGGATTATGGGGATTTCTTTTTTGTACAACAAAAGCAACATACTTACAGTAAAGCAGCAAAAAAACTCAAGCAATGTGTCACCAGCAACCACAGAAAGAAATTTGGTGAAACAATTGTAGTCATATTTAATAATGCATAAATGTGAATGAATGCCATTGCTATTTTAATCATGCAGAGGTGAAAGAAGAAGTGGGTGGCAATCAGTTACTTTTCTGGTGCAGACCTTGATGTCAACTTATCAAGTAAAAGAGGGCAATTTTCTTCTTTTAACAACAGAATTTAAAGGATGATGAAAGATTCTCTGTGGCAATGGAATATATTTCAAGAACTTTGGTGTCACTGTTTTTGCAACAGTACAGAGGTAGAGTAGATGTTAGCTGGCATTTAGACAGTACAGCACGTAAGTGTAGAGTACTAATAATATTACAATGAAATGACACACCTCCACCTTAAAACATCTCCCCTCACACAACACAATTTGACAACAAAACACTGAGTATAACTGAAAAGTGTTAACAACTGAATCCGACATCATTTAAACAACAGTTTCCTTTTGTCTGTTTAAAGGTTTATTCCAGAAGAGTTGACTTTTCGTAGAGGTAGCATTTATTGTACTCTATTCACTGCCAGTACATGTTTCCCTAAACTGTTCAGAAGGATGAAATTCTTCCATTACCTTATAAAGTGATGTTAAATGTGTTTGAAGTGTTAAGGCACTTAGTCAGAAAGAGGCAAAACTAATGGATTCTGAGTTGTCTTTGGCCAAAGAAGGATACTTCCTTATGGATTACTAATACTTTTCCATGTGTAATTCGACTCAAAGCTTATCGTGCATGACAACTATTTGTCTTAATAGAGCAAAAATTGGCAATGCTTCTAAACAGAATCTTCAAAACAGATGGTGTGGCTTATGTGCAATTCATTTACAAAAAAAATTACAGTTTCACAATACATCTAAATATATTGCCATGTATAACGACAATAATAGCAAGGACTTTGTTTCTTTAAACATGTCTGCCCTTTTTCTGTACTACAACAGAAGTATTCCTGAATACATAACCTATGCTTTCACTTAACTCTGTAAAATCTAATCTTCATGGTTGCTTGTAAAAGATTGTAATTATGTTAGTACTTTGGAGATCTAAGCTGTTTTTAAAATATATTTACAGAGAAAGCCTACTCGAGGGGATAACCTGAAGAAAGGAGAAACAGCTATGGATCATAGCAGTAAAACTATAATTAAAGGAATGTGTTGTAACAGATGTAAGGTATCATCTTCAAAGGTAAGAAAATCATCACTCTCACCTCTTTCTGTGCACAGATATGTCACATGTTCATGACAGTCACACGGGTATGGAAACATTTTGTCAGATAGCACATGACATTATATTTCTGGCAGCAGGCCAGTCCCTGAAAGAATAAAAAAAGCCAACGTTGTGCCAAAAGCTTCCTGACAGATTGTGACAGGTTGCAGCACCTGATCTGTCCCTCTGCAGTTTCATAGACTTAACCCTTTATAGATGGAAGAGACAGGAATTCAGAACCCAACCAACAGATATGATAAAAAGAGTGAAATCTTTACCGAATGTGAAATAATCAAATTAGACAATGCCTCTTTATATGTAACGAAAGACTGTGAGACAAAGAGCGTAGGTAAATCATAATAAATTGAAAAAATAACAAATCTGCTTCCCCGTTGGGGATATTTCAATGTCTCTCTTGCTCTCTTGAGCCTGGCCACGTTTATTCATGCCATCTTCTGACACTCTTTAAGCTTCTGGCCATGAGGTGCCTTTAAACTCCGCCACTTTTGCTCAATCACAATAGTTACTTCCAAAGACTTTTGCTCTCCTCAGCATTAAGCCTTTGGCTGTCTTAAAGAGCCAGGTCTCCAAGACAGGCTCCTGGTTAGGTCAGAGGGACATCCCAACCCTGTATATTTCTCCCTGAGGCAGGGTAACATTTGGGGGTACACTGCATGCTTCTTTTGAGATTGCAACAATTATGTGAATTACTCTTCTAGGGCACCAGCTCACATGCACAGCATACTGATCCTTAATGGTGCTCAATTTAACGCACTGGCATTGTGGCTCCTAAATGACAGTACGCCCTAAATGGCAACTTGTGCATCATTTTTCTCTTTCTGGATCATCTGAACTAATCCTCCCATCTATTTTCTCATTCCTCCTATTTGCTAAAGACATCTTATTAACCTGCGTTTCCCTTTTGACAAATGAATAACACATAACTTTATCTTCTGACAAATAACAGTCCAGTTTAATAGTTTAATATTGAATTTTTTTTCAAATAATGAACAACACATTATGAGATGAAAATGAGTAACAATATTTGTCAACCTATTTCATTTTATTTCATATTCTGTTGTCAGCTTCAATGTCTTAATGAAAGCACATTTTCTTCCAGGAAACACTTTGTGGTTACTGGTAAATGACACCAGTTGTCTACAAAAGCCTAAATTTTAAATGCAATCCAAACCAGTACTTAAGACATGTTTTTTAAACCAAAACGCATTTCACCACAACTAATGAACTCAAAACAATAAAAAAAATCATTTAGATGTGATGTCTGTTTCAGGTTTTCATCAAAATGAGAAGTACAAAGAAATATAAATGATGCTAAATTAATGATGTCACATTCTGGTTGTTTATTGCAATTTCGGCATTTGGCAGAATTCCTTCCTGCTTCAGACAACAGACACTGGATCGAAAAAGGAAAAATGATCTGGCTTTGAAACCAAAGTGCTGTGCATTCACATCCTAACAACTGGCTCCTGTGTTAGCCACATGTACAAACAGTACAGAGCGTTAACTAAACCAGTAAGAAACCCTAAAATGCAGATATGATAGAAATTATCAAATGAAGTAGTAAAGTTTGTATTTCCGGAAAGACATCCTTCATAATATGAAAACTAGAAAACCTAATTATCTGGAAAAAAAACCGTTGTGTCTCATTTTGACCATATTACTTTTAGGAGTGTCAAAATTAAACAACAAAAATTTATTCTGATTCCAGATGGGTTAAATAATTCTTTATAAGCATGCTAGGCTTGACCACAAAAAATGATAATTGATTTTAAAAACAACACGAGCAGATATTATGAAAGAAAGAAATATAAAAGAAAGGACAGGAAACCAATGAAATTTAAGAAGTAAGCCTGAATGCTTAACGGGAACGGTCATCTGACAACAATTATTTACTTTTTATTTTTTAATTATTTTAGATAACTCAAATTTAAAGGATTTCTATGACTTAGATCATACAATGCCCCCTAAATAAATGCTGAAAGACTAGCCAAAGCCAAAGAGAGGAACATCCAGATTTAATTGTGTGATTGGTGGTGGACCAAGAGGGAGTACACACAGGCCTTCTCACACCTGACTGTCAAGAACATGGTTTGAATTATGTTTTAATTATTGTTTATACCAGTGGTCTCAAACTCCTGTCCTGGGGGGCCGCAGTAGCTGCAGGTTTTCATTCTAAATCATTCCTTAATTAGTGACCAGTTTTTCGTTGCAAATTAACTTCTTTTGAATTAATTTTATAGATTTCCTCTTGAAGGCTCGGACCCCTCAGTTGTTTCTTTTTCCTTAAAATGTGCCAAAACATGACCAGTAAACTGTGCCCATCACACAATATCTGAATATAAAGGTCTCAGGAATGTTGATCTGCTCAGGTCCACAAAACATTTTAACAGAAAAGAGAAAATCAACAATTTCGGAAATGTATGTTATTGCACAATGAGAGCAGCAACAAGCCATGGAATTAAAGGAGAGGTTTAATTAACTGTAAGAATTGGTGCCTAATTAAGCAACTGGTTGTAGTGAAATTGGTTGGAGTTTGAGACCCTGACTCAGTTGGTCTATTGTTGCTTCACTCACTTCACATTTTATTTCTGTTTGGGTGCCATTTAAAGAAAGAAATGAAGCAATTCAGAGGAAGAATGAAGAAATTGAGGGGAACAAATCTTAAAAAACAAGGCAATTAAAATGAAAGGAAAAGTAGTTAATTAGCAGCAAAATCTGGTCACCAATTAAGAAAAGGGTTAGAATGAAAACCTGTAGCCACTGCGGACCTCCAGGACCAGAGTTTGAGACCACTCATTTAAGAGTAGTTTGAAATATAATTGTTATACTTTTGAGTTTTTGTTACTACTTTTTACACTGCCATTTTGTTTTCACAGTTAAGGCTTAAGGTCATTTTGCAATATTTAGGTATCAGCACTGCCAAGTTCTTTATGGTAATGATGTATGTTGTATGAGTGTTGTGGCATAGCCAGGGTTTCAAATTTACAATAGAACAATAGTACTAGGGTGTTGTACCATGTTAGCCATTATGAATGTAGTGAGAAGTCAACCAAAATCACATTTGGGAGCCAATTCCTGAGATTATAGGCTTTCCTGGGTTCCCTTCTTTGTGGATTTTAGGAAGCATGTAGAAGAAGAGGCCTGAGTTGCCTCGAAAGCTTGCATATTATAATCTTTTTAGTTAGCCAATAAAAGGTGTCATTTTGCTTGACTTCTCACTACAATAGAACAATAGAATCCAAAGTCAAATGAGACTTGGAAACCAGAAAATCATAAAAGTACTCAAAAAAAATTTAAACGCTAACACTAGCACTGAGGCATCCATAAGGTTACATAGGCCCGAGAGTAGTCCCACAGCGGCAGCACAGTTAGGCTCAAAATAAAAAATACAAGGAGCATGGACTGAATGAATTAATACATAACTCTAACCCTAATTAAGTGTCGAAAGACTAGCCAAATCCAAGATTTATTCATATGATCCATGGTGGACCAAGATGGAGTACTCACAGGCCTTTACATGCCTGACTGTTGAGAACATGTGCCTGGGTTTGTGTTATATTTTAATTATTGATTGCTCATTTTAGAATAATTTGAAGTTATATTGTTATACTTTGAGATTGTTATTATTTTTTACACTGCCATTTTCTTTTCGATGTTGGGGTGATTTTACAATATATAGGCTTTGGTACTGCCATGTTGTTTATGGTAATCATGTCTGTTGGTGGTGTTATTGTATAGCCAAGGTTACAAATTCACAATAGACAAACAGAATCCAAAGTCAAAGGAAACAAGAAAATCATAAAAGTACTCAAAAAATTCAAACACTTAAGCCAGCACTGCAGCTTCCATAACCTTATATAGACCTGTGAGAAGTCCCACATATGTAGCACTAATAGGCTTAACATATAAAAGACACGGAACATAAAAAATAAATATACAAAATAATACTCATTAAAGAATCATAACCTACTTAAGAGGGCATTGACCAGAATTAGGATCCTTGGTTTTTGGTATTTTGAGTTCAAATTTTGGCTTTAGTTATTAACATTGGTGCTTAATGTTCTTAAAAGTAGACTTTGATGCCCTGATCTTTTCTTGCTACATCTTGTCCTTGTAGCAAGCAATTACACCAGACACTACACTGACACCACAGTAGCAGAAAAGGCCTAAGCAAGAAATGTCACATCAGGGTCTAGCTAAGCTAAAATACTTGTTGATTGCCGGGCTTCATAATCTTCATTTCCTTAACATTATCCCTATCATCAACTGCAAAAATTTACCATACTTCACTAGAACATAAAAAATAGGGTAACATAAAATAAAGCACCAAGTTTGACAAAGAAATAAAAGACTTAATTAATAAGGGAACTTAACTTTTAAATTTAAAGAGGAAATAACAAAACCTCAGAGAGCTAAGTGTTTGTACAAAGCATACAGAGTGTACACAGACATAAAAAACATTTTTATATCATATAGAAAAACTACAATAAATGGTAGCTGATGTAAGTGACCACAATGTCACTTTAAAAATGTCAGGAACACTGTGCTGAATAAATGTACTGAAAACAGAAATCACCAAACAAAAATTATCAACATCAATAAAACTGTCTGAAAATGCTGTTAAGGAAAACTATTATAAGGAAAGAGCACACGCCCATCCCCATTTCCAGAAGACTTTAGTTATTAAATTTAAAAAAATTCAGGATGAAAAAGATTTGCTTTATTGCACAGGTCAGTAAGGCTGCAGTAGACTATGGCCGCCAGACTGAAGGTGACGAAGAGAATACACGTTTTACACACTGGAATGACCTTGGAAACATATCTTGCATGCTGAATAATTCAAGTTTGACTGGCAACATAGAGGTAAGTTGAAGAAATACTTTCATTAAACAGAGCACCATATCCTCTTTTAATACTATAGTAATAGTTATCCATCCATCCAGCCTTTATCCAACCCGATTATCATAAACTGCTAAGGAAGAACTTTGATCACAATTCATATAAATACTATATTACAATATACAATGTTACGATACTGATATTATTGATAGATGTTATCATTACACAGTTTTTTTTTTTGTTTTTTTTTTTTTGTTAGTGTTGACATTTGTACAGCTTCATACGTACAAATTATTCTCACAACTAGACATTACACCTCGGAGATGCTGAACAAACTATAGCACATTTTCAGGGTCTTACTAGAAATAACAGAAATTGCTTTTAGTATTCATACCGTCACTCTGTAATTATTCAGTTACTCATTTGTATTTTATGGTGGAAAATATGGTATTATTACATGGTTTTAATTTTAATACTTTCAGTACTGTTCAAAAATACTTTATTATTTAATTAGCATTGCACAATATACTCTTTTCCTTTTCGAAATGTTTGAAAATGCACGCAGTTAGTATTTTAGATACTAATAACATTATAGCGAGTAACCTGCCTGTTGCTATTGTTACAACATGTTGCTACTAGATGGCTTCTGTATTATTATTTTCACTGCGGTGGGTTGGCACCCTGCCCAGGATTGGTTCCTGCCTTGTGCCCTGTGTTGGCTGGGATTGGCTCCAGCAGACCCCTGTGACCCGGAGTTAGGATATAGCGGGTTGGAAAATGGATGGATGGATTATTATTTTTAGCTCTATTTTCTACCAATGACTAAACACCGTTAAATACATGAACTCCTAAGAATATTTACAGTATAGTATTAGAAGCGTTGACCTGTTAGCATATTCCATTATTTTAGCTATATCATGTTTCTTATTTATGAGGAACTATCAACCAGTAGCTTTTCATAATGATGATGTCAAGTGAGACATAGATTCTTCTGGTGTGCCATGTGGTGTGGCATGGTAAAGGACTGAGAACAGGAACTTACACTTTTTGGGGAAGCAAACATGCTGAGCTAATTTCATTTCTTCGTATTCCCTTATCATTTTGTGATGTTACTGGTTAAATTGTTTGGCCTATAAAACTTCAACAGTTAAATGCAAGCATGACAAAATATAACTTTCTAAGAAAAACCCCATATCTACAGTACAACAAGGAGGTATAGCAAATATTTATATCATTAAGAAATATGAAATGAAAAAAACATTAATTGTGATTGTGCAATAAACCTTATTATTTGAACTACCAAAGAGTTCGAACCAATAATCGAAAGAATTAAATGTTTTAATATCTTAACTTATTAAATTTAGTTATACTTTGATATAATATTAAACATCAGCAGAGGTTACACGACTGAATGGGTGTTAATTATTCTTTAACAGAATTTTGTGCAGATTCACTGTGCGGGTGTGTGCCTGTTGGCAAAATACACACAATGGTTGTTTCGGGTGTGTCCTCAGAGCCACGCCCAACGGAATAAAGAGCTGTGAATAAAAAAAAAAATTCAATCTCTTGCTAAACAATTTTTATGTTTTATTTTTTTTTATTGACCTTTTAGTTGTATTCCTTTAGTATGTTTTTGTTGCACATTTTTCTTAGATCTTCCAGTTTTGACCCATTTCTTTATTCACATCCTTCACCTGGTTACTCCAAATCTCACCTGCCCAACAGTCATAACAAGTAAGAATTTTGTTCCAGTTATACTTGTAAAACCAGAGGAGTAGGAATATTTTAATTCATTCTGTTGCCTCTGACTCAGGAGAGCATTACAGAAGTGAAAATGAAAATGAAATGAAACTAAAATAATTCACAAATACATAGCCATTTAACTGGGATTCAAACAAATGCACAAAAAATCCTCTCTTTTGTCCCCAATACAGTATGTACATCACAAACTTAAAATGACTGGAAAAACAATGTATTTAACCCAGCTTTAGATCACTTTTATTCAGCCGAAAACATATAAAACTGTGTGAACAAGTTTACATTTTGAAAATAAATAAAAAATATACTGGTTGTCACATGGAGGTGTCTCTATTCATATCCAAGACAGTATTTTTTTCTCGTCAGTGCTTCATAGTTACTAATAGATTGATCAATTCTCTTGCAATGCTCTTTCAAATATTGTCTCTGGAGATATCCTCTTTATTTTTCATATAAAAATAAATTGTGAAACTAAAGGAATAAAAGTTTCAAATTTCCAATATAACAATGAACACGAAAGATGTCTTGCTGCAGTGCTGTAGAAAAAATGATTTACTTTGCTAACACATTTTAGTTTATTGACCACAAGAGAAATGGACCCACTATAATGTAACATAAATTATCATTTAATTCTTAGTATTAATAAAGGAAGAAGTGTGAAAGGTTATTACAGAAATTACAAAAACTCCCTAATGATCAACTGGTTTTCAGGCATTTTTTGCTGATCAGAAGTGATCAGTAATATTAAATAATTCCCACTCTGTATTATTTTTTAAATCACAGGCTCCCAAAGTCTGGATTTGAATTTAAGAAAGTGAAACTTTCTTGGAAGGTTTAAATGGTTAAAATGTTTTAGCAGACAAGCAGAATAATGCTTTTTTTTATCAACTTCTGGTATGCTGTAACAAGCAGCCTGCTTTATTATGCTCAGTCTTGTTTAGTGGAAGTAATGAACGAGTCTGAGTAAATGAAAAGGCTCTTTACGTGCACTTAGTAAGTAGGAAGAGTGAAGGTAATGGTTCATCCAGTCTCATTAAATTGCACAAGAGTTAAGGAGAAGGACTAGTGAGATCTAGCATTTTGGCAGCTTTTAGTAATTTTAGTAATTTTTTATTTAAGCATCTTGTTGATTTGATTAAGTATATTGGAGGTTTATCAAATGACAATACTAAATATAATGATTTATACTGTATATTTGTCATGCTATTCCCTGTTCTTTGCAAATACATTTCTCTAGAAAAATGTGTGCTTTAATTATTTGTCTTCTTTTTTTAGAAGGCATTTAAATTCTAAAATTCTGTTAATTTCTCATGAGCTCAATTTTAATAGATACAGCATATATTGGATCCATTTATTCATTTTTGCTCACTTTTGTTCTCATCCTTTGTCAAGCACTTTTTTAATTCAATTCAAATTAAACCTTAGTTTTTTGTTTTGTTTTGAAACTTTCTTCTGTTTCTGTTCATTTTTTGTGCTGTTTTCGCCACCCTTTTGTCTTTGCAATATATAAAGACAGCTCTCCCATTGTTAGGGTTATGTCTTCAGAGGTCGCAACTCGTGGTTAGAGGTGCTACAGGATGATGGACACAATGTGCTTCACTTCCCTATCTGAGTTGATGGATTCAAAACCTAAATCTAAACCATGTGTGTTCTTTGTAACATGTACAAATTTAGACATTGATAGATTTGCATTGTACTGATAAATACAGAAGGTTGTTGCCTGCGGTTTAGCAATACATATGGATAGTGTGTCTACAACAGTCAACAAATTGTGTTTTTATGTGAATTTAATGTTAATCACTAATGACATGTCTTTAAATGAATCACTAATGTCATGTGGTTAAATCAAAAACATACGCTTCATGCTTTACTCTCTCTACACCCATGACTGCGTAGCTAAGTACAGCTCTAACACCATCTTCAAGTTCTCTGACAATATCACTGTAATAGGTCTGATCAGCAAAGACGATGAGATGGCCTACAGGGAGGAGGTCAGGCTCCTGTCAGAATGGTGTCAGGACAACAACCTCACCCTCAACATTAGCAAAACTAAGGAGGTGATTGTGGATTTCCGCAAACAGGCAACAGAGCACAGCCTCATCTACATCGGAGCAGATCAGCAGCTTTAGGTTCTTTGGAGTTACCCTCACTGATAACCTTAAATGATCAAGTCACACTGCGGCAATAGTCAAAAAAGCCCAACAACGCCTCTATTTTCTCAGGAGACTGAGTAAGGCCTGGATGTCCCTCACAACCCTGTTCAGATTCTACAGGTGTACTGTGGAATTCATCTTGACAGAATGCATCACATCCTGGCAACTGCTCAGTTCAGGACTGCAGAGCTCTTCAGCTTGTGGTGAATACAGCACAGCAGATCATGGGCACAAAGCTCCCTGCGATCCATGACATCCACACTAAATGCTCTCTCAGGAAAGCAAACCATATCAGGCGGGACCCCAGCCACCCTGCACTGTCACTTTTCACCCTCCTCCCATTGAGGAAGTGACTAAAGTCAATTCGGACGCACACCTCCAAGTTCAGGAACAGTTTCTACCCAACTGCAATCAGACTCATGAACAGTCAGTAACCTTGTGTCACCTCCACTGCTACCTGCGCATATACTTCTGCCACTGTCTCTATTTATTCCTAGGATTCTGGTTTTATTTATTTACTTATTTATGTTCATTTATTTATTGTGCGTGGGTTTTTTTTTGTTTATGTTCACTGTCTGCAGGGGCACATGCAAGCAAGCATTTCATTGTACATGGAACATGTGCTTGTACACATGACAATAAAGAATTTAAATTGAAATCTCACTCTTTTTCTAATTGTGGCAATTACAATGTTAGGAGAAGATGAATTTACTTGTTGCTGCAGCATGAGCAAGATATGTTTGTTAGAAAATTTTGAAAGTAGGAGACAAAAATAAAAACTGCAAATACAGCTGTGTTAAAAAAACAAAGTTATATATGAGGGCATGATATCTCCTTGCTTCTTGAGGGAAGTGGATTGGACCTTTCAGATTGTAATTTGGAGAGGAAAATGCAAATATCCCACTACAGTTCGATGCAAAATAAAGAAAGGGAACACCATAATCATATTTTAGTTAAATATCTGCTTCAAACAAATAACACAATTTGGTTATTCTTTTTTATAGAAAAGGTTTTAAATAGTTTTATCATTGAGTAAAATGCTACATTTTAATATCCTTTTCTAATTCATGTGACACTTGCAGACTTTGTAGCACCATTAAATCTATTAGCAAATTTAGAATTGACTAAATCAAATCAAAATTGAAATCCAAACTCAGTACTGGCTATAAAAATCACAATTAGTGCACAGCTAGTATAAACATGTAGAAAACCTTTTAACATTCTCCTGAATCTTCAAAGCAGATACATCTTCACAGAGTAAAAAAGCTACAGTCTTTACTGATGCTGAGGCACAAAGTTTGAAAATAAGCATAATAACAAGGACATGGAAATGAGAGACTAAATGTTGTGAAAGTGACTAGGGTCAAAACCAGGAAAGAAACTAATGCTAAAACTACCAAAGCCTAATATGTTAACCAAAAATCAAAGCTGATAACCATACAAAGTCCTGACATCATGAAAATGTTTTTTACTAGATAAACAAACAAAATGGACACTACTGATAGCATGCTGCTGTCTGAAATAGCTGCATCCTGACAACATCATGCGCTGCAACTTCCAGCGGCCACATGATAGTTATAAGAGCCAAAGTTAGAAAGTTAATGCTTTAAGTTAAACTTATATTATCCATCCATCCATCCATTATCTAACCCGCTATATCCTAACTACAGGGTCACAGGGGTCTGCTGGCGCAAGGCAGGAAACAAACCATGGGCAGGGTGCCAGCCCACCGCAGGGCACACACACACCCACCCACACACTAGGGACAATTCAGGATTGCCAATGCACCTAACCTGTATGTCTTTGGACTGAGGGAGGAAACCGGAGCACCTGGAGGAAACCCATGCAGACACGGGGAGAACAAGCAAACTCCACGCAGGGAGGACCCGGGTCTCCTAACTGCGAGGCAAAACTCATATTAGTGTTTGCTTAATTTGAACAGAATATAATTTTCTCTCATAGCTATAGATTATGGTATAGCATTTTACCCCCTGTAAGTTAATGAGAGATAGAATCTTCTCAGCTATATCTGTGATACAGTGTATTAATTAAGTCAGTTCTTTAGAATTAGTCTCATTACTAGCATGGACTGAAAGACCCACTTGCAGTTCGTAAGTGGGATAGGCATACAGTTTTCTGAACGTTTAGAAATGGTTCAACTCTATTAGAAAACTTAAAGAAACAAACAAGATATTATCACGCTTGTGGAGACATGAACTTTATTCAAACACTGCATATGAACATTTGTCTCTTTTTCAAAAGTTTAAACGCTCCATGACAAGTCATTGATGACAGTTCTGTCAGGAGCAGAAAATGTCAGAGAGAGAGAGAGAAAGAAAAGCAAAACAATCAATTCCAAAGCTGACAGGCGCTGTACAAGGCTTTTAAGTAAGCAGAGTACCGCACGAGAGGTTTTATCAAGGCGTTAT
Source organism: Polypterus senegalus (assembly GCF_016835505.1). Classification (NCBI taxonomy): domain Eukaryota; kingdom Metazoa; phylum Chordata; class Cladistia; order Polypteriformes; family Polypteridae; genus Polypterus; species Polypterus senegalus. The sequence goes on along the minus strand of NC_053154.1, from coordinate 135,408,233 downwards.
AGCGCAAGTAAGGTAAGGAGGGTAAGGAGCAATGTAAAGATAAACTGTCAACTGTTTCAGGGGTTTTCCCAGGTGCGTCTGTGTCCTCTGAGGGTGCAATCAGCCCTCCAGCTCACAATATATAAGCCTTAAATAGAACTTTTTTTTAAAGCCAGAACTTTACTTTACTTTGCAATACCAATTTTTTCTCTTATTTTTGTGTGAACTGTTTTACCTTGAATTTTTACTAAAGCTTTTGAAAACAAAGATATTTTGCCTGTGAATTCTTTTCACCATGTCATGATATTGCTAGAATCAAACTAAAGCTGCAGAACTTTGGTAATTTTGGGTAAACGCAGCTATAGTAATGGCCACTGCTATGAGCAACAACGCTTCTGACTCGTATCACAAAATGCACAAAGGGTCGGTGCCAGTGAGTGAAAATGAAATGCAAAACAATGGTAAATATTATAAATTAAATAGACATAACAGTTAATCAAGACTTCAAGATGAAAATAATATTGCAAACTACGAAAAAAACTGTTATCTGCATACTCCAAAGCCCCAGAAAACTATCCAACAAAGCTTTGTTAAATTTAAGTCCATTTATGATATGTGTACTCATCAAAATTTTAGAGACAGCAAAAATTTTTCCCTGAAACACTACTCTAAGAGTTACTTTCTATTTTTCTCAATGAAATTGGAAAACATTCAAAATGTGCATTCTACTGACCAATATGCCCGCTAAATAGCAATCTTAAATTCTAGACATAGTTAGATGAATAAAGTTAGTGGTTCATTCTGTTATTTTTAAAAGATCAAACCAAGTTTTTACAAGGCAAACCATTATTTTGAACTTCAAAATATGTTTAATGTATCAGACATCTTAAGAGTAACAGAGTATGTAAAGGGCAGCACGGTGGCGCAGTGGTAGCGCTGCTGCCTCGCAGTTAGGAGACCTGGGTTTGCTTCCCGGGTCCTCCCTGCGTGGAGTTTGCATGTTCTACCCGTGTCTACGTGGGTTTCCTCCGGGTGCTCCGGTTTCCTCCCACAATCCAAAGACATGCAGGTTAGGTGGATTGGTAATTCTAAATTGGCCCTAGTGTGTGCTTGGTGTGTGCTTGATGTTTGTGTGTGTCCTGTGGTGGGTTGGCACCCTTCCCAGGATTGGTTCCTGCCTTGTGCCCTGTGTTGGCTGGGATTGGCTCCAGCAGACCCCTGTGACCCTGTATTCAGATTCAGCGGGTTAGAAAATGGATAGATGGATGGAGTATGTAAATACTGTAGTATAAATTCTGATTTCCTCGTTTAGAAGGTGAGATAAGAGAAAAGTGTCATTTATCACAGTGTTTTGTTCACCACTGCCACCAAGCATTTCAATGTCTATTTCTTTCAAAACAACTCAAATGATCAGGGAAGGTCTTGAACAAAAATATCTCCTTAGGCAGATGACATGGAGTGTCCAAAGTACAGTGTAGTTCAAAAAATCAGGTAAGTAATCATTCATAAAAGCAATGAAGTGGAAGAATAAAACAAATAGACAAATCCTATAAATCGTTAAAACCAAGAATAAAATCAAAGTCACAACTGGCTCCTTCTACTTTGTCCCCATTGATTCTTTCTCTTGCTGTCGTCTCTCTTTAGGTCTCCCCTTAAGGTATGCTCTACAGGGCTAAGACACAGTCTAATGTGGTCCACTGTCCAAATTCTATCCCAGCCACCTCTGTTGGTACCCGCTGGGACACACCAAGTCTATCTCCCTTTTCCTTCCACCTTTGTCTTTACCCCCGGCCCTCAAAGCCCATGATCACATGACATGCCATTAAGCTTTACCTCCTCTTCATTGCACCGGCCAGTCCTCCCAATCATGTTTACCTAGTTTTCTGTTCCTTTTCCCACTTTCTGCATTTACTCAGACTATAAATCTCTTCCAATGTAGTTGCTGCACTCCCTGACCGGCAGAACTGCTAATGAGGGATGAATGTACAAATCACTCACTCGCACGTGCATAATTAATAAATTCATTCCCTCATTAGTGCTCCATGACCATATGTCTTTTCTTTACAGCCATATGCATCTGTTTGGCATTGTTTCTTAAAAAAACCTTGACATGCTACCAATAGTTCCTTAATATATTAATATTGGAAGAATTTTATATAATTTCAGGGTTCAAGATTAATCTTAAATTGAAATAGTTTTCTGTATCTCACAGTTATTTCTATACCAATCAATTATAATTATACAATTACTTTAAAATCTTTTCACATTAACATTAACCTTCATACATAATGTTAAACAACATATTACGAACTGACCATGTCTTCATCCTCCACTAACTTGGAATTTAGTAATGTTAAAATGATTACCCTTGCAATATGTTTAAAGCTTCGTCAGTGCATTCCATTATACATTAACACATTTTTCTTTTAAAAAATGGACATAATTATAACTTCTTTCTGTTGTGAAGTGGAGTTTTAAACATAGCAAAAATGTGTGTGATGCCTCCAAAAATAAGCTAAGAAGCAGGTCAGATGCTTCACTGGCCATCCTAGAAGAGGCTCACCCGGTCCAGTTTACTCAAAAATAAAGACCCCAATCAAAGAGAGCTGGCAAAATAACACAAAAATGTCCCAAGATAAAACAAAAACCTCCCTCTCATGAGTGCAGATAAAATTATGTTTTCCTGCAAAACATAAATTTTTCTATGGGAAAAATTGTCCTCCAAAGTATACTTTTTTAATGTGGAGAATGTAGTGGGATGTATTACATTTGTCAAGGAGTCTGCATTAAAAGGGTAAATATTTAATGCCATTGTTTTTATTAGTTATAATTGCTGCCATTTTGTGGCTTCATTGCTGCATGTAATGTGACATTGCATTGGACATCTCTGCAATGGTATAAAAGAGCGCCATTTTGAATAACACACCGTTTAATTTTGAATATACTTAAAAGAACGCTTTGTGAGTGTTGGTTTGTAATTTGTGGTTTTGATTTCTGTGTGTCTTTCTACTAAGATTAGACATTTTTCGGTGGTTTTGGATACTTTCAGTTTCCTGGAAGTTCACTACAGGTATCCCGTTGGCCTTACTGCATGGTTCTTTTTTCCTTTTACTTTGCACCTTTTGGTGTTGTAATAGAAAGCCTACAATTTTGGACTACTAAAATAAGTGGCCGCATAATAAGAGGAATACTCGATGAGTTGCTGATTTGGAATGGCAGCTAGCTGACCTAATCTCTGTCTTCAATAGCTTAGACTCTGTATTCAAGTTGAGACAAGAGCATGACTACCAGCTGCTAGTGAGGCAGCCTTTTGAGAGCCACAGACTTGCCTGCTTCCACACTTCTTGGGGGAACAAAGAAAGCATCACGGATTCACAAATCGGTGTAAAAAGGTGTTTGGTCAGCAGCCTTGTACCTACACCAATGACCGCGCTGCATTATAGAGAATGGGCCTCAGCTTTGTATGCCATGGATCATCCTACATGCACTACATTAGAGACTTCTTTGGAGTTCCAAGCAATATTTCATGTTCCTCAGAGAACTGAAGTAGCCATAAATAAGCTACTCAAGCTATGACAGAGGAGTAAGTCTGTGAGGGACGACACAGTTACTTTTACAACCATTGCAGCAGATATAGCATGGCCAGATGAAACCTCAGTATCTTTGCTTAAAAAAAAGTTTTTTCCCCTGAAGTGAAAGGTGAGCTCACTAGACAATGTATAGGCAATACTTTGGATGAGGCTGTCAGCATGACACTAAAGATAGGGTCCTGACTAAATGATTGCAAATTTGAGAGAGGGGTGAAACAGAACAGTTTCAAACCTCAGTTCTTCTACACCAAAATGAATTGGAACTCATGGAAGTGGGAAAAACAAATGTTAAGGAACATTAATCTAAAGATAGACAAGGAAAAACCCAAGAACATTAATGGTATTGTTGCTGGGAGTCTGGGCATCAAGTAGCTAATTGACTTAAGAAACTGGGAAACTTAAGATTCTATTCTATTGTAGGATTGGTAGAGTGGACATTTGTAGTTAAACTCAGTGTTGTATACTGTCAGTGCCAGTAACTATTCAAAGAACAACTTATTTCACATTAGTTTACTTCAGAGCAGCAAAAAATGTCATTAGTGTCCAACTCCTTCATGAATTAAAAATGTCAATGGTTTTCCTATTTATTAAGCCTAAACTTGTATCTATTGGTGGTCCCCCAGTTAGTACAAATGGTCTTGGAAGCATCCAAATCTGTAGTCAATATGAAAGTAGGCTCTCTTTCATTCTCAACAGATCACCTTTTGTGTTGTAAACTGTAGCAATCCTATGATCATTCTAGAGTACCATTGGCTTAAAAAACACAATCCCACAATTGAATAGGAATGTAAACAAATAATTAAATGGGGTTCAGGGAGGTGATTCAAGAGACCCACTCCCCTATTGTTATGTGTCGTTTAGTCAATCTCTAATCTAATTGTTATTAAGAATTCCCAGATGTTTTTAATAAAAAAAGCCTGTGAACTGCCATCGCATAAGACATTGATTGCTCAGTAAAATTGTTAGCTAGTGCTCTGTCATGTATGGGTAAAATTGATGTGTTATCGAGACCTGTGGCTAAAGCCCTGAATGAATATATACAGGAACATTTTTAAAATGGCTTCATAAGACATACACTTAGCAGAGAAGCCTTACCATTTTATATATAGAGAGAGGTTCCAGAAATTATTTTTACTGAGGTAAGGATATGACATGTTCACTTGTCTGTTTAAAGGGACCTGTCATGGGTGGAGTCTTCATGAAGACCAAAGAGTTAAGCAGTACAAAACTGGGCACATGTGTCAAGCTGCTTATCGTGACCTTGCTTTTCTCCCTAAATATACATTGTTGGTACAAAATGACAGCACAATATATTGCAGCAATTTTTACAATAGGAATTTTCACCAATGCCTTTACTTCACCAGATATTTGATGAAGCGAGGATTTCTTCACCTGTTCTCACTAAGTAGGTGACGAAGAGGAAGCGGAAGTAGAAGCAGACAATGGCCGACAGTGAGATGAATCGCGATGCCGTCGTCGTCGAAGAACTCCTGGCACTCGACAAACAGATTCAGAAACTCCTGTCCAGACGAAGGTACCTCAGAGACTTGAAGGCTCGGCTACTGAACAAACCCCACTCAACAACTGAAGTCGACGTAACATCAACCCCACCTCGTGCCGCTCAATTCCAAGGGCAAGTAAGCTTCACCCCCGCGCCTCGTAGGAGCAACGACAACGCAGATGAAGACCTCGACGGGTTTCAGCTTTGCAGGCGGGGGTTCAAGGCTAGAACACCTCCATCGGCACAGGCGAGTATCCCAATCCAGAACCGATTTGACCCTCTCCGCGTCCCCAGTTTGCCATCAACCCCGGGTGATGTAATCGTGGTAGGTGATTCGATTGTACGAAACCTGAATATCACATGCCCTAATCGAAAATCTTTTGTTTCTTTGTGCTCGAGTCCGAGATGTGATGAGGTGGGCGCCGACCTTCTACAAGAAGCACAAGAGGGCAATCGGATCCATTATTTTACACGCCGGTGTAAACGACATAAGGCACCGAGAGTCGGAGGTTCTCAAGGCTGACTTCGCAGCACTAGTTAAAGACACGAAGGAGAGGACCCCATCCGCAAAAATCTTCATCTCGGATCCACTACCTCTCGTCAGACGATTGAATGAATACTACAGTCATCTGCTGGGTTTAAACAACTGGCTGAGAGGCTTCTGCGAGAATCAAGACATCAGGGGACAACTGGGATCTTTTTTGGGAAAGGTCGCGCTTCCTCAAGTGGGATGGACTGCATCTGAATAGATTTGGCGCCGGGTCCTCTCGAAAACATCGCAAAGGTAATTCGTCTATCTTGACTGTCTACTTCTACTTTAACCCCTTCCGTAATGCTACTGCTTTGATAGGACATAATGGCTTAACAGAGTCTTCCGTTAAAGTGCACAACATTAATAATCTAATAACAAATCTTAATGCACGTAAAAAATCTAGGCAGTGCGGCATAAACACCAATAATTTAATTGCAATTACTACTTCAGATCAACAATGCATTAAAACTATAAAAACGGATTGTAGATTACATAAAAAATACACACAGAGCGGCGTTAACAAAAATAACTTAATTTTTGTTCCGAATACCAATAACACGCATAAAATTCAGCTCTGCCCTTCAGAAACATTAAATATGGCACTATTAAATGTTAGAGCTTTAACTAACAAGACATTTTTTATAAACGATCTTATTAGTGATAGAAACATTGATTTTATTGCACTAAATGAAACGTGGCTTAACTCAAACAGGCGGCTGTTTTAATCGAATCTGCGCCTCGGATTACAGTTTTACTCGTGCAGACCGCCAGGGGAAAAAGGGAGGCGGATTGGCAAACATTTACTCGAGCCGATTAAAATGTAAAGATGTTAGTTTTGGTAAATTTAAGTCCTTTGAGTATCTTGCCGTTGTTATTCATGGAGATTCTCACGTTCTAGTATATACCGCGTCTTTCTTTGAGGAATTCTCTGACTTAATGTCAATTTTAACTCCGAACTATGACGCACTCTTAATTGTCGGCGACTTTAACTTTCATATCGACAATCAGTGTGTCCAAAAAGTAAAAGAATTCATGAACCTCCTGGACTCTTTTGATTTGAGACAGCTCGTTAATCAGCCTACACATAAAGCAGGTCATACGTTAGACTTAGTGATTACTAAAGGACTTAAAGTTGATATAAAGCAGGTCATTGATATTGGTCTATCAGACCATTTCCTTCTACTATTTAATATAGAAATAAAGATAGAAAACATCATGAGAAGCATATTGTTAAAAAATGCTTCTTTGACTCATCAGCAGCTTTAAAACTTACAAACATTCTAAGCAATCAGTCCGTTTATAGTGCCAACTATAATAGCGAGGATAATGTAAATAGTAAAGTGGAAAACTTTAATTCTAAAGTAAGAACTGCTGTTGACATAGTTGCACCTGAAAAGACAGTTACAAAATCTAGTATCGTTATTCCATGGAAGACCGAAAGAGTGTCTGATTTAAAAAGAACATGTCGTAGAGCTGAGCGTAAATGGAGGAAAACTAAACTAACTATCCATTATGAGATATTGAAGGTTAAAATAACAGAATACAATAACACAGTCCGTCTTGAGAGGCGCTGCTATTTCTCTAATATTATAAATAACAATGCTAGTAATCCCAGAGTCTTATTTTCTACAATTGATCGTCTGTTAAACCCAGGTAACACAAAGGAATGCCCCAGAATACTTCCAGTGAAACCTGTGAGAACATTGCTGTATTTTCAATCAAAAATTAATGATATTAGAGATAACATAGTATATCTCCCCAACACTGCAGAACCTCCAAAGCTCCGGTACTCCATTATAAACAAATTAAATGCTTTCACCAGGATGGATTTACCTGAATTACATAGTATAATCTCTCAACTGAAACCCTCCACCTGCGTCCTTGATCCAATACCAACAAGGTTTTTCAAAGAAATATCAGGCGTGCTAATTGACAATATTCATAGTTAATACATAGTTAATTCGTCATTAGATACGGGGTCTTCCCAGACTGTCTTAAGACTGCTGTAGTTAAACCCCTGCTCAAGAAAAATAATCTTGACCCCTCTGCCTTTGAAAATTTTAGACCCATCTCTAACCTGCCCTTCTTAAGTAAAATTCTAGAGAAGGCAGTCATTATGCAGTTAAATGACCACCTCAATAAACATGCTATTCTTGATAAATTTCAGTCAGGCTTCAGAACAAATCACAGTACAGAAACTGCACTTGTTAAAGTAGTAAATGACTTGCGGGTAAATGCAGACAGAGGCCATTTATCTGTTCTCATCCTCTTAGATCTGAGTGCTGCATTTGACACCATTGATCACAATATTCTTAGAAATCGCCTTAGTCAATGGGTGGGCCTCTCTGGCAGTGTCTTAAATTGGTTTGAATCCTACCTGGCAGGAGAAAATTCTTTGTGAGTTGTGGTAATCACATCTCAAAGACACATGATATTCTATATGGTGTTCCACAAGGCTCTATCTTGGGTCCGCTGCTCTTCTCAATCTACATGCTTCCGTTAGGTCAGATTATCTCAGGTTACAACGTGAGTTACCACAGCTATGCTGATGACACACAGCTGTACTTATCTATAGCACCTGATGACTCAGACTCTTTCGATACACTAACACAATGTCTTACTGGTATTACTGGTTCAATGAGGTTATCAGAAATAAACTTGATGCATTACAATTAAAAGTTAAGATGGAAGTAAAAAACTTGTTGACTGTAATCTGAATTTTAAATCGCATATTCATCAGACCACTAGGACAGCATTTTTTCACTTAAGAAACATAGCAAAAGTTAGACCTCTTATATCATTGAAAGATGCTGAGAAATTAATTCACGCATTTGTTTTCAGTCGACTAGATTACTGTAACGCACTCCTCTCAGGACTACCCAAAAAAGACATCAATCACTTGTAAGGAGTGCAGAATGCAGCTGCTAGAATCCTAACTAGGAAAAGAAAATCCGAGCACATTTCTCCAGTTATGATGTCACTACACTGTTTGCCTGTGTCTTTCAGGATTGACTTTAAAATACTGCTTATGGTTTATAAAGACTTAAATAATCTCGCTCCATGTTATATATTGGAATGCCTGACACGTTATATTCCAAATCGTAACCTTAGATCTTCAAATGAGTGTCTCCTTATAATTCCAAAAGCTAAACTTAAAAGAAGTGGTGAGGCGGCCTTCTGCTGTTATGCACCTAAAATCTGGAATAGCCTGCCAATAGGAATTCACCAGGCTGATACAGTAGAGCAGTTTAAAACACTGCTGAAAACACATTACTTTAACATGGCCTTTTTATAACTTCACTTTAACTTAATACTGATACTCTGTATGTTCAATTCATCATAATAACTATTCATAGTGGCTCCAAAATCCGCACTGACCTCAACTCTCTCTTCTGTTTCTTTTTCCAGTTCTTTGTGGTGGCGGCCTGCGCCACCACCACCTACTCAAAGCATCATGATGCACCAACATTGATGGACTGAAAGCCAGAAGTCTACGTGACCATCATCATCAGGTCCTTCCATGAAAACCCTAAATGCAAAGAGGACTGTTTGATTTATGTTAGGTAGATTGCCCAGAGGGGACTGGGCGGTCTCTTGGTCTGGAATCCCTACAGATTTTATTTTTTTCTCCAGCCTTTGGAGTTTTTTTTTCCTTTTTTCTGTCCACCCTGGCCATCGGACCTTACTTATTCTATGGTAATTTATGTTGACTTATGTTTATTTTTTATTGTGTCTTCTATTTTTCTATTCTTCATTTTGTAAAGCACTTTGAGCTACATTTTTTTGTATGAAAATGTGCTATATAAATAAATGTTGTTGTTGTTGACTGCATAGCATACTGATATACTGTAAGTCACCCACTCAACTCAAAATAATATCAGGAGATTGCAGGTGGCACCCATCCTTACACATGCGTTTTGGAGGACTCCCTCGCCAGCTCAGTGGAGGTATGTAGTAACCCACCAAGACGAGAGGGGGTGCTGCCACTAATGTTGCCATCTGCTTCTTTTCCCATAGTGCCTAGAAGCTGTCCGGTAAAGGCATTTGACCCCGCCCCTTCAGATACATCCACCATTAAGTCCCAGGAATCGCAGAAAAGGGCATCATTTTTGGCTAGAGCAACCCGCCAGACATGGCTCCACTGGGGCGCACGCCAATGAGCATTATTTTGTTTGTTTTGTTTCTTTCTTTGTCCATAATAAAAAGGATGACCCGATTGGCAACTGAGAACTTCCTTGCTGTTTCCAGATCTGTCATTCCCACGCCCAAACAGAAACTAAGCAGGGTAATTAAAGATATCAGCTTTCCCACACAGTTGGTTTTCTCACTCCTCCTTTCTGACATATCTATACTAATAAAAGGCAAAGCCCTCACTGACTGACTGACTCGTCACTAATTCTCCAACTTCCCGTGTGGGTAGAAGGCTGAAATTTGGCAGGCTCGTTCCTTACAGCTTCCTTACAAAAGTTGGGCAGGTTTCATTTCGAAATTCTACGCGTAATGGTCATAACTGGAAGCAATTTTTCTCCATATACTGTAATGGAGTTGAGCTGGATGGCCGTGGGGGGCGGAATTTCGTGTGACATCATCACGCCTCCTACGTAAGTACATAGAGAACAAGGAAGACCTCCAAACAGCGCTGAACAAAAAACGCCATTTCACAATTGAGAAGGCAAAAAAAGATTATGAAGCAAGTGATGCATACAAGCGTATTCATAAATACAAGCATATTTATAAGTACAGCTACTGCGTAAACAAAGCACGGAGAATGACGGTATTCGCGACATACAAGTTTACTGAGAAGACACGAGGTATAAACAAGACTTTGGATCACTTTGTAACGGAGTTAAAATTGCTGTAGCAACAAACTTTTAAGTGCCGGGTCTTACCTAACATTAAATAAACACATCCTCCAAATACGAACCTGATTGCAAGAAATAATGATGATCAAATCCTTGATGACAGCAACACTCATAACGGTCACAAAACTATTACTTTGACAATCATGTTACGTTATTTTTAAAATGTTTCCTTTTCTTAGCACAAGCACAGCTGAGAAGCTTCGATGCATGTACTCCATAACGCGTTAAAAAAATAACGCATTTAATCACAGTTTGCATTCCAAGCACAGGGAACTTTTGTCAGTGCATGATTTCCTGGTATATCGATTACATTTATGCACACATCAGAGCTACAAAAATGTAAGAGTCGAAAGAAAGCGCGTTGCTGGGACTAATCAGAGGCAAATTTCATTTCAAAACACTACCCGACGGAAGCCTTGATAAAAGCGTGGTTTTGTGCACACTGAAAAGCAAGCAAAATTAGATGCATTACAAATAGCGGACTTTGTGGCTCTTCCTGGGGATCATTGGACTTCCGTGACCGTTAGTAATTCTAATTACATCTAATTACAAAATGTTCAATGATCACACTGTTTTAGCCTAATGTACAAAATAATTTTGGCTAAGGTTACTCAGAGTTTAAAGATTAAGCTGGTCAAATTACATTTTATGTTTCTGCCTTATTTTTTTAAGAACAAAAACTGCACTTTGTGTTGACATTTTTCTTATTATTATTTAAAGACAATACCATTCTGAAAATGTACTTAAAGTACTTAAAATACCACTTTATTTTTAAGTCTGCCCAATTTTAGCCAAGGATGATATTTTTTTCTGTTTTGAATTGAAATGCAGTTTAAAAGCATTTTTTTTTTCAGAAATTAGAAGAGCTTCAGTTTACAATATTCATGTCCATGTCTATTATTTGATTCTCTCGCCCACTAAAACCCTTTTAAATTAAAAAAATTGCGATTTGGGGCAAATTTTTATGTGTGATTACATACGATTAATCAAGATTAATTATTACACAGCCTCTAATTAATTACATTAATTTGTTTAACCGAGTCCCACCCCTAATATATATATGTGTCTATATATATATATATGTGTATATATATATATATATACACACAATGTGTATATATATATAATATGTATATATGTATATATATGTGTATATACAGTATATATGTATATGTGTATATATATATATATGTATGTGTATATATATATATGTATATATATATGTATATATGTATATGTTGTGAAAGCTGGCCCGGACACACACAGACGGACATCTTAAGTTCACCCAACACACTGTTTATTTACAATATTTACAAGTATTCGTGCATCAACCCCAGTGCCTCTTGCACCGATTCCCCCAAAGTCCAGGGCTCACAGTCTTTGTGCCTTCTCTTCCTGGCCGCCTCCAATCCTCTCCCCAGCTCTGTCTCACTACCTCCCGACATCCACCAATGACTGGAGGGAGGCGGCTCCTCTTATAGGAACCCAGATGGGCTCCAGCTGCTTCCTGGCAATTCGACTTGGCCACACCCCTGTGTGGCAGAAGTGCCGGCTGTGCACCTGGAAGCCGTCCGGGTGTCCCCTCTCGTCTTCCCCCCGGCACTTCCTAGTGTGGCGGAAGTGCCGGGCTCCCGGGATAAACCGGCATCGGAGCGCCGCCTGGCGGTGGCCACGGGTCCCTACAGGGCTGGGCTTCCAACATAACCAGGACGGATATATATATTGTCAGGGATGCCAGGGGCAACGACCCGGCTGGGACGCCGTGATGGACTGGAAGAGGGTCAGAGCCCACCATGGATCACGTGGGGGCCGCTTTCCTGGTTGCTCTGAGGGCCATGGGTACAGGGCATGGAAGCTCCACTCTGTTGGGGCCCGTGGTCACCGCCAGGAGGCTCCCCAATGCCTTGGGGACCTGTCACCCCAGCACTTCTGCCACACCAGGACATCACCCGGAGAGCTGCCGGGAGGACAGCCGGCACTTCCGCCACGCTGGGGCGTGGCCAAGGGAGGAATGCCGGGAACACCTGGGGCTCAACCGGGGACTGTATAAAAGGGGCCGTCTCCATTCATTCAGGGCTGGAGTCGGGAGGAGGCAGGACGAAGCACAGAGGAGGTGTGGAGGCGGCCCAAAGAGAGGCATTTGTGGCCAGGACTGAGTAATTTGGGGATTGTGCACGTGACTGGGTCTGAGTGACCATTATTTGGGTCTGTGTGACCAATTTAAATAATTGTAAATATTGTAAATAAACGTGTGGTGGGTGAAAAACAACATGTCCGCCTGTTTGTGTCCGGCACAATATATATATATATATATATATGCCAGCAACACTCATGACAATGACAACACAATTACATTGTCAATCATGTTACGTTAGTATTAAAATGTTTCCTTTTCTTTTTCATTACTTCTTTAACACACTACTTCTCTGCTGCGAAGCACGGGAATTCTGCTAGTGGTAAAATACTATTCAGACCTACACCAGTAGTTTCAGAGACAGTGTCTGTTCTCTGATCATAAAGTTACCAAACAGCTAATCATAATAACAAATGCAATATTTGTGTGACCCAATATTTGCGCGATAGACATATGCGCGCCGACAAAACAGCGCCGATTAAAACGTGCTGTCAAAATCGTGCCAACAAAATCAGGAAAGTTTCATTAAATATGAATTACTAGTTTAAAGCATATATAATAATGTTTATTTTAGAAGTCAGTATTATGAGATGCGGCATGCCATCAGCACGGCATGCAGAGAGTCCTTAAGATCATGCCCTGCATATGTAGGAAGAATTGCAGCAAGGGCGTCCCACTCTCTTGGCCTCTCTCGCAATTTTGTTGGTGCGCATTTGTCGAAAACCAGTTAGCGGGTTTGTCGGCGCTCATTTGTCTGTCATGGTTTTGTCGGGGCGCATATGTCTATCGCGCTTTTGTCGGTGAACCAATATTTGTATACTTTTATAACCCAAAAAGAAAACAATATCCTGTTTTACTTACAATTAGAAACAATTAAATTCACTTAACACTAAAGGAACAGTACAAAAGTTTTTTTTTACAATCTGAAACACTTTTATTAAAGTTGCCTGCAGTTAATTAAGTATGCTGAACCAATGGATGTTTCAGTAAATGAATGATTGCTTCATATTAAGTTTATTTTTCTGCTCTCTAAATGAGTTTGGAAGATAGATCTGACCTGATTTACATAAGATAGAGTACTGTATCTCAGCCTTAAAATTTACTTGTAATGAAATCCTTGAAGTCAGTAAAATTATATGGGAATGAAAAAAAACGAAAAGAAATGAAATGAAATAAAAGGATGACTTGTAATGCCATAAATAAAATGCCGTGTGCCGTGTCTCAGTGCATTAATTGTTTGAGTTGCTAGGCACAATTATACTCAGTATTCAGCCATGGGTCAGAGAACAAAGAGACTATTTACAGTCATCAAATCATTTCAGGGAAAACTAAATTCAAGGCTGCTTGATGGTTTAAAGTAATTTTATTGAATATCTTTATTCATTTTTTTTTTAGAAAACATTCTGTCCTGTTTATTTAGCCCTCCCATACAAACAAAGCTCAAATGAGTTCTTAATGGTGCCCTCGTTCTTAAGGAAGAACATTTTATGACAATATGACAACAAACACTGGTGTTTGTGCTCAAAAGGTGGACATATAAAGCAAACAGTGAAGTCACCAACAAGCAGTAGAGAGTGGTCTCCCCTAAACTTTCTCATATAGTCAAATATGGGGATGGATATTTGAGGAGTAAACTGCAAGACAATGATTATATTTTTATATTATGTACATTAAAGAATCATCAACAACAAATCAAATTAATAATATATTGAACAATTACTATAAAAGTAAAGCTGAATAAATCGGACTCAGTATGTACATGAATAAAAGGTAAAGTACCACTTCAGGTTAGTGGAAATAGACCAAAAGTTGACAGAAATCTACATTTTCTACCAAATACTTGTATGCAAAATTTGGTTGACCTAAATGAAAGCATACTCAAGATATTGTGTTTACATATACACACACACACACACACAGACACACAGACAGACACACAGACATAATTCTAAAAATGATATTTTCGAACTCACGGAGGTCTAAAACATTGAGATGCATCAAAATCCCGAAATGGAATTCTTGGAGGATTCCAATACTTTCCTTATACTTCGTACACCAGAAAGTCACGGAGGTCTAAAATGTCGAGATTCATCAAAATCTCAACATCAAATCTTTGGACAATTACAATACTTTTCCTATACTTCATATACAAGTAATTTAAAATGTGAAGAGCAAAACAAAAAAAATATATATTTCTACTGAATTAGGAATAGTACTCTGAAAAGGTTATTGACCATACTTGACAATATATGCTCTACAAAGGCTTGTGAAATAAAACTGCATCAGGACGCTACAGGTCTGAACTTTGGTCATTGTTTTGAAAAATTAGTTATAAACTCGATCTTTTTACATTAATTAAAAATAAGCAGCATTACAGGCTGAATGGTTGACTTTCACAATAAGCTGTGGTTTCTAAAGCTGTCTGACTAGATTAACTACTACCAAATCCATTTAATTCGTCTTGATAACTTGAAGTACAACATAAAAGGGAAACACTAAAGTGTAAAACTGAAGTACATAGGATGTTTGTGAAAGCATATCAATGTGTGGAGGAGCCTAAAAAGAGAATACTTAATCCTCTGTAATGCTGTGTCGATTATTGACTTAATATTGTAAGAGAAAGAGAGAGACATTTGAAAATCAGTGTAAATGTTGAATGGAGACAGTGGATCAAAGACTAACATTCTACAAATATTAACAAAGCTGAAGAGATGAATTGACTGAATTTCTTTACATCTATTTTTCAGCATTTTTCAATAATTTTAAATCAGTTTAGGATCATTGGGAAAAATATATGGTAAAAATGTTGAAGAATCCTGATCCACAAATATAAAAAGTATAGCATTGTTTATGGCGAAGGTCTGCATAAAGAGAGCTGGGTTGATATGTGTCAGATTTAGTATATTCAAAACAGATATATGTGCCATATGGATTAGCAGACTAGAAAAATAACATCTAAAGGAAGAATGTCAGAAAGCAAATGACCATAATTTAGAAGTAAAATGTTTGGTGCTGTAAAGAGTAGAAATGTGGGGGGAAAGCTGGATTCCTGCAAACTTTCCTTAAAGATGACTAGTTGATTTAATGCATAACTTGCATGAGCTGTTTTGCCATTACTGTGTGTTTGAGTTCTACTGCTGTGCTCATCCACCATACCAGACATCTGTAGAGAATCAAAGGACAAGCCAAAAATAAAGTTTGTTCTCAGCTGGAGGTAAGCCTGTTTTTGGATGTCTATTTTCAAAATATGCCTGACCTAACCAGATCCAAGTGTGACATATTACGTAAAATCAGGTTTTATCCGGATATGTCAATAAACTGCAAGCAAAAGAGTGTTTACTAAAAATATGCTGTACCTGATCAGCAGGTTCCAATTAAACTTGTGTTACTGCAAGGCACCACTGTACAAAATGTTCTACAGTTTGTAGGTTAATAGTACATTTTGACAAATCCTGGAACTCTCATGAGACTACAGAACTTACAGCATTATTAGGCTAACAAGATGCCCCTAGCAAAAGAACTTTAAAATGAAATCAAGAAGTAAAAACTTACCACAAATTGTTTCATAGCAATCTTTATTATAATATTAACAATAATACATTTTATTTATATAACACCTTTCCCATGCTCAAGATGCTTATTTAAACAGTGTATACGTAACATTGGCTGCAAATATTTGTGCATACGCCACTAAATAGATAAATGCAGGACACACAAAGCTTATATAGAATAAAAGACAATAAACCAAAGTAAAATACTAAATTTAATACTAAAAAAAAAGCCTAGCAGATAACATCATTTGTGATATAACAGACACACAAATTATACTGGACAGAGAGGTAAACTAAAAGAAGGGGCAAAATGTTAGGTTAAGTTAAAAGCCTTCCTGAACAGACGAGTTTGAAGATGTTTTTTAAAATGAATGAATTGAATCAGCTGATCTAATTAATTTCAGGAGACCATTCCAAAGTCTGGGCGCTATACCGCTGAAGGCCCTGCCACCAATAGAGTGCAGGTTAATAGGGGGCACAAAATGACTGCCAGAATCAGAGGACCTTAGTGGGCAAACAGGAGCATAGTGATGGAGAAGGTCACTGATGTAGTCTGGTGCGAGGCCATTTAAAGGTTTGTAGGTTAATAATAGAATTTTATATTCAATCCTGTAAGACAGAGGGAGCCAGTGGAGGTGAAGCTGGATGGGTGTTATGTGCTCACTGTTGCTGGTTCGTGAAAGGATTCTTGCAGCTGTTTTGAATGAACTGGAGCTGTGATATAAGATTAGTAGCGGCACCTGCCAGTAGAGAGTTACAATAATTGATGCAGGATGTGATAAAAGCATGAACAAGTTTCTCAGCATTAGAAAAGGAGAGGAATGAGTGAACATGGGATATGTTGCGGAGGTGAAAGTAAGAAAATTTCTTAATGTGGTTTATGTGGGTGGAATAAGAAAGAGAGGAATCAAAAATGACACCAAGATTCCTTGCATCACAAGAAGGTCTGATGAGATCACCGTCAAGAGTGACTGAGAAGGAGCTCATTTTGTTAGGTTCCAATTTGAAGGAGTTCAGTTCTGTTGCAGTTTAATTTTAAAGAGTTTTAAAGGTTTTAATTTCACTGAGGCAAGTTGTGAGCTGAGGAATCCCTGATGAAGTTTTGTTTTTAACATTGAAATAAGGTTGATAAAAAAAATGATAACCCAGTCCAAAGCTACGAATGATATGGCCAATCGAAGCATGTAGATACAAAAGAGCAGAGGGCTGAGGACAGAGCCCTGAGGAACCCCTTGTTTGACCGGCGCTGAGCTGGATCTGCTGTTGCCAAGACTAACAACCTCTTGCCTGTCAGTCAGATAGGACTTCAACCACTGGAGGGCAGTGCCAGAGATATCCAACACATTCTCCATTCTGGACAGTAGAATGTCATGTCTGACTGTGCTGAATGCTGTACTAAGATCTAACAGAATTAATATGCTGGTTTGTCCAGTGTCTGCTGCCATAAGCAAATCATTGGTTACCCAAAGCAGCGAAGTTTCACAACTGTGTTGCACCCTGAAACCAGACTGAAAGGGTTCCATCAAATTATTAGAAGTTAAGTAATTGGTGAGTTGAGAAGGTGAAACACTCTCAAGAACTTTT
Source organism: Polypterus senegalus (assembly GCF_016835505.1). Taxonomy (NCBI): domain Eukaryota; kingdom Metazoa; phylum Chordata; class Cladistia; order Polypteriformes; family Polypteridae; genus Polypterus; species Polypterus senegalus. Next base: position 135,390,500 of record NC_053154.1, on the reverse strand, counting down.
GACAGAAAAGGTAAGTGAGAAATGGGCCCAAAATTGTTAAGATTATCAGCATCAAGACCAGACTTTTTTTAACATTGGGTTTACAGGAGCAATTTTAAAAGTGCCTGGCTCAAAGCCAGTGTCAAGGGATGTATTTATTATTGTTGTAACAATTGGGATTATGGCATGAAGGCATGATTTAAGAAGTGTATGTGGTAAAGCGGGTCCACAGTTCAGATCAAAGGCCACTTTTTAAATAAATAATTGCCGCACTCGCAGCTTAGAGATGGGGTATGGTAGTGTGGCCAGAGCAGGTGCACAGGTGAGGAGTTGTCCGCATCCGTAATTGTTGTAAGGAGCTGCTGATTGCCACACCTGATCCACATCCCTTGATCATATAATAGAAGCGCGAGGCAGTCGGGGGGAGAGAAAAGAGAAGGAACGGAGGTTAATCGGTAAGAAGGTGGCAGGAAGGAGAAAGCCGGTGTGTGAGAGCAAGAGCAGGTTGGACGGTAATGCAGCTGGTAGGAGAGCCTTGGAGGAGTGTTTGGCCGACTCTCAGTAGGGGCAGATCGAAGTGGTCGCTCCAGCTGAGCAGTTTGGAGGAGCTGGAGTGACGAGTAGTGGAGTCAATTGGTCGCTGAAGGAAGCGGAGTCGAGGAGGCTTTGGGTGTGCTGAGCCCCAGCGTGAGTGCCCTGGCTGCTGGGGAAGGAAACCAAGTCTCGGTCCGGCTGGAGCCATACATAGCTGGGGATAGGAGGGCTACCGGACCAGCTCATCGGTGACATTACCAACGGTGTCGGGATCAAGGTCTCTCAGAAGTACAATGGGAGCATGGAGCAGAACCAACATCGTCACAGTGTGGTGGGAATGGGGTCCAGTACACAAGTAGTCGGCCTCATCTTACAAAAGTATTTTAAAAATAATTATTATATAAAATAACATTGTCATACATACTTAAAGGATTGCGGGAGAGAGAGTTTGGTGGGTTTGCTGGAGCCTTTCCTGAAAGCAAGCTGCCCTGGTACAGGGTCTCAGTCCATCCCAGGTCCCACACAGTGACACTCATTCATACCAGTGTTAATTTAAAGTTGTGGCAGGAAAAGCTATGCTGACACGGTGAGAGCATGAAGACTCTACAAAGGAAATAGTAAGGCATGAGATACCAGATTTGTGAAGCAGCTGTGCTAACTACAGTTCTACCATGCCTCCCAATCAAGCTTATTAAATTGCAAATTTATAATCATGCAGCAAAGCTAAGAAGGCACACTTTTTCTCAAATTAAAGCTGTTTTATTATTTATTTATCTGTTTCATTTATTTATTAATCAGACTGCACAACTGGAGTCTCTAGATATGAAATGGCTGGCAGTATCAATTCAGACAGTATTGTTCAACTGGATATTATCTTAATAGAACAAAACCACAAAATTTTAAATAAAGGATATCAGTCTTCATTTTCAATTTCAGTTTACATTTTAATGGGAATGGTTCTTAAGCTGTTTCATGTGGGTGATCAAAACATCCATTCATTCATCCTTCACATAGCTTGCTGAAACCAATATCCTGTTCTATACAGTATATCCATGTTGTACACAAAATTCTTCGATACAGCTAATCTAATTTTGGGTTGTGGGCACTGGAAATTACCTTTGTAGTATCTGGCAAAGGTAAGAATCCTACCCCCGGAAATGGTGTTGCTGAGCCAAATTATACACACTTAACTTTACATATTTTTGTGATATTTGACCAAAACTGATTAGTAGTATATGTCAGGCGGCTTCTGTCAAACTGTCAATCAAATGTGAGTCATCAACTTAAGCCCCGCCCCTTTTGAGTTATGCCCGGAACCACCGCCCCTTCTCTCTGATTGGTGGATTTGAATGATACTCCCGCCCCTCCAACTGATTGGTTAAGCAAATGTCAAGGGCATTTTGATGGATGTCTGCCCCCCTCCTTACCCCCCCCACTCAACCACCTGCTTGGCCACCTGTCCCCCTCCTTACCCCCACCCACCTGTTTGAGCCCCAGGAAACTGTCAAAAGCCGTTTGATGGATGTCGGTCCCAACCCTAACCACCTGCTTGGCCACCTGTCTGTCAACACCTATTTTGTGGGGGGTGGCCCCCCACTTCCTGGCCCCATCTCCCGAGGGCAAGTCCAGACACGTCCAGGGTTGGCCTTGGACCCCCCCTCCCCTCCTTATTGAGACCCATTACCACCCCAACCACTTCCCAACACTCCCTCTGCTGAGAACAAGTTCAGGCATGTTGCTGCTGGACCAAGCGACGTGTCCGGGACATGATCCTATTCATATCCAGTCAGGCAGCCTCTACCTCGGCCCCCTGGTCAGGCAGCACCTAATGGTTGGCCCCTCCACTTCCTGCCCCACTTCTCCCAAGGACAATTCCAGAATATGTTCCAGCCAGGCCGAGCTACCTTAGGTAGCTACCCTTAGCTCCTGCCTATATTGCTTTGGGTAAGACCCGTGCATCTATGTAACTATTATTTTTAAAACATCTATCTAATCTTTGCTGTATCATTTGTAAGCCGCTTTTTTATCTAAGCCCACTTACAGGTCCAGCCTTTCCCCTTCTCACTAAAAATCCTTTCACAGAAAGGTCTAAACGTCCAACAGCTGAATCTTCCATCTCACAGACAGGTTCTGCAGTAAAGCAGCCACAGAGGTGAATCAGGTTTCCGGCTAACCGGCAGAGCTCTGAAAAAGGCCTTCAACATCGCACACAGAAATAAAAGCTGTACGCGCAGAGCTTCAGCCCTGTCCATCTCGCGACTGCTGTTCACACTCAGCCATGAGAGTGGAGCCATCAGCCTTTGCAGGCCATATGCTCGGAGCTGTCAGGCTCTGCTCTATTCGTCCCTGTGCGCGCAAACTTGTCAACAGGTGTGTGTAAGTTCCCATCCACCCTAACCCCGGCACGGGAGCACGCAGCTAGTTCGCTCGGCCGCTTCGTCGCGTGCAGCCCCTCAGCACATGAGATGTAAAGGTTGTACTTACTGTAACTTTTAAAGTTAAGGGATTTAAAAAAATCACACAGTTAAATAATATGCAGCAGTTCCCTTTTAAATCACATTTGAGACATCTAAAAATATCTATCTTATGTATATCTAAAACAAGCCCGGTTCTATCCAATACCTCCCATTTTAAACCTCCCATAATGAAGATATGCGTTTAGTTTTTCTAAAAGTTAGATTGCCTTAATCAGATCAGGTGGGTGGGGGTGGGGTAAGGAAGGGGGCAGACATCCATCAAAATGCCCTTGACATTTGCTTAACCAATCAGGTGGAGGGGCGGGGTGCATCATTCAAATTCACCAATTAGAGTCAAGTTGGCGGTGCTTCTGGTCATAAATCGAAATGGGGCGGGGCTTAAGGTCATCAATCAAATTTGATTGACAATTTGGCAGAAGCCACCTGACATATATTACTCTGGTTTATTCATAATTGTTTGTCATTACCTGGCTATAAACAACTTGTACTTGGACAGCTTGTCAAATTTAATGACAGCAGTTGCTGAACCTCATTGACTTTGAACGTAACAAATAATACAACCAACAATTACAGAGAGTGACTGATTACAAAATTCGCATTTAAATTTTCTTGTTTTTAAATCTCCTATAGCTGTATGAAAGTATTGGTCAGTCACCTAATTTTGAAAACTAATCAATGCAGAGTACATTAGAAAAAAGCAACATGCTGCACCAAAGTGAATAAACAATATGCAGAACAAGCAGGTCATAGATTATATGCTGTATTTTACAACAAGAAAAAAAGAATAAGACCTGAAATAAAGTCTGGAGTAGACCACATTTGTGTGGTTGTGGGTAGTAAGCTTGCCCACATACTTACCCTCAGCATACATGCTTGGCACTGTGGAAGAAGCAACCATTTTACAGAAGATCCATATTTCTGTTTTTCTTTCTGTTTCAGAAATTGTTTTACTAGTTACTAGTCTTGATTAAGATTATATTTGACCTGGCATCTGGCTTTCCACTGATAGCAACCACAATAAGATAAATAGATTTTAAATTTACTGCATTTAACACAAACCCATCTGCTGGCTCAACTTGACTACCCTTCGAACAGGCTGCAAACTTGGGACATGTTGAGAAGAGGACCAGGAGGCTACTCTATGTCTGCAAAACTTGGAAACGTAAGAGACACAGGGAAAATAAAAGCAGGGTGTATTAATTACTGTCATAATCACTACTTACACTGCATTTGCAGGGGCCTAAGCAGTTCAGTTTCCCTGTACCACGAGAGTTGTTTGTACAAAGATGAAGAAAATGACGTGCTGGCATGAAAATAAAAGGCAAAAATGATTCAGAATTGGTGTGCCTTCCATTGTAATGGGCAAACGTTTGATCATTCTCATATAAGATGGTTGTACTGTTTTCTCTCATAGCTGGTCATGGAACATACAAGTACAGTGGCATTTTATGTTTTATGAAGAGTAGGCTTAAACCTGATATATGTGACATGGTCTTAATGCTAGACAGATTTCATCTAGAGACCCAATGCAGTGTGGAAAAAAGACAGGAGGGGGGTCTTCTTTGTGAATAAAGAAATTGTGTAAAAGGGAGCATATTACAGTTAAAACTTCAGGTTGTCATTCATATATTGAAATTCTGGCTGTCTAAATTTGTCTACATTAATTACCTAAAGGGAGAAGTTACATCTTCTTCTTCTTCTTTCGGCTGCTCCAGTTAGGGGTTGCCACAGCGGATCATCTTTTTCCATATCTTGTCCTCTGCATCTTGTTCTGTCACACCCATCATCTGCATGTCCTCTCTCACCACATCCATAAACCTTCACTTAGGTCTTCCTCTTTTCCTCTTCCCTGGCAGTTCTATCCTTAACATCCTTTTCCCAATATAACCAGCATCTCTCCTCTGCATATGTCCAAACCAACACAATCTCGCCTCTCTGACTTTTTCTATCACCCGTCCAACATGAGTTGACCCTCTAATGTCCTCATTTCTAATCCTGTCCATCCTTGTCACACCCAGTGCAAATCTTAGCATCTTTAACTCTGCTACCTCCAGCTCTGTCTCCTGCTTTCTAGTCAGTGCCACCGTCTCCAACCCATATAACATAGCTGGTCTCACTACCATCCTGTAGACCTTCCCTTTCACTTTTGCGGATACTTGTCTATCACAAATTACTCCTGACACTCTTCTCCACCCATTCTACCCTGCCTGCACTCTCTTTTTCACCTCTCTTCCACAATCCCCATTACTCTGCACTGTTGATTTCAAGTATTTAAACTCATCCACCTTCGCCAACTCTACTCCCTGCATCCTCACCATTCTACTGACCTCCCTCTCATTTACACACGTGTATTCTGTCTTGTTCCTACATCATCTTTATTAATGTTTATATTCCTCCCTCTGCAAATGGCAACTCAGCAACAGAAATCATTCATTCTGTTACCAACAGTTTAATGTTGACTTATTATGACTCTGCAGTTACAATGTGGTTACTTCAATGTGAGTTCATAAGGAACAATGATACTTTTAAAATGTTAAAGATGCCTTTAAGTGTAATCTTCCGGCACCTCTGGGCAGATCTGACCACAACCTGATTCATCTTATTCACGGCTACAAACCTTTAATTAGAGATGGAGCCTGTAGGTTGAAATGGCTCTGAATGACTGCTTCCAAAAAACAGCCTGGATAATGATGTGTGAGTCAAATGGGGACAATATTTAGGGACTCATTCATTGTATCACACACTATGTTAACATTTGTGTTGACACTTTGGCATCCTCAAAGACAACGTGTTGCTTTCCAAACAACAAGCCCTGGATTATTAAGGAGCTAAAAGATGTCTCCTGAAGAAGAAAAAGACAGGATTCAAATCTAGTGACGAAGAGACTCTAAAGGATGCACAGCAAATACTGAAGAAAAAATGGAAGGATTCTTGCAAAGCTAAAACAGAAAATAAACCCATTCAGAATAACATGAAAGAATTATTGAATGGACTGTGTATAATTAATGCACTCAAGCATCCCAGGGCACATGTGCTAGAAGGAGATGTGGACAAAGCTAATGCTCTCAACCAAAATTTTTAATAGATATTCTGTTCCACTTCCACCTTCTTTGCTATATCATCCATACATCAGCAAACCCTATACCACTTTCAACTGGAATGGCTGGTGACAAATCCACCTTGTTCAATATAGAAAGTTTTTGTGGTTAAATGTCATTATCAGAAGCCTTAATTTTTGATACTTTTTTATTTGATGCCCCTTGTCAGACACCAGACAGCTGCCAGTGTGAGATGAATCTCTTGTGGTCAGCTTAGATGATTCCGAGGCATCTTCATCACCACTACCCAGTTGTTTTGTTGCTCAGGTGTCAAACAATGGTGGCAAGCTGACCACACAGGAGTCTCTCTTCTCTTTCTGTGGAGACCAATATGCCTGCTTTCTTCTTTTTCTGGGGCCATCACTGTTTGTCACAATTTGTGGAAATTGTAGGCATTAAAATTCTGTTTGTGTGCTCATTGGCTGTCTGAAATACAAGATACCACCGTGATGACTAGCAACTCACTATAAGAAAATTAAATGAGATTGATTTTGCCATAGCAAGTAGCAGAGCACCATGTTTAAGCTAAATGGAGATGTCACACTATGAAACTGAATGTACGGGGGCAACTGGGCGACAGACAACATGGTGAAAAGACAACTCGGCGAAAGACCATTCACCGAAAAGGCAACTCTGTGAAAAGACTACTCATGGCCTTCTTTACCAGTTATGTAATAGTTAAGTTCAAAGAGATTTTTTAATGATATTTAAATGACAATGTAGGGTGCCGGAAAATCCACAGAATCACCTGCTTTATGAGAGTCCCAATACGCTGAGAGTAAGGATATTCCTTAAGCTGTACTCGCAGGTCACTTTTTGTATTCTAAATAACATTATTATATGATTACAATCAATACAATTTATAAAGGATTAGAAATTTTGTTTGCAGAAGATAATTTAAGATAGAGTTTGTTTCATCTGCAGAATAAAGTTTGTTTGTTAATTATATAAATGTATTTTCAACATTTTAAATCACATTGTCATTTAAATATAATTAAAAAATTAATTTGAACTTAACTATTACCTAACTGGTAAAGGATGTCGCGGAGTTGTATTTCACCAAGTTGTTTCTTCACCAAATTGTCTTTGGTTGACTTGTCTTTTCGCCGAGTTGACTGTTGCCCAGTTGCCACCGAACCAAAACTGAAGTCTGCTTGCAAATTGCTTGCTTTTTTTAAGATTATATAAATGACCACTGCAACTGAAAAAGTCTTTCAGTATAGCACTGGCTTTACCTGAAAGCTCAAACAAATGATAGAAGACAATATTCAGAAGTATGGGCACAAGACTGATTGCAAGGGCAGCTATTACTCCAGAAATTCCTTCCTAGAGAAGACTGCGTTAAAAATCAGAATGAAAGGAAAAGAGAGAGTTAATTACCATATGTTTTTTCTATTAACAGCTTGATGTTATGAACAAATTACAGATTTGCAACTTTCTGTGGGAGGTATCTACTGTGTATAATACTATACATACTACAATCAGAACTGGAAGCTCAGGGGAGATAGGGCTTTTTCCGTTGTGGCTCCACTGCTTTGGAATTCACTGCCGATCCACATTAGACAGGCCTCCTCACTGCCCATTTTTAAGTCTGCTCTTAAGACTTACCTTTTTGGTTTGGCATTTGATCCTGTGTGAGCAGTTGATTTTACTCTGTGTTAACTCTGTTTAGTTGTTTTTACTATGTTTTAATTTGTTTTATTTATTGTATTTTATCTACCTATTTATTATTTTGCTTTTGTTTAAAATTTATTTTAGTTTATGTTCAGCACTTTGGTCAGCGGCTGTTGTAGGTAAAGTGCTTTATAAATAAAGTTGACTTGACTTGACTGGAAACAGCAGGATATATCCTCTGTAGGCTTTAAAATATAAAATATGCATCCTGAAAAACATTTTCTTAATTGCTTACTTTTTAATTATTTTTACTCTTCTGTCCATATTGAAGGTTTTTCTAGATTTTTTTTCCCAAAAGGATTATATAAAATGATTGTGTCTTTAAATTTTGCAGCCTACAGTTCATGCAATGACACATTTAACTTCTTGATGAAAACCAATAGAACTTAAGGTACAGTATAGCATTTTATAACCGTTTATATACATGTGACAAAGCAAGTGCATGAAATGTTTTTTTCATTTTTAAGATTTGTGAACACATAAAGATTTCATCTTTATTGAAACTATCTATAGATAAAGGTCATATATCAGACATCATGCCACATTTACATTTTGTAGTCCATCTATTGTAGAATTTAAATAATCATAAATGCTGACTTTTCACATAGAAGAAGTAGGTACACCTTGTCACATGCATATGTGAGACGGCTTAAGAGTTAGCAATTTCCTACAAAACCAGGGGATGGTGCTGTGTTCTAATGCCTTCTTTCTTCCTTCTTCTGCAGAGTAGATGACTGAAGGCTATTCCACCACTGATGTTACTTCCATTATCCAGGCTCCTGGACCTGCCCCTTCCTGCCTGGAACCCATATGACCGGAAGTTCAGCCATTTAGTGTCAGTTCAGTTCTGAGCTCCTGTCTGAAAGGACAGTATCCACAACTTGTTGCATGTTTTTCATTGTTGCCTTATTCCAGTTATACAGGATCACCAGGGAGGTGTCCCAACACTTTGACATTGTTTTATCTCCTCTGTACAACCTCTACATTTATCTCAAATATCTAAAACTAGAATCCAATGCACAAGATCAAGTGCAAATGATTAGAGTATCATTAAAGAGGTTCTTGTCTGAACCTGTCATATTTAAACTTCAGACATTTAGTTTTTGTTGCTTTTTGTTGTTGAAATGTGCATTATCACCATGTCTACATCAAAGGGCCTTCAAAAGAATGTTACAGATAACTATTGAGTCTAGGAAGGGATTTCAAAAAATCCCCAAACAATTGGAAATCAATCATTTCACTGTCTGGAAGACCATCTACAAGTGGCAAAGATCTAAAACAACTGCCAGCTTGTTTGGGCCAAGCCACCGTAAATTTAGCCCAAGAGCAGAATTCAAGATGTTCAGAGAATCTCTAAGAAGACAAGAAATTCATCACAGGACCTGCAGGTAGCTCTTACGACTGTTGATGTCAAAATACATGAGGCTGCCATTACCATAGATCTACATGGAAGGTGTTGCAGGAGGAGGAAACTTTTGCTCTCCAGAAATAACATCAGGCTCAGAATAAAGTTTGTCCATGAACCCATAGTCTAAGACCTGGACTTCTGTCTTGTCTGGACTGACAAGACAAAAATACAGGCAGTCCCCGGGTTACGTATGAGATAGGCTGTAGGTTTGTGCTTAAGTTGAATTTGTATGTAAGTCAGAACAGGTACGTTTTTTTAATAAATGCTATTGTTGACTGACTGTAACCAAGTGCTCTGCCAATGAATGATGGAGTTTCACCTCTGTCTGACCTTTTTATTGTTTCTACTTTATTTTCAATGATGAAGTTTTTCTCTTCTTTACTGTATCACCAGCACTTGCATCAGATTTGTGTTTCAGAGACATTCTTGAAGGGTGAAGACAAAAGATTAAGATGAGCTCATGCACAGCACTGTACACACTATCACAGCAGGAAGGCACCAGCCGTCAACACGTGTGATGTACTGACAAGAGACAACTTCCTGCTATGTACGTAACAGTACAAGCAGGCTTGCTACTGAGAATGAATGGGGGCATCGACGGGCGGTTCATCACCAGCCCACCTCACAGTCACCTCCACTACAGTACGCTGTCTGCAGCGTCTGCCCACAAAGAATGAACATGGTGTGGTCAAAGGCTGGTAGTGATTCGCCCACCACCACCCCCATTCAACAGGCAGCCATCCGAGGCACACTACAATGCTATCCCCCGCTGCCCCATTCACCCTCAATGGTCTCCGTTCTGCCACAACCGGGTCACCGCTTGCAGCATTACCAGCCGCCCAACCCAAACGAATGGGGCAGCCGTGTGTGGTGGGCAGTCAGTGAAATCGCTTGCCACCGAGAGCCACCCGAGGGACACTACACTGCACGGACAGCGAAATCGCCCCCCTCTAGCCTCTGTCCAGCCACTGCTTGCAGCGTCCCCAGGCCCAAAGATGATAGAACGGCAGTTACTGAAGCGCATGCGTTGCGGCTACGGCCCGTTTGTAAGTCGTAGGTTGGATGTCCATAACCTGGGGACTACCTGTGGTGTTTTTTAGATACAGAAGGCATATTTGGCAAAATCCAAAGAGAGCATCTGACCTGAATAACTTGATACCACCAACAAAGCATGATGGTTGAAATGTTATGGTTTGGAGTTGTTCTGTTCAGCTCACTATCATAGAATTCACAATGAATTCTTCATTGTACCAAAGGGTGCTTCTGAATATTGTGAGGCCATCTGTCAGAAAACTGAAGTGGAATTGAAAGTGGACCTTGCAACATGACAAAGACCCTAAAAAGTCCAGTAAATCCACCAAGGAATAGCTGAAAAGAAATAAATGGAGAGTTCTGGAATGGCCAAGTCAAAGCATGAATCTGAACTCTTTTGAGACGCTATTCGGAATTTGAAATAGGCGGTACATACAAGACACCCTCCAAATATCACACAGTTAAAAGAATTCTGTTTCAAGGAGTGGGAAGAACTTTTTTCCAATCTGTATCAGAGACTGGTAAACAGCTACAGGAAACTCCGACTTAAAGTTGTTTCCGCCAAAAACTGCAATACCAGCTAAGTATGCAGTTACTTCTCCGACAGATGGGAATGGCATATCAGTTTGTTTGTTATATGAATGATTTTTTTAATTACTCACCTTCGCTTAAAAATATTGTTTAAATGAAGATCAGATCTTAATATGCCAATATATCCATCTATCCATTATCCAACCCGCTATATCCTAACTGCAGGGTCACGGGGGTCTGCCGGAGCCAATCCCAGCCAACACAGGACGCAAGGCAGGAAACAAACCCCAGGCAGGCTGCCAGCCCACCGCAGGTCATACACACACACACACCCACACCCACACAACAAGCACAATTTAGAATTGCCAATGCACCTAACCTGCATGTCTTTCGACTGTGGGAGGAAACCGGAACATCCGGAGGAAACCCACGCAGAGACGGGGAAAACATGCAGGGAGGACCTGGGAAGTGAACCCGAGTCATATACTATATACAGTATATATATAAAGAAAAAAAAATCCTAGTGCAGTAGATGTATGTTTGCCAATTCAGAGGTTCACACAGAACATGATTGCATCACTCAATGATGATCCAATTGACAAATGATTAACATATAAGAAAATGGCATTTGGCTTAAGACACAAATTTGGGACTTCCCAATTGCCATCAGAATATTCTTTAAAGGTATTATTGATTTTTCAGATATAAACCTATTTGCCATAAGAAATAAAAAGGTTTTGAAAAATGAATACTGGTCATAATCCAGAAACATTCCCCATTAAAAAACAATAAATTCAAAGTTGCAACTTTACCAGAGGAGCAGTGTGACATCAGTGATCCCAAAAAAGCTTTTGTGATTTGAAAAGGAATTTTTAGGAATTGTGCCAAGGACATTAAAGGCTGAGGTATATGTTAAACTTTTAAATGCAGAACAAAACCATTAAAACCCTCAGAGGAATGGGTGGATGGGCAGCATGAGAAGAAGTAAAAGGTATGAACGCACAGGCATTCAGATATGTGCAGAGTCCTTCCAGTTTCATAGGATTATTCAAGAGTTTTGATTTTTAAAAGCAACATTTTATAAAATGACGTTTAAATTGAAGTATAGAGCTAAACTAAATAACAGTGTTGGTTTTTTTATGCTGGAGCTTAATTGATTTTGAGTCACTTTACCAGCAACTATGGCAACACTGTACAGTATATGTTTAGTTTTCATTAGACAAAAATGAAAGACATGCAAAGGAGCAAGACAATGAAAGCGAAATTTCACACAGTTATTTGTTCAGAAGAAATTAAGACTAAACTATATCTTCAAATAAATATGCACTTTCAAGTAATATTATAGACTAATCTCTGTGATAAGCCAATGCCTAATCTAAGGTTGTATACAATACAGGAAGGCTAGGATGGGACCCCCATGACTGTGAACTGGATTGGATGAGTCTGATAATGGCTGAATGGAGCACCATATAATATCTAACTCAACATTTGTTGATTTTACTGTACATATTGCTGCAAGAAACTAAACTTATGGAATTCAAAGCCAGGCAGCATGGTGGCACATTGGTAGCACTGCTGCATCACCACAAGGAGGCTGGGGTTCACATTCTGAGGTGTTTGTATGTACTGCATATGTGCACATGGGTTTCTTCCAGGTCCACTGGTTTCCTCCCACAGTCCAAGAACAGGCAGATTAGGTGGATTGTCGATGCTAAATGGGCCCTAGTGTGGACGCATTGTGTGTATGTGTTCACTCTGCAATGGACTGGCACCCTGCCCAGGGATTGCTCCCACCTTGGCCCCCAAAAGCTTGTTGAGATGGACTCCAGCTTCCCTGTGACTCTGCTTAGTGGGTAAGAAAATGGATGGATGGATTCAAAGCAATGTGCAGTCCGGAGTAGCTGGGAGATATTTGGAATTTATTCCGGCACTATAATTACAGTATTCTCTTTTAGAAGTAGTCTGGATATTTTATTTGGTTACCAAATGATGAAAACATGGATTTCAGCCTCTAGAAAACTTTACTCATACGTTAATTTTCTGAACCCACTTTTCCATTTAGTAAGAAACAGAGATCTGTTTTATTGTATCAAGCCCACTGAAGGAAAGAATTGTGGACAGAATATCATTTCATACCTAAACTCACTGACCACACTCACACATACACCATGGCAATTTACAGTGACCAATCTGCAGAAATTTGGTGGCCTTTATGGAGGATGTGAAAATTCCATACAGATATTGACTGGGCCAAGAATCAAAGTCAACTTTAACACCATTCAAATTAAATAAAGTTAATTATGCAAACGTTTTAGTTAACAAGAACCAAGCAGATGTCGATTTATTTGCCAAATGCTATATTGACGCTTACCCAGTTTCACCCAACTTCCTCCCCTAAAGAGAGCTCTTACTGGAAATAATGTGTTTGTTTTCCCACAAACAAATTTTTTAAAAACCTTGAATGTAATACATTATAGTCTACTAGCAACGGCGCACTGTACGATAACGTGTAGTGAATACACTTGACTTGAGCATTCATAGTTTTCATGCTTTTTCTCTGTACGTTTAGCATTCTTTTCTCCACCCCGCTTCTTCTCTTCTTTCGTCGGCATCTTTTCGCGTTAAAGCTGATTAAGTCAGTGTTTGTATTGCAATTACTTAGTACGTTTTCTTTAATTTTCACTTTAAGTTGGTACTTAAGTCTTTAATCTGCCTCAAGAATGATTTAAGATATGAAGAGGTAGGGGAAGTGACAGCGAAGATGGTAAGGAATGAGAACGGCACCCATACGCATGTGCCGAATGGCACCCATATGCATGTGCCGCACGGCACCCTGCTGGCTGCTGCCGAGTGTTGATACTACAATAAAATAAAACAATAATAAAAAGAGGAATAACCTTGGAGGTCAATCATCACTCCGAAAATGGAAAGTAGACATCACGTAGTATATGTTCACCAAATTTCAGGTCAATAGGTCAAACGGTTTGTAAGCTACAGGTGATTTAAAATCCTGGACAGACAAATGAACAGCTACGGTAGTGTATTATATATAAGGACTATATTATGGATTTTACATTGTAAAGGACAGTGCACATGGGTAGGCGTCCTGGCAGAAAAGGGGCAAGGATCCTTAATCTGGATGGGAGGCCAGCCCATCCAAAGCTCAAGAATAGCTAGGAAGATGCCAGACGATGCCAATTTGAAACTGGGTATGCTGGAGTCCTGGCAAAGATGGACTGAGGACCCTTGAACATGGGAAAGACTCTATATAAATAAAATTTATTATTATTATTATTATTATTATTATCCATCCATCCATCCATCCATTTTCTAACCCGCTGAATCCGAATACAGGGTCACGGGGGTCTGCTGGAGCCAATCCCAGCCAACACAGGGCACAAGGCAGGAACCAATCCTGGGCAGGGTGCCAACCCACCACAGGACACACACAAACACACCCACACACCCTAGGGCCAATTTAGAATCGCCAATCCACCTAACCAGCATGTCTTTGGACTGTGGGAGGAAACCGGAGTGCCCGGAGGAAACCCACGAGACACGGGAGAACATGCAAACTCCACGCAGGGAGGACCGGGGAAGAAAACCCGGGTCTCCTAACTGCGAGGCAGCAGTGCTACCACTGCGCCACCGTGCCGCCCATTTATTATTATTATTATTATTATTATACCCAGCCAGTAGGCAAATGTGATAGATGGACCAGAGGAGACAACTGATCAAGGCTGATCCAATACGCTAAGATAGAAGCATCCCTGGCCAGCACTACCAATATGGACACCCACATGTCATGCTGCGAACTGTAGTCTTGTTGAGTTTCAGTGGTACCACCAGAGGGTGCTGTGAGAATTTGTAATCTTTATTCTCAGGGACTTCCACTCGACCCAGAAGTGCATCCTTCAGGCTTTGCCCTAGTACTGGAGGTACACCCGGGTCTAAGAAGGCCCCTCAACCTCATCCAGGCAAGTCGGAGTCAGGAGAGGAGCTGGACAACACTCGCCCAAGGAGGAGTTGAGGAATAATGGAGAGAAAGAACGAAGAGAACAAAGCATTTATGGTTATACAACTTATAAGAAGCTGTTTTGTAAGATATTTTTGTAAAATAATTTATTTATACCGGGACTGATGTCATTTTAGTTGAGTTTGGGGTGCTGCAATGCCCCTACTGGATACGCAGTGTGCATGCTTTTGTAAAAAGTTTTCCTTTGCAGTCTTTTATTCGTCAGACATTGTCTTCTAGAATTTCAGTAAAAATTCTGAAAGGTCTTGAAGACATCTCTTCCTGCATCTTAAACTCTGCTTAAAAGGTATCACAATATGAGGAGAGGACAGATTGAACACTCAGAGATTAAAGAAAAGAGTGCAGTAGAAGACAGTGGGTGTTTAATTTAGATCTAAAAGACAAAATGTGAGACATTTTTTGTGCTGGGGAAGGAGAAAAGCTGAGAATGTAGTCCTGTCCTGCCACATTAGGAGGGTTAGTTAGGGTAGTAATCTTTCTGTTTGTGCCATTTATGAGCTTTAGAATGTATTCCCATGGTAGTCTCCCTTTTACTGGGAAAAAAATGTCTCTCCAGTGAAGAAAATAAATGAATGTTTTATTGTAGAGGAATGTTAATTTTCTTCTTAATTAATAGCACTTTCTCTGTGCTCTGCTATTGATTTGTTTGCAGATGGTGAAGCCTGAATCTTTCATCTGAGTAGGCAATAATGATTGCATAATAAGTTTAAATAATTAAATAAGTATTAAAATGTAAGTGCACCTAAATTAATTTATTAATCTAGTTACAGAAAGACTTCTGCAGGCAGGATTGTGCATGCTTTTCATTTCAAATGACTTACTTATTAAAGTCAAATGTGAACATTTCACTTAACTGCTGTAATAGTAAAACACTTCATGATAACGCATTAGAATAGAAGTTTAGTTTTTGAGATATTCACAGTGGTGTAATCTTAATGGTGTCCACTCTGCACAACATTATGAAGAGGTCTGTTAGGAAGGCCACATAACTCATTGACTGTCATGATTCAGTGTTTCTGGGTGATTACAACAACAACATTTATTTATACAGCACATTTTCATACAACTGATGTAGCTCAAAGTGCTTTGCAAGATGAAGAAAGAAAAGTTTATAAAAAAAATAAAAATATAAAAATAAGATTAGGCAATAGTAAGAAACAAAGAATAAAGTAAGGTCTGATGCCCAGGAGGACAGAAAAAACAAAACAAAACAAAAAACTCCAGAGGGCTAGGGAAAAAATACTTAGATTAGATACCTTTTGCCATGATGCATTTTCGGATGTCACTTATTGTTATCATTATTGTGATAATGTCCTCATACCTCATATTTATGGTAATATCATCTGCTGCAGGTCACTTAAACAGAGGGTATGGTTGTCTTTGTATAAACCTCCTCTACAAACTCATCTTTATAGCATCAGTGGAAGATAAAGGTGCTTTATTGAAGGCTTTAGTATTAGGCGTTTTCTTGCTTTGACAACTGATTCTGTTCTCGTTTGGCTGATATGTTTTGATCTTTTGCCTGTTTCTGATGACATCAATGCCTAATTCATTTTGGTTACCTTATCTACTTGTCATGTATTTCCTCCATGCCTCCTGGCATGTTCGAGCCCCTCATTTTTTTCCCTAACATTGATCATTACTCTTTGTATCCCTGCAATGCAAATGGAGTTTCTGCCCTTGGATTGTTCAGTCTTGAGGAAAATTACGCATTTTCAAAAAAGAATAGGACCGTTGTTCTAGTACTCTCACATGTTTGCATGCCAGGGCCTGACTCACAGAGGTCTGTAGGAACATTACTAGGATGGAAAATCCAATTATTTTATGGATGTTAGGCTGTAAAATGCAAAACATGTTTTTTCAAAAATGAAATTAAAGTGATGATTGTAGATTCTCAGATATGGTAGAACGTGTGTGCTTTGGAAGATTAAAGGCACAGATGGCTATTACACTCAGCACAGATCTAATAGGAGGATTCCAAAAAATATTGTTATTGTTAAATATTGTCATTTTGCCTATCTAGACAGGACACAAAATAGCAATAATATTTTCTGGAATTTTAAGGTAGAGCTCTGAAAAAATAGAATAAAATGCACTATTACTGTTCGAAGCCTGGTTCACAGACTCTGATGTTTGTAATTAAGTGGACAACCTTATATATGGATTCAACAGCAACACTGAGATACAGACATAAGTTAGGATACATACACGCTTTGATTCAGTTACTATTTCTGCTGTTTGACCGTTTCATTATTTTTTGGAAGCAATCCAAATCTGATGTGAGCCGGAATGTAGCACACAAAATAAAAATGCACAGCATTATAATGAAAACAACATAATGGATGCTGCTCTATTCAATTTTTTCCTAAGCATAGACCATCTGCAATTTCATCTGCTACTGACAGTAAAACTTAAAAATCATACCTCTTGTTCTGAATACAATTGTCCCTGACCTGTGGACAATATTGAGTAGCCAGGAGTGGTGGCATTGAGATGTGATGTTCAAGCACTTATGTCATAATCTGTCTACAAGACTCCCTTGGCAGCACCACCATACCAACTGGTGAAGGACGCAGAGCCTCTTTGGTGTCGGCAAGTCGACAGTGTGTTTGATCATTGCCACTCTGTGCAAGGACTTATGTACAATTTTAACAGTGAACCACCTCAGGGTGTCTCAAGGAAATGACCTCTGGGATGTACTAGTAGACTTTCAAATGCACTGGACATTACCACAATGTGCCATTGGCAGGAATAACATTTGTACTATTGCCACATCCACTACAACACTCATTATGATTATTTGAATTATTAAGGGGTGGCAAGATGCTGGTAAGGACATTTGAATAATATTTCAGACTTATGAGTTGCACAGAAAGTAGCAACACTCCCTTATGTATCCAGCATCCTGTGTTGGCATCCCATGTCTGGATATTGTTAATGTTTAGATTTTAGTAAAAAATCATTATTATTATAATAAAAAAGTGAAAGCTTTAATGTCACAGGGGAAGTTATTGAAATAAAAACTAGTTTGCTTACATGTAATAATTGATCTTTTTAGGGTACCAAGGAGATTAACACTACCCAAATATCACTCATGCTTTGTGGAGACCCAGTATCCACTCCATACATGGCCAATGAAAGGGTTTATTGATACCTGGAACCTGACCCATGAAAATTGGTGCCTCAATAAGCAATTCAGCAGTACCAGGAATACTGTGGAAAGTGTATCTGTCTGGCTGAAGAAAGGTGGAAATCCTTGATGCCAATATTTCCTCAGTTCCAAACATCTGCAACATCTATGTGAGATCTGTGGTGAGGTCTACTAAGAAACTACTCAAGCTGTAGCCCCTCATTATGACAGATTGGTAACACGAAAGGTATAGAGTGCTGCAGACCCACTGAGAATGATGGTGGCCCTGATGCTGCTGTTTTGCAGTAGGTCTTGATGTATACCCACATTCTTCAGCAGGGATGGATGGCCTTATTCCTGGAGGACTAGTGTGGGTGCAGGATTTTAGGATAACCACTTGGTTGAAAAGGCTTTTGAGGCATAAAGTTTGCAAAATCTATGAAATAATAAGGGAGTGCAACAAAAATATCAGAATTGTCCAGCCTTGCTTTTCAATAAGCATTGGCTTTAGATCTTTACAATTTTGAATGTCAAAGATACAGCAATGGAAAATCATAACATTTTATGTAAATGGTTACATTTTTGTTCTGTTAGATACTCATTGCATTTTTATTTTCTTTAAAAACTTGAACAGACACATCACAATTTTAATTGGCCTGGTGCTGCAATGGTAGCGCTGCTGACTCGCAGTAAGGAAACTCAGGTTTGTGTCCCTCGTCCTCCCTGCGTGAAGCTTGCATGTTCTCCCCATGTCTTTGTGGATTCTCTTCAGCTGCTCCACTTTCTCCCACAGTCCAAAGAAATGAAGGTTAAGTAGATTGCCAAGGCTACTTTGGCCCTAGTGTTTGTGGGTATGTGTGTGTTAACCCAGCGATGGACTATCACCCTGTCTGGGGTTTTTCCTGGGTTGTGCCCATTGCTGGCTGGGTTAGGCTTCAGTGCCCAGGATTCTTCTGGACTAAGTGGGTTAGAGACTGATTGACAATTTTTATTAAAGATATTTCCAAGAAAAAGTATGAACATTGAACATTCTGCACCTTAAAGGCACATTGAGATAAAAATGATTCTAAATACTGATATGAGATGATAATAACAATAATAAAAATGATAAACAAACAATCATGCATATCATCTTAATCATTATAACAACATTAAACTTGTCTTTTACCCTCTGTTACCAGAGAGGAATTAGCTCATGGCGATGCCCCTCCCTAATTTCTCTAAGATGTTGTCTCCTGCCAAAATTGAACATAGGCTGCTGGAATCACAGCTACTGGTTCTGCCACTCAGGATAAAGCAAATCTCCATTTAACCAGTTCAGGTAGCTATCATTACCTGTTACATTTACCAACTTCCAGAGAGAATCCGGACAAACCTGTAGTTGTCACCTATTTGAAACTTGCACAGAGTAAGACCCTTCTTGTTGTCAGGCAATTGAAATCGAACACAGGTCATTGAAATCTTAGCTACCAGTTCTACTGCAGAGCAAATTTCTGCATTGTGACACCTTCTGAAAAAATAAAAATGGCATGGAGTCAGGGAAATGGCAGATGAAATTTTGTACTGCTACAATGGATTCAGAAAATGATCAGAACCCCTCCACTTTTTTCACATTTTGCTATGCTGTAGCCTTGTGCTAAAATCACAAAAAGTCTTTTATTCCCACATTAAGCGACATTCAATGCCCCATAATGACAAAGCAAAAACAAGATTTAAAAAATTTTTGAAAATGTATTAAAAATAAAAATTGAAGTATCACATAGACACAAGAATTCGTACCCTTTATTCAGTTGAAGCCTCAATGAAGTATATATTGGTATGATGTGACAAGCTTCTCACACCTGGGGCCTCATGTATAACGCCGTGCGTAGAACTTGCACTATAACATGGCGTAAGCACAAAAGCCGAAATGTGTTTACGCACAGAAAAATCCAGATGCAGGAATCTGTGCGTACTCCAACTTCCACGTTCTTTCGCTACATAAATCCCGATCAGCGTGAAAACTAACACTCATGCACGCGCATTATGTAACGCCCCAAATCCTCCCAGAATTACGCCTATTTGAATATGCAAATCAATATAAATCGCACTTAAGCGCAGCCTTCTGTGAAAAGACAATGGGAAAAGCACGGGGGAAAATATAAGAATTTCAGCGAATACCAAGTGGAGGCAAATGAAAAACATACTATTTGTTCAAATAAACCGTGATATAATCAACAAAATGAAGTTGATCGAGTGACATAGCGTGTTGGAGAAACTTGAAAGCTCACATTCACAAATCGCACAGTGCCGGAAATAAAAAAGAAGTCACATATCAAAGTCGCCGTGAAAAGCCAAGTTGTAAGCCCACTGTCTAAGTGTCATATGAAAGCTTATTAGGGTACAGAGAAAAAAGGCACACAGTGAGGAAAAAGCACGAAATGTCAACTTCAGTCTCGACATTTCCACTTTAATCACGTAGTTTATTTTGTCATTAAAGTAGAACATCATAAACTTCATCTTAAAATCGTTTAATTAACCAGTTTCTCAAATCACATCGTAATTAAAGTAGCACGTTAAATGCTTTGTTTTGTATTTGATCTTCTATGTGCTCTATGTGTGTGAATCACTACTTGCTTTTTAAACCGGCTCTCTTCCTCCAACTGGACACATAATCAATTACATTCGTGATATTACAGCTCTCTGAATAACTAAAATACTGAGATGTATACGTGATATCATTTTTATGATGATAGGAGTTAAAGCACGTTATTAAACGTGTTTTATTTCGATGAAATAATTTATTGCAGCAGTACAATCAGGGGCGGCTCTAGGCTTGTGGTGGCACTGGGCAGAGGAAGAATCGGTGGCTCCTTCGCCCGCCCGTCAGTAAGGTAGCTTATGCACAACGTCCGTTGCGGACACTGCATAGCCGCCTTGTGCTCATGACACAAGCATTTAACTTTTGCCGAAATTTGTCGCTGTGTTTTTAGCTGTGTTGTTATTTTCTCTTTCTGTTTTATATTCAATATATATTGGCGTAGCCGTCACTGCAGTCAGTGCTTTCCTTTCCCCAAGTAACCGATCGCCATACAATCAGCTCTGTAATAGACGTTAAGCCATCTGTAAGCTTAGCGCCGATTCTTCAAAACGTTTAAAGAACATTGAAATATCTTCGTAGTACATGTTTAATTATTCTATCCTTAACGACACACCCAGTGAAGAATATAGATTATTTAAATGAAGTTAAAGTTTTATCTGTATAATTTAATAAACATATTTTGCTGAATTTCACCTTATAAATGATATTGTTTCTGTTTCTGAACCGCGAGGTCCATACAGGAAAGGCTTTAAAACATTTTGCAGTGGCTGAGACAGCGTGTCCTTGAAGCTGTATACCGATAATTCCCTTTCCGATCAGCTGCTGCTGTGATTCACACTCAGATACAGTGATATAAATACTCCGAGTGGTGCAGTGAGAGAAATATTGAAAAGATGATCCGCTGTGGCAACTCCTAACAAGAGGAGCTGAAAGAAGAAGAAGAAGTGAGAGTAACAACGCTAAAGCAGTTATGGTATTTGGAATACTATGGCTATTCCCTGGACCATTATATTGTTACAAGTTAATTGCAATCAGATGCATTACACTAATAAACAATATGCGGTTAGTTTCGGTGTATTTATAAAGCCGCGTCAGGAAAATAAGGTGTAACCACACAGGAACAGTAGCACTGCTTTGACGCTGGGTGCCGCCAGTCTGCAAAACCGAGCGGAGAACTTGCGTACGACAAGACATGAGGTACCGTGGAAAAGTGCGTGGATTTACGCCAAGTGTAGGTTTTATACATCGCGATTTGAACGTGGAAAAGTTATTACGCAACGTTTCTGTGCGTACACACCGTTTATACATGAGGCCCCTGGATTTTGGGATTCCCTGCCATTCTTCTTTATAGATACTCACAAACTGTGTCAGGTTGGATGGAGACCATTGATGGACAGCTATTTTCAGGTCTCTACAGAGTTATCCAATTGTATTCAAGTTTGGACTCTGGAAACTAGTTATCTCCAAGCCACTCCTATGTTGTCTTTGCTTTGTGTTTATGTTCATTGTCCTGTTGAAAGGTAAATCTTAATTCTAGTCTGAGGTCCTCTGGACCAGGTTTTCATTAAGAATATCTTTGAACTTTACTCCATTCAGCTTTTCCTCAATCCCGTCTAGTTGGCCAGCTCCTGCAGCCAAAAAATCAACCCCACAAAATGATGCTGCCACCAGCATGCTTCACGTCTGGAATGATATTGAACAGCTGATTAGCGGTGCTTGGTTTGCTCTGTAAATTGCACTAATCTTGGTTTCTTTAGACCAGAAAATCTTGTTTTTCACAGTCCGAGAGTCCTTTAGGTGCCTTTTTGACAACTCCAAAAAGGCTTCCATGTGTCATTTACTGAGAGAGAGGCTTCTGTCATAGAGTGAAGATCAGTGAAGTTTTGTAGTGAAGGGTGTCTTTGGAAGTTTCTCCCATATCCACACAGATTCTCTAGAGATCAACCATAGTGACCATTAAGTTCCTGATCACTTCTCTTACCATTGTCCTTTTCCCACGATTGCCCAGTTTGGCTGATTGGCCATTGTGGGATATGGCCTGCCTTTCATCTCAGCCAATACTCCCAGGCTGCCAGGTGGAGCCCTGAAAACAACATAGAGTTGCCCCGAGTTCCAGCAGGGCATCATGGACAATGGAGTTTTTCATCACAGCCCTGCAGGATACCATGGGGACCTCCAGGGGATGCTGCAGGAAGACACAGAGACTTTGGTTTCACCTATAACCCGGAAGTATATCTTAGTCAAGGCGGCAGAGGGAATGACGTACTTCCGGGATGAAGAACAGGACTTTTGATCTGACCCGGAAGTGATAGGAAGTCACGTGACTGAAGGATTGGAAACAGTTCCGGGTCAGGGACTATAAAAGACTGAGAAAGACACCAGAGCGTTGAGCTGAGCTGAGTGGAAGGGTGGCAACGCGTCTGGGAGTGGAGGATTGGTTATTGTGATTATTGAGTATTGTATTTATGAGTATTGTGGAGAGAAGGTTGCTTTGTGCACTGTTTATTAATAAAAAGTCATTATTTTGGACTTTTATCTGGTGTCTGGTGTATAGTCTGAGGGTTCAAGAGGACGATAGCGCCCTCTATCTGTCACACCATCTCTAGGTAGAGTTCTGGTTGTTCAAAAGTTCTTCCATCTGAGAATTATATGTAGCACTTTAGTTTAAGTCCTGCAAAAATGCATCTCCTACTCATTTACTCTTTTGTAACAAGACTTTCATTGCACTTACAGTATAATAAAACATCAGTAGATCGGCCATTCATCTCTGTGCGGTGTGACATATCACGACCTCTTGATATGCTAGTAAAATTATTTGTTAACATGAAGGACTCACAGGTCTTATACTGAAGTACGCAATAGCAAGAGAAATATGTCTCACGTAAGTCACCTTGGGCCATTTCAATGTCAAGTTATTTTAGTAGGTTGCATTGCAGAGGTGAATTACCACCTCACTGATGCTTTGTAAACATTATTAATACAAAAGCAAGCCTTTGTTAAGGTCTTTTTACATACAGGTAATTGAGTAATAGATGCATTCTTGTGGTATCTAAGCTAAAGAGCTATTGAATTACAAAAGGAACTTTTTTAAGCTTTCTCCAGATCTGTGCCTTGATACAATCCCATCTCTAAACTCCCCCTTACAAGTCTTTTGATCTCATCGCTTGGATTTTACTCTGATAGGCATTGTCAACTGTGGGACCATCTATAGACAGGTGTGTGCCTATCCTAATCGTGTCTAACCGATTGAATTAAACAAAGGTGGACTCCAAACAAAATGTAGAAACATCTCAAAGATGATCAATAGAACGGAATCTACCCGAACCAGATTTTAACTGTCATAAAAAAGGGTCTGAATACTTGTATCAATGTGATATTTCAGTTTTTTTTATTATTAATATACTTGCATACATTTAATAAATCCTGTATTCTCTTTGTCATTTTGAGAAATTGAGTGTTGCTTGATGTGGGGAAAAATGTAAATGATGTTAGCATAACACTGCAGCATAACAGAATGTAAAGTGTTTAAATATTTTCAAAATCCACTGTGTGTAAAATAAAATCAGGGCCAGAGAAATTAAACATATTACATTAATATCAAAAAGCTAATACCTATCTAGCTAAAACAGGCATGCTTTCTTAAAGAGTCCCTCAATTGGAATTTTGCAACTCCTTATATTTTTCTTTAAAGTTACTTATTTTTATTTGGAAATGTAGTCACATTGTCTTCTGACCAAGCCAGACCAATTCTGCTGCTATACCTTCGCAGATGAATTAATTGCTTTAGGTTTCCTTCAGTTTGTTTCAAACAGAACACTCACTAGAAATACTCATTAAGTCCATCATTTTGCTTTCCTTTCATTTTGGTACAAGTTATTATTTGTCTTCCATCTGGATTCTTAAAGCAGAGAGGACAAAAGTTGCATAAATAAGTTATGTAAAATCAGCATATACTGTAACTTACTGTATATGAAGTGCCCAATTGAAGTGGATCAGAATCAAGTTACGTGCAAATTACGTCAGATTTAGCCCCACATATGAACATTCTCTAAATTCAATGTCATCTCTTTGAAATTACAAAAGTTATAGTAACAATGTTTATGACACTCAGCCTTTTACTGGCATGTATGTGTCTGGGATTCCTCACTGGCCCGTCAGACTGTCATGTGTTTATATAGCGGCTGCAATGTGAGATGGGGGCAGTGAGGCAAGGCATGAGGTTGCTATGGCCCACCACTTTGGTCTGCCTCTTCTTGTAGGGAGAAGATTGTTAGTTTGTTGTAGCACTCTCAACTCCTGCCCCCAGAAACCTTTTTGTTAGAAGGAATAGACGTTCTGTCCACTCCATTTTCTGAATAGCTCTGAGAAGTTTTGATTTCATGCAGCTTTTGCTGTTCACACTAACTAGACCAGACCTATGTCACATCTGAGTAAAAAAATGGAATTTAGTCACTTTTAGCTGCAATGAAAGTAACCTAAAATAGTACATTTTCAGTTTAATTTAATTTAGTTCAATTCAATTTAAACTTAAAAGATGTACTGCCACTTACAATATGAGAGTAGCATGGTGTGCACAATGCTAAGTTGCATGCAAAATAAACATGTATACAAAATACATATATACATAATCTACAGTGTTTTTATCAATTCCCACACACGTGCAATTAGGAGGAAGCTGAGTGGACCAAGTGGAGGTAATTATCTGCCAGGCCAGGGGGTGGCGGTGTACGCTAAACCTACTTCTGTTGTTCTGTTATCTCTGCAGTCCAGAAATGGGAAAACCTACCTGATTTAACAACAATAACGTCACTTCCTGTTCTGGTGCCAAGAAAGACAACACTTCCGTTTATGGAGCCAAGAATGATGTCACTTCCAGTTCCAGCACGCAGAACGATGTCACTTCCTGTTTCCGGCATTAGATGACATCACATCCTGTTTCAACCTTTAAATATGCCATCTTTTCCACCACTAAAACAGTTCAGTCTGGAACTCAATAAGAACACTATGTGTCAATTGTCACACCCTTTTGAAGCCAGGGACAATATACGGGTGGCTGCTGCAAACCTTTCCAGTGCACTACGTTAAAAATAATCTTCTTAAATCACCCAAATGACAACAGAAAAAAAAAGCAAAATTCAAGTATAGTTTCCAATTCCAATATTTTTTTTTCAGGACAGCTTTTAGGATTATTCAATAGTGTTCCTTTTTCCATCCATCCATCCATTATCCAACCCGATATATCCTAACAACAGGGTCATGGGGGTCTGCTGGAGCCAATCCCAGCCAACACAGGGTGCAAGGCAGGAAACAAACCCCGGGCAGGGCGCCAGCCCACCGAGTGTTCCTTTTTTAGTTTTAGCATTTATGAGTATTACCATTATTTCGCTGTTGTAGTTTTGTTGGTATTTTACTTGTTGCTTTCATGAGTGCCGCCATTTTACAATACTAGTTCTCAGTGAATATGTTTACATGTGCTTTAAATACCTGGTTAATTACAAAAGCCTGGTTTGTAAAATGCCACATAAGCCCTTATTCCAGCTATAGAAACAGGGTTATTGGTCTCTGAGAAACCAAGTTAATACATGATTTGTCTGTGAGTAACCTGCTTAATTTGACCATGTAAACCAGTAACCAGGTGGTAGTTAAGGATTTTGTAGTCTGTACATGTCCTCTATTCTCTGTCCGCCTGCGTAAGCTTTCAGCAGCCACAGGTAGAACTGTCCACACGATAAATTTACTGAAGCAAATGCTCAGTCAATCACATAATTTTTCCAGAGGGTTGAAGTAATCTGTCTCAATATTTAAGAAATCACTAAATTTATGTTGATCAGCTACATATTTAGTGATAAACTCAACCAACACAATCTCGGAATCAGTGTAGAGGATATCACATTAAAAGTAAAGTGCGTTATGTTGTCCAATAACTTTTCAAAGTAACAAGTAATGTAGTGCAATACTTATTTTATTGAAATATATTGTTATCCCAGCAGCACTTTGTGTAAGGCAAGAAGCTCACATAATGGTATGCAAGTCCTTTGCAGGGCTCAATCGCACAGCCAATCTTGAAAAGAGTTTGCTGTGAGCAATGCAAGAACAGAAACCTATGAATAAAGTGTCAGTTTAGTTTTAATCAAGCTATTTACTATAGACATGCAGTGTATGACGTGCTGAATTAGTGTATTCAGGTGATGCAGCAGCCAGTGTTCATACCGTGAATCATTGGTCGCTCAAGTCAGTGGTATAAAAAGGGGATGAATGTTATTTACCTTACAGCACCTGAAGGACTAAATGTATTTATAAAATCCAAGAAAACTGTCACAGACTTCATGCTTGTTTTGTATTTATGGAAGTCGAGGATAACATTTAATTCTCTCTGTGCAGTTTAATGCACATGTAAATGGAGGTTTTTAGAAACCATCCGGGTCACTCACCTTATCCCGGTACCTTATCAAAGAGAGGGTTGCTAGGCATGTGAAGTATATGCTATGTGAACCTTGTCATGTTATAAAGAAAACCCATGGGCATTAAATGGTGTTTGAACTTTGTAGCAAAAATTTTGATTTTGAGTGTTAGTCTTGTTAGGAAAAATCAAGTTTGTGTAATCTCTTTTACTTCACAAGTGATCTTTTGCCTAGCAGGTTTCAGCCTTTGCTATGCTTGTCTACTCTTTTCTAACCTGTCCCATAAAATCTCTGACACTCAATTTAAAGTGTTCAAACTGGCCATGGACCCTTCTCAGTACTCTACAATGCAGGTAAGCTACCAGTGTGGATCTGTCTCTGGGGATGACACAACTACCACAAAGGTCAGTTCCAATGCCAGTGAATAAAGATTGCAAAACTTTCAAATGAGGAAGATGGATCTTCAGCTCTTTTTGCTCCAACTTGGCAATCAAACATTTAAGCAATAGGCTCCTTCTTCCTAAGTGTTCCATTATGTTCATAACCTACGGGAAGCTGACATCACAATCTGAAATGGAAGCTACAGCTCAGTCACATGTAAAAGTAGGCTAATAGAACTACTATAATTAAATATCTATGCTAGGGATTTTCTTACATTTTCTACATTTTGAAAAGCAGACATTTATATGTGGATTCATTTTTTAAAAGTACAACTTGAAGTTGAAGAACAAGGCAATTACATTTCTTATCATGCAAAATTGTATTTTATTTGCATCAATGATATCTTCATATTTTGTACTGAATCTGTTAAGTTTTAATGGCAGTATTGACCAGGTAATGCTACTGAATAAACATTCCAGAAACTATGGTTTGAATCCTGGTGAAATCACACTGCACAGTTGGCATCTTTTCCTCATGTACACATATACATTGTGGAGAACGGCACGGACACAGACAGGCAGACATCATTGTTTCAAGCACCACGCATTTATTTGCACTATTTACAATGTCCAAAGCACACACAACCCACTCTACCCCCAAAGTCCAGGCCTCTTCTCACACTGCCCTTCTCCTTAGGTCTGCCTCTACTCTTATCCTCCGAGCTCTGTCCTGCTACTCTCCCGAATCCATCCATCGAATGTAGGGAGGCGGCTCTTTTTAAGCTTACCCGGAAGTGCTCCAGGTGCCTCCCGATTAGCTTCTGCCGGCCCTTCTTGGTGTGGCAGAAGTACTGGCTGTGCACCCTGTGCAGGGATGAACTTCTAAGTTTTGTTCCCATGGTCCCCAAAGCCACCAGGGCGGTCACCCCCTCATGGTCTGGAGGAGGCGTAAGCCCTCCTCCGGTCTTCCTGGGTGTCCCGACTGGGTACCACCTCCAGCCGCTTGTCACAACATATATATATAAACTAGGGGGGTTCACCCCCTGCTTGCTTCACTCGCCAACCCCCCATGGCCTGCGCTATGTGCCAGCCATTTTGCGTCTCTGCCAATGCATATGTGGATTTCACTTTCACCAAACAACAAATCTTTTAATTCTCGCGGATACGCCTCTTCTTTGGGAAGAAACACTACTTTTCCCTGATGGCAACACGAATTAGACAATCTACAAGTCTCCAACTTAAAGTTTAAGTCCAAATAATATATTCAATCTGTTTTCGATGTTCCATTATGTCACAGAGTAATAATTTCCATTTGTTTGCGCTAATGCAATCTTTACTATCATTTTTTTGAGACTTTTGAATTTTAGTACTTTCATTATCTCTAACCTGCTCTGTATGTGTATCACGCCAATGTTTTTGAATTCTTTACGACATTCTACTTTGTCATCTACTCTTTGTCTTTTATTTTGAGCCCAGGGCGTGGTTGAATCTCTTGGCACAAAGTCTTGTCTTGCAGGATATGAAAGCATCTCTCTGAAAAAGTCGTCTCATCCCAGGCTAAAATTCTCGTCTCATCCCAGGAGTTTTTTTATTATAACAGATATATATATATATGGGCGCAGTGGTGGCGCAGTGGTAGCGCTGCTGCCTCACAGTTAGGAGACCTGGTTTTGCTTCCCGGGTCCTCCCTGCGTGGAGTTTGCATGTTCTCCCCGTGTCTGCCTGGGTTTCCTCCGGGCGCTCCAGTTTCCTCCCACAATCCAAAGACTTACAGGTTAGGTTGATTGGTGATTCTAAATTGGCCCTAGTGTATGCTTGGTGTGTGGGTGTGTTTGTGTGTGTCCTGCGGTGGGTTGGCACCCTGCCCAGGATTGGTTCCTGCCTTGTGCCCTGTATTGGCTGGGAATTGGCTCCAGCAGACCCCCGTGACCCTGTGTTTGAATTCAGTGGGTTAGAAAATGGATGGATGGATGGATGATCCATCATGAGCTAACAGGCAGCGGGGGGATGGATGGATATATATATATATATATATATATATATATATATATATATATATATATATGTAAACATGGCCCGGACACAGACAGGCAAACATGTTGTTCATCACCACCACACGTTTATTATACAATTTACAAAGTCAAAGTGCACACACGAACCCGAACACAGTCCTGGCCACACAATGCCTTCTCTTCGGGCCGCCTCCACTCTCTCTTCTCCTGCCTTGTCCTGCCTCCGCCCGACTCCAGCCTTGACTGACGGGAGACGGCCCCTTTTATATCATCCCGGATGAGCTCCAGGTGTGCCCCGGCATTCCTCCTGGACACGCCCCAGTGTGGCGGAAATGCCGGCTGTTCTCCCAGAAGCTCTCCGGGTGTCCCTTCTCTTCTTTCCCCCAGCACTTCCTGGTGTGGCGGAAGTGCTGAGGTCCTGGGTCCCCAAGGCATTGGGGCGCCCCCTGGCGGTGACCACGGGTCCCTACAGGGTTGGGCTTCCAAGCCCTCTACCCGTGGTCCCCAAAGCAACCAGGAAGGCAGCCCCCACGTTATCCAGGGTGGGCATTGACCCTCTTCCGGTCCCTCAACGCGTCCCGGCCGGATTGTTGCCCCTGGCATCCCTGACAATATATTATATATATATATATATATATATATTTAGAGAGAGAGATTTGTTTTCAGCCAGTCTTTCACTTTACAAACATGCATGCAAGGTGACAAAAGAGTGGGTGAATACAATGGATGGACCGCTTGGCACCAGCATTGCTCCTGTTCCTGTCCAGCCATAGGAGGAAATTGTGGGTAAAGAAAACTGAGCAATGGATGTGTATTGAGTGAACAATTGTTACCAAGCCTCTGTACTCGATCTCAGCAGCTAGACATGGCTTGTCAGGTTAATGCTTTAATAAATCAAAGAAATGACAAGTTGTGAAAGAAAAACAAAATATCATGAAGTCATGAAGGTAAAAAGTGTTATTGTCAAGTTTTACTTTTCTATCCTGGGGCACAGTGATAGGCAGAATGTTATGTAAAACATGACATCCCTAGCTAAGGACATTAAGGTTAAAAATAAAGCTGGCGGAACATGACTTTTCAATACTATTAATGCACATGAAAGCATACAGTATGTAGAAACTAAAAGTGTCATCCATCAAAAACACCAAAGTAACATATCCTGTACAGCTGGTACTTTAAAAGCATTCTCGCGTGTTCATATTTTTTATTTCAGCTGATATCTTGAAGTTGTATAACATGTAATTGTATGTTTTCCTAACAAAATAATCTGAAGTCTGAGCATCTCATTGGAGCTTTTATCGGAATGTCAATCAGCCCATATATAATATGTTTGAGAGAATAAGGTACTTTACAAAAATAACAATCATTCTTATAGAGCATAGTGTTTTACATTAGAAATGTTAATCCATCCACTTTCTATCCCATTTAATTCAAATTCAGGATCACAGAGGATTGGCAGTACTATTTGTAAGGCAGGAAATATCCCAAAATAATGTGCCAGCAAACAGCAAACACTCATTTTACAAATTGGATAGATAGATAGATAGATAGATAGATAGATAGATAGATAGATAGATAGATAGATAGATAGATAGATAGATAGATAGATACTTTATTAATCCCAAGGGGAAATTCACATATTCCAGCAGCATACTGATATAAAACAATATTAAATTAAAGAGCGATAAAAATGCAGGTATAACAGACAATAACTTTGTATAATGTTAATGTTTACAAACCCCCATGGTTGGAATTGAAGAGTCGCATAGTGTGGGGGAGGAACGATCTCCTCAGTCTGTCAGTGGAGCAGGACAGTGACAGCAGTCTGTCACTGAAGCTGCTCCTCTGTCTGGAGATGATACTCTTTAGTGGATGCAGTGGATTCTCCATGATTGACAGGAGCCTGCTCAGCACCCGTTGCTCTGCCATGGATGTCAAACTGTCCAGCTCTGTTCCTACAATAGAGCCTGCCTTCCTCACCAGTTTGTCCAGGCATGAGGCGTAAACAAATTATTAGAAACCTGTACAGTTGATTATTCATACACTTATTTAATCAGCCAATCATTAGGTAGCAGTGCAGTGCATACAATTATGCAGATACAGGTCAGAAGCTTCAGTCGAATTTGACATCAAACACCAGAATGGGGAAAAATGTGATTTCAATGATTTCAACCACAGCATGATTGTTGGTGCCAGACAAGCTTATTTGAGTATTTCTGTAAATACTGACCTCGTGAGATTTTTACCACAAAAGTCTGTAGACCAGTGATTCTTAATTTTTTTTGAGTAAAGGACCCCTTTAAGAATCTGATGAAAGCTATTGGACCCCTTCCCCAAAAATATTCACATAAACACAACTTTGCATGCAATGAATACAATATACTCTATTTATTGAGAATTAATTGATTTGATCTGTTGTAGCAACCCCTAACGGAAGCAGCCGAAAGAAGAAGAAGAAGAATTGAGATTTGGTTGTCTCATACATACAGTATATGACATACACAAAGTATTATTAAACTTTAAAGTAAACAATCTAAAAAAGCACTCCTTTTAGATGCAGAGGATTGTATTTCTTATAATTAAGAAATACAATCCTCTTGTGCAAATTTAAACAGATTTTTCTACTACCATTACTACTACTACATCTACTCTAAATCAATGGTACCGGGCTGTATAGTGAATATAAATGATTCATTTTTATCTTACTCTGACGGACCCCCTGAAACCCAGACCTCAGGTTAAGAACCCCTGCTCTAAAGTTCATTTAGAATGGTGGGAAAAAAACAAATAAATTACCTAGTGAGCGGTAGTTCTGTTGAAATAAACGCATAGTTAATATAAGAGGTCAGAAGAGACAAGCCAGCTGTAAGTCAGACATCCACTCTGTACAACTGTGGTGTGCAGAAAAGCATCTCAGAATGCACAACATGTTGGTCCTTGAGGCGGATGACTGCAACAGTAGAAGACGAGGTCATGTACCATTTCTGTCATTTAAGAACAGAAAGCTGAGGCTGCAGTGTGCACAGCCTCACCAAAACTGGACAAAGACTGCAAAAATGTAGACTGGTCTGATGAATCTTGATTTGTGCCGAGGCTCACAGATGGTAGGGTCAGAATTTGGCATCAACAGCATGAATCCATGCACCTAACTTACTTTGTGTCAACAGTCTAGGCTGGTAGTTATGGTGTAATGATATGGGAAATGTTTTCTTGGCACACTTTGTACCCATTGATACCAATCAGTCATTACATGAATGCCATGGCTTATCTGAGTATTGTTACTGACCATGTGCATCCCTTAATGGCGGCAATTTACCCATCTTCAAAGGGTTACTTCCAGCATAAAAATGCACCATGTCACAAAACAAAAGTCATCTCATGACAATGAGTTCAGTCCTTTTCAATAGTCTTCCCAGTCAACAGATCTGAATATAACAGAGAACACCTTTAGGATGTGGTAGAATGGGAGGTTTGCAGCGTGAATGTGCATCTGACAAATTTGTAGAAACTGCATGATGCAATCATGTCAACATGGACCAGAATCTTAAAGGAATGTTTCTAACATCTTATGGAATCCATGGTACAAAGAATTGAAGCTGTTTTGAGAACAAAAGGAGGCCCTACAAAGTATTGGTATAGTGGTCCTAATAATTGGTCTGGTGAGTGTACAGTATATCCACACTCACTCACTCACTCACTCATACACAGGCCAGCTTAGCAAATCAGTCAGTCTGTCTAATTGCACATGTGGGATTTAGATAATGATGCACAAAAGTTGTGATGTAGCCAGAGTTCATTCCAGTGTAGTTTCCTGGACCTGTGAGTAGTAATGCAAAGTTACATACACAAATTGTGCTTTTTGATATAATTCCCTAATGGCTAGCACTTTTATGGTTTAGTTTGCTTCTATTAGAGTATTGTCATATAATTGTTCAATGGCATACTTATCTAATAGGTAACTCACATTCACAGAAGAATTGACAATGAAATGTCACGCTAATAACTGTTACAACCTTCAGCACACCATTAATAAACAAAAACAAAAGTAGTATTCAAGAGTCTTATGTCTGGAGAAAAAACATGCTATAAAGTCTGGAGCTGCTGACTTTCACACTCCTATATTGATTGCTAGTTGGTAGTAATAAAGTATTTTTAGAGGATGACTGAGGTTCTAGATTATATTGGTTGCTCCACGGATTGGTGTAAGGCCTGTACCAATGATGACAAGGGCTGCCCTTGTGACCTAAAGTTTACCTGGACAAACATATTGATCCTGTATGTCTGCCAAGGAAACACTAGGTTAGGGCACCTCTGGTTTATTTATTGTACAAAATAAAAACAAGGAAAACATCATCAATGGAAAAAATGTCAAAGCAATAAATTAATAAGCTGAAGCCTCTCTGGGCCTCAATGCACACAGGTTTTGGAATTTGTTCATGGGGGATGATGGATTGTCATCCTGTCTAATATCTTATTTGCAATGCCACAAAAACAAAATATTTCAAATCATGTCCCCTTGGCCATGCTACTTTGATCACCTGCTCAATTTACCTTCCTCTTCTGTATTGTGGTATAAGGAACATTGCCTCAAAGACCTGTGACCTTCTGCAGAGTTTTCTGGGGCAGGCCCATGCCTCCCTATTAATCCTTAACCGTAGTAAGAAAACACTTAGTGCCCCTGGCATTGCCTTCTATGTAGCGGGGAATAGGTCTGTACTTTCCAGTTGTACCAACTTGTGTTGCCACCTACTGGATTGGGGGAATTTCACCCAATTTTCAACTGGCCTTACACAACCATCTAGTGGATTGCTGGGATACTTGATTTCCAGTGACCAGGGAAAACACTGCTTGCTCTCTAGCTGCATCCTTTTCTTAAGTTACATTATCTATTTTTGCTGTCCTGCCAGGGCACCTAGCCCATCTATAAGGCATACTGCTTCATGTGAGCTGTTGACTCACACTGGTATCTAAAGGGGCTTTATGACCATCAGTGTGGTCTTCAATAGAAGGGTTTTGCTCTTCTACCTCTTCATGCCCTATCACCTCCTTGTCAACTCAGCACTTGACTATATATCTGATGAAGTTGTGTTCTCTTAATTTCCTCAGGCACTAGACAGAATTAGATTGCTACAATTAAAAGAGGAAATACTACAACAGATTTACTCAACACATTAAGCAAACATCCCAGCGAATACACTCCAATCAAGAAAGATGTTTAGGAACCATTTTTGAACAGTTTCAGTGAAAATCTTATGTGATGGTTACAGAAAAAAAACTTTAATGAACACAGATTAAGGATATGGGTGACCTGTGTTTAATCACTAAAGAGTTAACAGACGGTTTCATGTTCTATTCATTTTTCAGTCAATCAAAGGTTTGCAGACTGGACTCTGTGAATCAAATTTACACTGCTAGAATGGATATAATAAAAGTTATAAACAGTGACATAACTACAATTTGATGGACCCAAGTCCATAAAAATAAATGAGGCCTCCATTTTATGAAATGAAATGATATACAATTAAAAAATTGTCACCATGAATGAAATACATCAACAATATAAGCTCTATAAAAAGTTGTTAAACATCTTGGCAGTTTTCACATGTTATTGCTATACAACATGAATCACAGTGGAATTAATTTGCCGTATTTTGATATTGATCAACAGAAAAAGACTCTTCAGTGTCAACGTGAAAACAGACCTCTGCCAAGTGGTGTACATGAATTGCAAATATATAACACAAAATAAGGATGACATTAGTTTTCACCCCGTAATAGACACACCTGAATCATTATGGTGCGGCCAATTGATTTTAGAAATCACTTAATTAGTTAATGAATATCACCTGCCTGTAAATAAGGGGTTTCAGTGGACTGCAGTATAAATGCACCTGATCTGGGAAGCATCATACTGTAGAGATCCTTCTCTGCAGCAGCCCCAGGTTGGATTGTGAGGGTAAAGGCTAAAAGGAATGTAGTATCATGAACAGGGAAATCCCAGAGTAAAACCTGATGCATTCAGCAAGAAACATGCACCTACAGAGAAAATATGTTTTTCCAGCAAGACAACAACAGCAAGCATAAAGTGAAAGTTACACAGGAATAGCAATGTCAATGTCCTGGAGTGGCCAAGTCAGAGTCCAGATTTCAGTACAATTGACAATTTGTGGACTCCAAGGCTGTTCGCTCACAATCCCCATGCAATCTGACAGAGCACGAGTAGTTTTGCTAAGAAGAATGGGAGAAACACTGTAGCGTCCAGATGTGAAAAACTGAAAGAGACCTGTGCACACAGCCTGCCAAATTCGCATCTGCAAAATGCTGACTTGAAGGAGTGAATACTTATGTGAACAATTATTTTGTGTTTTATATTTGTTGGCGGAGTGGTGGCTCTGAGGCTAAGGATCTGCACTGGTAATCGGAAAGTTGCTGGTTCGATTCCCATAATTACCAAAAGGGACTCTGCTCTGATGGGCTCTTGAGCAAGGCCCTTAACCTGCAATTGCTCCATCCTCAGTATGATGTTAATCTGTATGTAGGCCCTCCAACCTGCAGGGAAAAACCTGGGGGTTGGTGGCAGAATTGGCACTCCAGCCACCACAAAAAACCTCACACTGTTCCATTCCACCTGAACTAGTGTGGTACTGAGGTGTCACCTGTTGCATGGCTAAACTTGGGTTGGTTTGTTGTATGGTGGGTGCGGCAATGTGCTGTACCAGCGTGTGCTCCTAATAACCCTCTTTCTCTTATGTTCATTATTTATTTAGACTAGTTCACAGAGATCTGTTTTCACTTTGACATTAAAGAGTCTTTTTCTATTGATTAGTGTCAAAAAAGCCAAATTAAGTCCAGTACGATTACACAAAACTTAGGCTTGAGAGGTGGTTAGAGACTGAATGTAGCCCTCCCAAAGAAGCTCTTCCTACACTTCAAGAGCATCTACCCAATGGAACATCCCTCTCTAGGATGCTAGGAGCTAGGTGGGCAAAACAAGGGACAACCTATTTAGATGGGGCCTCACAACAAGTGCTGAATGTCCCTGTGGTGAGCCCATCCAAACAATGGACCACATTCTCCATGAATGTTCCCAAGGCCCTACATGTACCAATGAAGATCTTAAGGATGCTAATGACGCCGCCTTTACCTGGATGCAGCAGCGGCGTAATAAGATATGATGATGACCTCCAGCTAAATGGGCCTAGATGTGACAACAGGTGGGGTCATACAGCACTAGCAGAATGATTCCTTAAACTTAAATCATTCCTGGAGCTGCCCTCATATCAAATGATGACCCTAGTGTAGTGGGGAAGAGGATTTACTCCTTAATAAATTTAAAATGTAAGCACAATAAGCTTATTTTCCAAACAATTTGCATTATATTGAATTAGAAGTGGTCTGTGTATACATGTTAAGGATGAATATTTTAATTCAGTTCATATTAAATATTATTACAGGCCAAGTACAGTAGAAATCAGCAAAAACAAACCAGATTAAAGGACTGACTTGTAAATGTATACTCAAACTCAGCACAATTTACCACCTAATTGTTTCCATCCCAGCCTCAATGATGGCAGCATTTATCTTTCACTCCGTTTATTAAGCTGAAGGTCTGCCCTGCTTTGGAGGTGATTCCTACAAGCAGAACTGTGCTGCAAAATTTGCTTTAATGCTCAATATACAACTAGTGAATTAAGATACTCTCTAAAGAATGATGGGTAACAACTGCGCCACCTCACTATGTACAGTTGGTAGACACCTGGCCATAAAGACTCACAGCTGCAACTGCTGGTATAAAAGCACAAAGCCTAAATGCTCTTCTTTGAAACAAAAACCTCTGACAGTTCAATTCTTGTATTTCTTGCAGAATTTCATTTTAACTAATTAAACCATTAATGCAAGTGCTCCATTTGTAACTCATTATAATGTGACAGATTTTTGATGGCAGTGAAAACTTATGCAAGGTTCTGTATTCATATTTATATAGACATACCATAGACTAAGCAGTTCAATAGCACATTGTAAGCTTCAGCGTGTTCAAATGGACAGCAGAGCAAAAAAGGAAATGTGGTGTTAGAATGTTACTTGAAAACACAGTTAAACTGAAACTAGCCAAATATTGTCATATTGTCGTTTTAATAACGGGAAATTAACAGCTTTTTAATTTAGATGACAATGAAATATAATTCATGGTGCTGCTTTCATCTTGACAGACAAAATGAGTTTACCACTATAAGAATGATGTAAATGAGTAATAATTTTCAAAAACAATCCATTTTGTTAAGGTCCTTTTTTAAGCACATCTTTAAAAATCCAGTTTTGGTCCAAAGTCTGTGTTAGGCAATGTGGCTTTGGTTTTAAAGAGTAAACCATTTTCTATTAAACTCATTTACTCTTAAATACATTTTTAAACCATAACAGTACTTTTGATTATACAACCTTGCTTTCTTATTGTGGACAGTGCATTTGTGTTAAACTGTGTCACCAATTTAAAGGCGTTATCTGTAAACTAACATACTGTATGTGCCAGCATCCAGCTAGTGCTGTGAACATGAAATAAATCCTATATGGGTGTTATTAAACCAATACAAAAAAAAAAAAAAACTGCCCACAAATCATTAAGTAAACCAATATAAATGGCAACAAATCAAGCCATGATGAGTCCACCTCTGAAAATCAATATGGGGTGTCCATAACTGATGACCAACTGAGGAGGTTACAGACTTTAAAAGTTGTGGAGTCAGTCTGTGAGTGCTAACTAACTTTCTGGTCTTGCTCTTACTAAGACTCTAAAAAATACTGTTGCTGGGGAAAGTGTCCTGTATTGTTCCAATTCCAAAGATCGAATTTCTTATGGTAGGTTGGCACCTCTTCACCTAATGTCCACAGACCAGAATCCCTTACATCCCACATCATGAACACATTTGAGAGGCTGATCCTGGACTATATGAGTCTTCTTATTAAAGACCACTTAGATCCACTGCAGTTAGCCTACTGAAAAAAGATTGGCGTGGAAGATGCAATTATGTATCTGCTGTACAAGGCTTATTCTCACCTAAACCTAGCTAGAAGCACTGTGGGAATTATGTTTTTATATGTCTCCTGTGCTTCCAACAGCATCCAGCCATCCCTTTAAGGGGTAAACTCAGAAATATGAAGGTGGATGAGCCTATGGTGTCCTGGATAATGTCTGACAGGGCACAATATAAGGACTGTGTCTCTGATGTGGATGTGAGCAACACTGGAGCAGCCCAAGGGACCGTCCTGTCTGCTTTTCTCTTTACGCTTCTGACTGTAAATATAACACCTGGTAATGTCATCTGCTGACATTCTCAGATGATTCTGCACTTATGTTTTGTATTGATAAGAAGGATGAGACAGAGTACAGGAGTCAGGTGGAGAACTTTATTTCTTGGTGGAGAAAGAACTGTTTGCATCTTAATACCAGTAAGGCCAAGGAAATGGTTATTGATTTTCAGCGCACCAAACTGCCTCTACACCAGGTCATTATTCAGGGAGTGGATGTGGACGTGGTGCACTGCTACAATTACTTATGTGCCACATCAATGACAGGCTAAACTAGTTTTGTAACACAGAGGAACTACAGTGGGTACGGAAAGTATTCAGACCCCCTTCAATTTTGTTATATTGCAGCCATTTGCTAAAATCATTTAAATTAATTTTTTTCCTCATTAATGTACACACAGCACCCCATATTGACAGACAAAAAAAAAGAATTTTTGAAATTGTTGCAGATTTATTAAAAAAGAAAAACTGAACTATCACATGGTCCTAAGTATTCAAGACCCTTTGCTCAGTATTTAGTAGAAGCACCCTTTTGAGCTAATACAGCCATGAGTCTTCTTGGGAAAGATGCAACAAGTTTTTCAAACATGGATTTGGGGATCCTCTGCCATTCCTCCTTGCAGATCCTCTCCAGTTCTGTCAGGTTGGATGGTAAACGTTGGTGGACAGCCATTTTTAGGTCTCTCCAGAGATGCTCAATTGGGTTTAAGTCAGGGCTCTGGCTGGGCCATTCAAGAATAGTCACAGAGTTGTTGTGAAGCCACTCCTTCGTTATTTTAGCTGTGTGCTTAGGGTCATTGTCTTGTTGGAAGGTAAACCTTCGGCCCAGTCTGAGGTCCTTAGCACTCTGGAGAAGGTTTTTGTCCAGGATATCCCTGTACTTGGCCGCATTCATCTTTCCCTTGATTGCAACCAGTCGTCCTGTGCCTGCAGCTGAAAAACACCCCCACAGCATGATGCTGCCACCGCCATGCTTCACTGTGGGGACTGTATTGGACAAGTGATGGTTGTCTCCACACATACCGCTTAGAATTAAGGCCAAAAAGTTCTATCTTGGAGTTTGCTAAAAGACACCTGAAGGACTCTGAGATGGTGAGAAATAAGATTCTCTGGTCTGATGAGATATTTTATAGCATTTTTCTTCTTTATGGAACTTTTATTAAAATATAGAAAAGTGTTTAATGATGGAGTTTTATATGTTTAAATATAATATGGATATGAATACATTTGATAAATCAGTATTTGTATATTATATACAATATTTTTACAAATATTCAGTGTTTAGTACAGAATTATTGTCTATGGCAAGACAATAAAATATTTTTGCTCTTTGAAAGAATTAATTGATACTAGCAGCTACTGCTTACATACTACAACTACTACAACTTAAAATATAAATATATATTTATTTATCCTTTCAAAAACGTGTATTCTTAATTTTACATCTTTAGTGTTAAAATATTCAACTAATTTTTTACATTTTTATGGGAGGTTTTCTTATAGTGTGCTAATTGTCATTTTTTATACCTGAGATGTAATTATAATAATGAATTCAAGTTATCAATATTCAGTACTTCTTCTTACCAGTCTTAAACTCTATCATACACAACATTACATTTCAGAGAGCAGAAGTAACAGCCAGGTCGAGAGCAGAGAGCTTGCAGAGAAAGTCCAGATATGGGGATTTCTTGGGTGACCATAAGCCCATTCTTTCTAGTTGACTAATGAAACAACGTTTTGACCATCAAAGCAACCAATCATTGAGCTATGGCTCATTGTTTGAACTTGGTTATTTAGATGGTATTTTGAAGAGTCATCTCTAGGATGTCACTTGGCCTGTGATTGATCATTTTATAAGGTTCAGAGGCTGCATTACCAAGTGAGGTCCAGCCAAGAAGAAGCTGTTATTAGGAGCTTCTGGCAAAGGCTTTTTAAGTCAACAATTTATATTCCAGCCATAGCAGATTGGATAAAACTGGTCTGTCCTAAACCATTAAATAAGCTTAAATAGTAATAGCACTGAAAGCCAATCCAAAAAAAAGGTTGAACAAGTTGAATCTTACTTTAACCTGTATGCTGGCTAGGAATTACTAGGTTCATTTTGAAAATGTAACACCTTTGCTCTTAAACTTTAACTTTTGCAAATAATTCAATGCAGATGTCAACATTTTCACTGGAGACATTTAACATTTTTTCACTAATGGCTGGTTCATAGTATCATGAAGCCTCAGATTCTTTTTAAATGGCATAGAATATAAAGTCAAAAAAATTTGTATAGTTTTTTCTAACGGAACAATACAGGTAAATTCCTAGAAGATAAGAAAAGTGGAGATCAAATCATTTTTTGAGTTGCTGTTCTGAGAATGCCATACGAGCAAAGGAATGTTGTTTTAGACATGAATTTCAATACAGATGAAAAGCAGACACAGTACCGATCTCCTAGGACACATATTTGAGACCCAGCCAAACATAGTACATGTGCAAGTAAATAGCATTTGAACAAAGATTGTATTTTTCCCTTTCATAGTTAATCGTCTCTTACTAAATCCACCTGAAACCACTTTTTCCCAGTACCTGCTTCTTCTGAAAGATTAGATCATGTTATTTTATTACTTTTTAGTGTTCCATTGATATGTCCTCTTTTCTTTTAGAAAATCTGAGCAGCTGGATTTGAAACCAAAACAACATCACAAAAGCTGTAGTGAATCAAAATTTTAAAAAGTAAACTTTACCCTAGTGGTGTAGGTTTATTATCATTAAAAATGTACTATGCTTTTATCTACAAGTGTTTTCAAAGTCTACAGAATATTGCAAATAGCTATTCATTTTCCAGTACAATTTAGTTCAAATGAATGGTCAGCATGATTGGGAACAGACTTTTATTCTTTAAATTTAACCACAAGCTAGCAATCCCAAGATGCCCCTGTGTACCCTTTATTTTATGGTTTTCAGCCAGCACTGTTTTCAGGATAATTATGATGACTGTTCCAAGGAAGTGTGAACTATAGGCCAACTTTTAAAATGAAATTTAATGAAAATTTCAGCAGCCTCTAAGAAAAATGTTGAATAAGACAAAATGCTTAGAAATCAATGCCTTAAGGCAATGCAAGTAACCGCTTTCCTATTACAGGTCTCCAAAAATTGTTTGGCACTGTGTAAATAAAGTTCTTTAGAAGGGACTTCAGTAGGACTGGCCAATGGCATATGCCCCTTGTAGGTCTCCAGCATAATCTTCAAATGCGGGTGATTCTTAGTCCTAGGTGAAGGTAACTCCAAAATGTACAGCAGACATTTATTAACTTACTGCCTGCCACTGCAATATTAGTTCATGTTGTCTTCTGTGTGTGATCAAGACATAAACATTACATGGATTAATATAAAGGGGGCACAGGGGAAGGATTGAAAGGTTGCTGAGCAGCTCATATGTTTGTCTATCTCTGCTGTACCCAGGAAGGTAATGTCCTGGACAAAGAAAAGTTGCATCGGTCATACACCACCTCCTGCTTCATCTCTCACCGGATCGTATAATGTAGAAGACCACAGCATATTGCAAGTTATTGACCAGTGCAGAAGATGATATACATGTTTTCTACATTTTTTTTCCACTTTTCTTTTGACCTTCGTGGGTCCAAAACTTACTACATTGCTGCTCATGTTTATTTATTACAATGTCTTCTAAATTTCATACTGCTAAAAACAAACAAAAGTAAATTACTACTTGTACATTCTTTAGTTCAGTTTACAAATCTTGGCTCCTGCAAAAATTTGCTATTGTCCACTGTCACAGGTTTGGAGTTATGCTTGACTACACTCTGCAAGTTTCAAAAATTACACCTACATTGCAGTCAGGAGATCTTTGAACAACTTGTGGATCACTGCAACATTTTAAGTAGCTCAAGATGATTTCCACATCACAAAGCAGCAATAAACAATATGGCACTGGCCATGCTGAGATTGACGTAAAATTGTTCCAGTTAAATAAAGACAAGAAACAAAATGGTGTCACCAAAACAATTAGAAAAATAATGAAAAACAAGAAAAACACAACTCAAAAATTAAACAAACAGAGTCTAAGATACAAAAAACTTGGTACACTGTGAGTTTGGCCTTTTTGGCTTGCATTTGTTCAACACTGCTGACCCTAATCTCCAGACCTCTCGCTATACACAACATTTGCGAAAGTCCATGGGGAGACTCATTCAAATTATGTTTAAAATCTTGCATCATATTCAGTTATATCTATAACGTTTGTCACGCACATGCACGTAGGGGTTGACACTGTATAACAATGCCTTCTTGTTTCATCCCTCTACAGACCAGAAGATTGACTGTTTTTCCACTGCTGACATCGTTGTATGGACTTGGCTCTTACGGAACGAGAGTCCAACCTTCTTCTGATCGGTTAGAACCAGACTACCATCTGAAAAGATGTCCCTTTAGTGCAGTTAATAATAAACTCATGTGCACACAAGACCAATAAGCTCTACAACAGACAGCCTAGCCCCTCAGTGGTACAGGATGTCC
Source organism: Polypterus senegalus (assembly GCF_016835505.1). Lineage (NCBI taxonomy): Eukaryota > Metazoa > Chordata > Cladistia > Polypteriformes > Polypteridae > Polypterus > Polypterus senegalus. The sequence goes on along the minus strand of NC_053154.1, from coordinate 135,347,400 downwards.
TAACCTCATTGCTGAATAAGTTAACACAATAAACCAAGTGTCCCTGACTCTGCTGAGGATAAAGTGGGCTTGGAAAATGGTATGGTAATAAACCAAGTGCAAGAGTACTCACGTCTGGCAATTCACAAGCTCCACTGTTGAATGACTGGAGTAACTTCGGCTCAGTGCATTTATTGTATGAAATAAGGGCCTCAAAAGAGTAAAATAAAATTAACAACAAACATGCAGGCAAGTTGAATTGGGGGCAATGCCTTTTAGAGTAAGGTTTTATGTGCATCTACAGTATGTTACTAAAAACAATCTAATGAAACTGGTCATATTGGACAGCATCAAGCCCAAGGCAGAAACCACCCTGGATGGGACATCAAAGCATCATTAGGTGCATATGTGCGCTCACCTACACACGGCTAATTTGGAGTCATCAATCAAATTCATTTGGCTAGAATGAAGCCTTATCATCCAGAGAAAATCCATGTGAAAAACAAAACAACATTGAAATTCTTTAAAGACAATGACCAGGCTGGGGTGGAAACCTAGGCCATCTGAACTATGAAGATACAGTATTAACCAAAGTAGCACTATGCCATCTCATGTAAAATGTAGTGCCATGATAATGAATAATAATGTGCAATTAAAATATCTGCTCATTTATGAACATTTACATTCTCTGATCCTTAAAATAATTCAGAGCTATAGCTAGCATCAAATTTAAATGCACAATGTAATTCCACTTATAAACCAGCTTTTCTTGGCAAGTCCTGTTAGTGACTAGTAGTATGCTAAAAATGAATTGGATTCATAATAATAAAACTCCATCCTCATTCATACCCCTGCTCATGTAAAACATTTCAGATATATAAAAGTTTATCTCCAAAGTATTATGGAAGAAAATCTGCTAGTCCAGGTTACTATTCCAGGTTGTCTTTTTCATAGCTTCAAGTGACATATCACATGCCTATTGGTCTTTTGTAATCACAATAAGACTAAGAGGGAAATGTTGCCATTGCAACCTCAATACAGGCTTCTCTTTCTCCTTGATTATGAGGCCATAGTAACCAAACTTTGCCCCTACATGAGGTACATTTCGGCCTTTTCTTGTTCCCATGGTCACAGTAAGACAGCTTAAGATTGGCAGAAAAAATAAATTATAGTTGATGAACTGATGAACATGTGCAAATGTTAAAGTTAGTCAGACTTATTCTCAAATATTAGAGCTTGGGGATTTCTCATGTGGTTTTGAACTTCACTGTGGAGCATTTTGCTTTGTAACAAAGACATCAGGCTGACAACAAACAAATATCTCAGTTATTAGAAAAGTCTACAGCAACATTTATGTAAGCAGTGGATCTGCATAGTGCTTTATGAGCATTTTTTTAGAACTTCATAAATATACAACCTGTGATGCAACTGATATCTTTCTTCTAAATTCCCATGTGGGTGGTTTAAACACAGCAGAATAAATTTGCTCTTCACATTGTCACTGAAAATGGACAACTAAGATGCTATAATTAATGTTTTGATTTTTTTCACTTATTAGGAAAAGAAATTCAAAATATGCTCACTTGGCCCGGTTTGTAAAAGTTTACAACATGTATGTAAACCAACCTCCATTGTTTCCCTTAGTAAAAATAACTGGAATGAAGACTGTCTAGTCGGGAACTTAATATACTGTACATTATACAAAAATAAATCTCATTGACCTTTACTTCATTAAAAAGTTCACTTATTGACAAGGCCATTTTAATAATATCAGAGCAAAATGTATTCCATCATTTATTTATCAGTGCTATAGCCTTACTGATCTCATCTTTCTGAATTCCAGCATATTACTCACAGAGCACCGGTGCTGAGGGGGGTCAGAGAGATCACAGCCTGCAGCAGATTGCTTTGCTACTTTCTGTATTTTCTGCTTATTGAGACATGAGGAGAACACATGCATCAAGATTGGTGGTCTTGTTCTGTACACCTTGAGCAAATAATGACTGCCTGAATAATGAGAGGTACAAACAGTACTATTAATTGATATACTATCTCTTTATACAGGGTACTGATGATCCTGGGATTTGCAAAATCATAGTAAGTCAGCATTGCCATGATGGTATGTAATACTCCTGAACACTCCAAGGGCATCAACACTTGTGCTGTGGTATTCACTTGAGAATGTTACAGCTGAGATTTAGCAACACTTTACTTAGAAACAAATTATTCTTGCACAATTAGACTTGCTGGGGAACAGCACTGGTGAGGGAAACCACAACATTATAGAAGGAAACATTCCATGCAATGTTATCAGATGGAACTTAGAATTTTACAAGGTCATTGTTTTATCTTGTGCAAGACTGACATGTTCTCTCTTGGTCACAAAGGAGAAGCTGCTGTAAGTGGGACGAATTAAGCATCTCAGGGTCTAGATCATGCTTACATGTAAATGAGCTCATGAGACTGATTAACAGATGGGTGCAGTGGTCACTTTGCTGGAGAGAGGTGGTATAATAAGAAATAAGACCTTAGCTGAAGTATGGATATATCACCATCATCAAGCTGTATGTGGTAAGCACTAAAACAACATCACAGATACTAACACCAAAATTAATTTTCACTGCAATGTTACTCTTATTGATAGAGTGAGGACTTGAATGATCCATTGGGACTTCAGAGAAGAGTTGTTTCTTCTCACAATTTTGATGAGCCAGTTAAGCAGCAGTCTAGTAGAGACATACCTCAGATGTCCTGGAAGGACCTGCAAATCCCATTTAAGGACATAGAAACTGCTGCTAGGGATACAGAAGCCTCGTCTTCTCTGTGTAGTCTAATATCATCGTGACCATTTCATATAATTTCTGTCAGCATTGATAATTTATTTTATTGTAGTCCTGGTAGTTTATTTCCCAAGGCTTGTATTTTTAATTGTTGTTATTGAGTATTGCAGATTTCATTTTCACTTAAATGTTGCTTTGTTTTGTTTTGTCATTAGAGTTGTTGTTTTATCATTATTTTCGTAATGCTATTTTGTTTTTGTTGTGGGCACCGCCATTTTGAAATTACTACTCCTAAATGTAGCAGTCCATTGTCAGACATGAGCTGACTGGACGTTGCAATACATGATGTAATTTGGGTGACAGCATATAAACTGGCATCATGTTATTTGGAGTGTCAAAATTGTGGATAAGCTTCTAAAAGAATGTCATGGTGTCTTTATATGTGCTTTTTTGAAGGGTTCGCGAATTAGGGGTTGTTTTCTGACAACACATTTTAGTGTTCTGTTTTAGCAATAGGATTTGATTAGCATAGACTTCTTTACAGTTGACCCCTGCTCATTTTCTGGCCCCTGATTTTATCCCATCCCCTGGTCCATATCCATTTCTAAACATCTAGTACATCCTTATTTCGGAACACCCCTCCATTCGCCAAGGAAATGCAGAAAGAAAACAGAAAACAAAACAACACTTTACATCATAATACCTTTGCAGTAAGCCTGTAGAGTCAATTGTGTTGCATTATGAGTCTAAGGTTTGTAAAAGTAATAGCAGAAATAAAACCTATCAAAGAGCTAAGGGTTTTAATAAAGAAATACTATGATACACCAAACACGTATAATCAATCAATCAATCAATCAATCAACATTTATTTATATAGCACATATTCATACAAAAAAATGTAGCTCAAAGTGCTTTACAAAATGAATAGAAAAATAGAAGACACAATAAAAGATAAACATATAATAATAATATGTATACGTATTATTACGTATAATATAAGTCATTAATGTGGTAAATTATTATATAAACTATTAAAAAATATTAACCTTACAGAAGGTCAAAGCTTGACTCCTTTTTGAAGCTCTGAATTAACATGTATTCATTTAGTCTGTTACTTCTTTCCATGAACATCGCCAATGTACAAGCAATTCCTATGGACTTGTGTTTTGGTGTTTTTTTCCCTGTAGATGTTGTGACTGTGTTATTCATTTTCCAGCAAGTTCACCAGAGATATCTGCTTTGTCTGAGAATTTGCTTACAGATATGACACTGAAGAGTAATACAGTCTGACAACCTAATGGATGCCGATCATCGTTTTTCTGCTCTGACTTCATGTCTGCTGTTGCTGGCAATGAAGAGGGAAAGTCGATAGGGATATATTAACATTTCACATTTTTATTTTCAGCTGTAAAACTCAGCCTATTCACTTGATGCCTGATAAATTATTCAGCTACTACTTACTGGCAAGGTAAATAATTTAAAAATTGATTTCAGTAAAAACTGATAATTGTTTCAGCACAGTATTCATCAGAGTTATGGCACAGGAGCCATCATTCAACACAGACTAGAAAGCTGTTTTTTCTTATCCTGTGCCTCTCTTGCTTCTTTACAGCAAACCTGACATTCAAACAGTGGACAATGCTGCCTCTCATCTTCTAATTAATGTGTCTTCTTTAATTTAGATCAGGGAGATCAGGACCGCTGTTCTAATATTTGCTGAATTTTATGCCAACAATGCAATTTGGGGAGATTAAATAACTAGGTGACCTTCTTTTAATAGGGAGTTCAATATTAGTCAGCTGACAGGAAAGTAATAGGATGTTATGCTTTCTCACAGCTAAAAACATACTAGTATGACAAGGGTGAATGAGCAAAGACATTTAAAGACAGTAACAGCCAAAGTCATTTTAAGTTTCACCAGCTGCTCCACAAATCAGAGCGATTTATTTATTTTTAACAAACCTACCAGAAATCATTTGGAAAGTCATTAGGAATACGGAACAGACTGGTTAACTTATCTATTTCTAAAATTTTGTTTGAAGTTCCCTGAAATGGTGTGCCTAAAGGAAAGAATGTGATTGCTTACTTAAGGGTTCAGAATCTGTGCAGAGAAGTTAATTTACTGTCATCTTCTATTATCTAGTGAACTGCAAAGTTGAAATCTCAGGGAGGTCAATTTAGGATATGCCAAGTGAGAATAAGATTACATTAAGGTCATTTCTAAAGTTAAAACAGAAAAGAGTGCTGCCTTAGACTGGCTGTTATGTGACAGCAGGTTAATTCATCTCAACACCAAGTCAGTAGGCAGCAGGACAAACAGGCATCTAGACGTAGATAGACACATTTCCTTAAGTGAAAATTTGGCTTTTTACAGAAATTCTTTAAACAAATTAATACATAAACTGAAAAATAAATAAATATATATACACACATTATGGTCTGAAAATATACCACACATAACTGTTGGTATAAAGGAGCCCCAGTAGCAGTTCTTGACACACTTCTGCTGAATAATTTGTTGTTTAAAAGTCCTCAGTGTTTATGTGCAGCATTATTCATAATGGCAATCCGTTTTCATTTAATTCTCTCTTTTGCTACTCCTACTCAGAAGGTCCAGAGGGCACCCTATAACTGAGTATGCCGTCAGAGTTGTAGAAGATCTGAAAGACGTCACTACTCACATTAAAGGAATGGATTCTCCTAAGGAAAAGAGCCTGCTCTGTCCTTTCTTATATAGTGTCAGGGATGCCAGGGGCCATGACCTGGCCGGGACGACATGAAGGACCAGATGTGGGTCTGCACCCACCCTGGATCACGTGGGGGTTGTCTTCCAGGTTGCTTTGGGGGCCACGGGTCGAGGGCATGGAAGCCCTAACCTGTAAGGGCCCGTGGTCACCGCCAGGAGGCACCCCAGTGCCTTGGGGACCTGTTACCTCAGCACTTCCGCCACACCAGGAAGTGCTGGGGGGAAGATTTATGACGGCGCCTGGAGAGCAGCCGGGAGGACAGCCGGGACTTCCGCCACGCTGGGGTGTGGCCAGAGGAGCAATGCCGGGAACACCTGGTGCTAATCCGGGTACCATATAAAAGGGGCCGTCTCCATTCATTCGAGCCTAGAGTCAGGTGGAAGGAGGACGAGGCAAGAGGAGCTGTGGAGGCGGCCTGAAGACAGGCATTTGTGGCCAGGACTGTGATTGTTTGGGGTATTGTGCACGTGACTGAGGTCTGAGTGACCATTGGCTGGGGTCTTAGTGGCCTTTATTGTAAATAATTAGTGTAAATAAACGTGTGGTGTTTTAAACAACATGTCTGCCTGTCTGTGTCCGGGCCAGGTTCACATCTCCTCTTGCCTCGTCCTCCTTCCACCCAACTCTAGGCTCGAATGAATGGAGACGGCACCTTTTATATGGTACCCGGATGAGCACCAGGTGTTCCCGGCATTCCTCCTCTGGCCACGCCCCAGTGTTGCGGAAGTCCCGGCTGTCCTCCCGGCTGCTCTCCGGGCGCCGTCATAAATCTTCCCCCCAGCACTTCCTGGTGTGGCGGAAGTGCTGAGGTAACAGGTTCCCAAGGCATTGGGGCGCCTCCTGGCGGTGACCACGGGCCCCTACAGGGTAGGGCTTCCATGCCCTCGACCCGTGGCCCCCAAAGCAACCCGGAAGGCAACCCCCACGTGATCCAGGGTGGGTGCAGACCCACATCCGGTCCTTTATGTCGTCCCGGCCGGGTCATGGCCCCTGGCATCCCTGACAATAGTTTCACTGTGTTCTGAGACCAGTCCAACCTGTCATTAATGTGGACAAGCAAGTGCTTGTAGGAATGGATCACCTTTACATGCAGTCCCTGAATTGTGATTGGACATAGAGGCTTTTTGGTTTGGTGCAAGATTTGTAGGGGCATGCAATATTCAAAGTCATATAACAGATTTTAGTGTTTAGCGAAATATTTGTTAAATCAGTGAACCGTAGCTAAATCTAATGAAGAATAAGCCTTTCTTCTTCTTTTATTTAAATTTAAGATGAAAAATATAGACAGCCACTGTCCTAATAAGTGATGCCACTGTCTGAAGTCACCAGTGCATGCCCAGTTGCAGTTAGTGTGTGTGCCTACAGACAATTATCACAAACTTGGAAAAAAATGGTATCAGTAAGGACAGGTTGAAAATTTTGAAATAAACAAATAAGTTTAATATTTCAAAAATAACTGGAAAAAGTCTAGCGATAAAAATTATACAAAATGCATCTACAGTACAATCTGACACCTTTACTAGACTGTTGTGGAGCGTGTAATGCTGTAATGCACTCCTTATTGTCCATCATTGTCAGAGCTCACATCATTTTCTTTTGTGATCAGCAGATGGAATTAATTTAGTTTTTTTTACATTACATACATGTTCTGTTGTTTAGCACCAGCCATATGTGTAACAGCCTCTGGTTTTTAACATTCATGCTGCTGGATTCTGACACAAATATGAAAGTAGTGTTGGCTCTTGTATTGTGTGGTTTCTTTTAGTTCAGCTGACTCTGGTTCCTACTTATCTATGCTCTGCTATACTTTGTATCAGCTAACTTGAAAACTGTGATAATGATTTAAAATTATCATCAAAGTGATGCAACATTGTAGGCAACTAATGAAAGGTTCTTTCTAGTCCAGTGGCTCCCAAACTCCTAGAAAATGTTTGATTTATGTTCGTAATTCATACAAAAGTAATCTTACATTTGAAGAAGAAGAAGTCAGATTTCTATTTTTTGAACCACAAATTTATTCACATATGTAACTTCAGTTGGATAAATTGAATTAACTCAGTGCATAAAATGTAAGTATGATTTGAGAGATTTATCATTATAAATCTCCAAAAAAATTATTTTCTAAATGAGTTCCCCGTGAATCTTAGAGACTTGAGTGATGATCTGGGGATTGGGGTATCCCATCAAAATGACACATGAACAATGATCGAGGGTTTGGGGGGATTGGAGACCCCTGTGAAGCAACAGGTGCAGGATTACAGCTAATCAATGAGACACAGTCGATGAGTTTTGTCCCTCGATACCACCTACACTGTACAAAAACAGATGCACCGCACAGTTAAAGTTGCTGCACTATGGCTAGGACTGCCAGCAGCTGAGATGGGCTGAGTGTAAACAGCATGTGTTGTTTCAGTCTCTCTTGTCCCACATACAGTAGCTAAAATGTCAATCAAATCTCTAAATCAGTGACATTTTATGATTAGAGCTGGCAAAGAAATCACTACTAAACCTTGCCCTTCTCTACAAATCATTGCTAGGCCAAAATTCTACTCTGATAAGAAAAGTTATTCACCTTTACGAAAACTCAAGTAACGTGAAAGAGCACACCTTTCTGAAGCTCATTTACAAATGGCAGTTGCCCACAGAATGCTTGATCATTTTCTTATTATAGAACAGGAGCATGAACTAATAAATGACCTACAAATGATGACACACTGCAAGACACCAATTGAGAAATGATAAAGTCGGACAACGCACCTCACTCAGTTTTGGCAAATCATGACAATGGCTTCCTCTTTGTTGCACCCAAGTTTGGCAAGCATGAGCAGCAGACCAAGGGATCGGAAAGAGAAGGAAAAGGCAGATAAGGCATCACCAAAGTCTAAACATGGGATATGCTAGGACCTCATGCTGTAGCATCAGCTCCAGTCAAGAGTGAAAGTGGGAGCAAAACTGCAGATGAGATGGTTAATGAGAAAATTGTCGATCTCAAGAGGATTATCAGAACTGAGCATGGTCATTTTATCCCTGCTGTCAACTACTACTAACACCCCGAGTGACTCAACAGCAGCAGCTCCAACCAGACTTGAAATTCTGCTATTGAGGTGCTGAGAAGGTGGAAAAGAAATGTTTGAACTCAGGGGAATATAAATGATACAAAGAATGTCATAAAGAAGGAGATAAATGATATGATGAAGGTTATGCACACTAAAAGTGACAAACTTCAGAATATAAAAGACCAGGAGATAAGTTTACGAAATAAATTTACTGAAACCTTTAAATAAATTCTAGAAAGAATTGATGAAAATATACAGGAAAATATGAGTAAGTTTGAGAATAAAATTTGTGTACTTGGTGCTCAGCTTGAAGAAGTTAACCAAACGTTTATGACTCATACTGAACAAGTTGAACAATTAACATCTACCTCTGACAAAAAAGCAACTGCGGTAGAATCTGAGGGCAAAGTTGTTGGTGATAAACTAGCTGCACTGGAAGACAGATATAGAAAGAACAACATCAGAATCGAAAGTGAACAATTCATAGCTGAATTATTCTCTAAAATAACTGCAGAGAAATGTAAATCCTCTACTGAGATCTCAGTATCTTACACTATAAGTGGATTTAATGCATCAAAACTAAGAAGCCTGATTGTCCATTTTTGACAAACTACCTGTTAAAGAAAATTAAATGTTGATTCTCAGACAGAAAGAGATTATATTTGAAAATAACCACTTTCATATGTTCCCAGAATCCTCCCCTTCAACGTCTGCTAAACAAGCTGCATTCTACAGCATTAAACAACGCTTACGCAAAGCTGAAATCAGATACAGCCTCTTGTTTCTTGTTAAATTCAAACTGATTTTTACTGACCAATTCTATAAATCTACAATTATCATAAACAGCACAAAAAGTGCTTAAAAGACTGCTCCTGACATAATTTAAAATATAATCATGAGTCACATTGTGTCCTGGTAAGGCAAAGAAGTTCCGCTTGTAACTTGGTCTGTTTGCTCTAATTATATTTTCTATTTCCTTTTCAGTTACTTTTTTCTTTTTTTTATTTAAGTCATAATATTGAAATGTCTTCCTTTAAATACAGTATATGTATATTTTGGTAACCACTGAGGTTTTTAAAGTGTTATTAGACATTTTTCTTTTCACCTAAGGAGTCTTTTTAACATTACACCCTAGGTTTATCGAACCTGGACTATACTATCATAAGGTATCTCAATTTCCAAGGGGACTGCTTAACATCATACCCTTGATTTATTGCATCCGGACTGTACTATCATATCTCAATTTTAATCTTTACTATACTGCTGCTGTGGGTTTGTTTTCTTTTAGATGTGCTCTATCTCTTGACTTCTCTGAGGACTGGGACTTTGCAAAGTGTGGTCTAGCCTCACTTGGGAAGGCAAAATGGGGGAGGGATCTGGGGGGAGAATGGTTTAGGGTGGGTAAGTTACTTCTTTATCCTTTATAACCCAACAATTATTAGTGCCAACATGATAATAGGCTCCATAGCCACAATACTCAGGAACGATATGAAATCAAGATTAAAGATATTGTATAAAATAAAGTACTACTTTTACTTAAGGTTCAGAAGCAGTGTTTCTTTGACCAAAGAGTGAACGTTATGAGCTGGAATGTCAAAGATCTCAATCAAAATCTAAAGAGACAAAAAGTACTTTCTCACGTAACCGGTCTGAATCCCAAGATAGCATGTTTACAGGAGATTCGTTTAATAAGTAAAGACCAGTTTCAGTTGCAAAGAGATTGGACTGGCCAAATATTTCACTCCATCTACTCAAAGAAAAACAGAGGTATGGGAATCTTAATACACAAAATAATCCCATTTACACTATCAGGCATAGTATCTGATCCTGAAGGGTGATATGTCAATTGGGCAATTTATTTCAATCTAAAGTAATTCTGATAAATATCTATGCATCTAATGTGGATGATAGAGATTCATCCAAAATGTATTTGCACCTATTCCTAATGTGAACACTAATAAAATTATGTGTTAAATCCTAACGTGGATTGGTCTTCACCTACAGTGGCAATAACATCTAACACTGCAAAATCAATCACACAGTTTGTAATGCATCATAACTTATTATTATTGGAGATTTTTAAGTTAAAACTCAAAAGCATATTCCTTCTTCTCATCAGCACATAACAGGTACTTAACAACTGATTATTTCATCATCGATAACAATTTATTGCCCACTATCAAATCCTGCAAATATGACACTATTGTTATCTCTGATCACACCCCTCTGATCATGGAGCTTAAATCACTATGCCATACACACTCATCTCATAGCTGGCATCTTAATGCTCTGTCATTAGCTGATGAGAACTGTGCAGAATTCATCTCTGAGCAAATTGATTATTTTTAAAGATAAATGCATCCTCAGAGGTCCCTACAGGAATACTCTGGAAAATCAGAGCTAATCAATAAAATTACCAGAATAGATCAAGAATATGTCAAGTCCCCAAATAAGGCACTTTATAGGAAAAGACAGGTCTTGCAATCAGAATTTAACTCTTAAACTGCCACATGCTTGGGGGTTAATGCACCCCCGGATGCCAAATACATTATTGCTACAGATTTTGAGTAAACGTCACAATTCACAAAAAAAACTGAAATTTTTTTTCATTTTATACATCATTTTACACACTGCCAATGAATTGTAAAAACTATTAAAAACACTACTGCAACAATATATTATTCTATGCACAAGTTGCAACTGACGCAATTGATGAAATTCAGTAAATCACCGAGCCAACTGCGCTTGAACTGGCTGCACGCAAGCACACAGAGGTAAGCACTGATGCTTGCAGGCTAGCATAGTGCAGCGGCTGAATCCCATGGACAATGATGCTGCAGCTCTGTTGGGGCCGGTAGTGGTCATGAGCTGGCTGCTCAACAAATATACAGCACTGACTGATCAGCTCCGGCGTGCTGGCATATTGTTCTGTGTAGCGACTATAGCCGGTTGCAGCTTTCAATGAATATACATCGCCGAATATACTTGGCTACGGCGTGTTGGCAAACTGCATTGGGAACTGACTATAGCCGGTTACAGCAGTTTAAGGGTTAACATCTTGACAAAAAGCAGCAGAACAGCTCAACTTTAAATCATGACATCAATACTATGAACACGGATAGAAGGCTAATAAGATCTTGGCTCAACAAAGCCACAAGCAGGAAGTTCACAATGCAGTAACAGAAATTACTACCATAGAGGGAGATAAAATCAGTGACCATAAAAAAATAACCCACGTATTTAGAGAGAACTGGAAGTCTTTATATTCTACCCAGTTTAAAGATGATAAGAGACAATCTAATGACTTTTTTGACACATTACAAATATCACATCTAGATATTCTTAGTACAAAGGAATTGGACAAACCTCTGACACTCGCAGAACTACTGGATGCCATAAATTCACTCCAATTTGGGAAAGCAGCAGGCCCCGACAAATACCCAGTGGAATTTTATAAAAAAAATTTTCAAATAAGTTAGCTCCACTACTATTAGCAACATTTATAGAAACTAGAGACAACAAAATTCTACCTCAAACTTTTCACCAGGCATTAATTACCATCTTTCCAAAGAAAAATAAGGACTTATTACATTGTGCGTCATACAGACCAATGTCACTTCTAAATAATGATGATAAGATCTCTCCAAAGTTCTATCTAGAAGTAGTGAGAAAGTGCCTCCTTCTATAATATCACAAGACCAAACCATATTTATTAAAAGCACACACTTAGCTTCTAATCTTCGATGCTCCGTACTGACCCCTACTCTCTTTTCTGTTTCTTTTTCCGGTTTCTTTGTGGTGGTGGCCTGCGCCACCTCCACCTACTCAAAGCTTCATGATGCTCCAACAATGATGGATGGATTAAAAAGCAGAAGTCTAAGTGACCATCTTCATCAAGCCCTTCCGTGAGAACCCTAAATCCAAAAAGGACTGTTTCATTTATGTTAGGTAGAATGCCCAGAGGGGACTGGGTGGTCTCATGGTCTGGAATCCCTACAGATTTTATTTTATCTCCAGCCGTCTGGAGTTTTTTTGTTTTTCTGTCCCCCCTGGCCATTGAACCTTACTCTTATTCGATGTTAATTAATGTTGATTTATTTTGTTTTCTTATTGTGTCTTTTATTTTTCTATTCTTAATTATGTAAAGCACTTTGAGCTACTGTTTGCATGAAAATGTGCTATATAAATAAATGTTGTTGTTGTTGTTGTTGTTGATGCTTGTTTAATGTAATACACTCACCCATAAAATATAACACACTAGAGATCTTATTATCTTTGGATGCAGAAAAAGCATCTGACAATGTTGAATTGGAGTACCTATTTGCCAAATTGCACAAATTTGGGTTTGGCCCAAACATATGTGCATGGATCAAACTATTGAGCCATTGGTTGTTCACTTTTGAAATGTATCAGAGATAAAGGTGATTGCCAGAGAAGGAATTCAGCAGAAGGTATCGCTATATGCAGATGATATGGTACTGTACATATCAGACCCACAAACTTCCATACCAACAGTCCTCAATGCACTAGCAAAATTTCAAAAGTTATCTGAACTCAAAATGAATTTCAATAAAAGTGTGTTTTATCCAGTTAACTCTCTAACATACAATAGCAGACTGAACACTGCTGAATGTAAAGTTCATTTTGAACAAAATTTTGCTACCTGCATGGAAAAAAATAAACAAGATGTGAACAGATGGTCTACCCTCCATCTTATATTAGCAAAGAGGATCAATACTGTCAAGATGAACATCCTTCCCAACCTTTTTTATTTCAGAACATTCCTATATACATTAACAAAGTGTTCTTTGAGAAATTAGACTAAATTATAACCTAATTTATTTGGAATTCAAAACATACAAACATACAAAGGGCAACACTACAATGACCTAAAGCAGAATGTGGTATGGTACTGCTTAGCTTTTAATTTGTTAGTCGGCAGCAAATATATAAGCTATAAAGACCTGGACATCAACACAGATTGATGACTATACACAAGCCTGGCCTGCAATAGAAAAAAAAAATCTTGTTGTACTTCTTTATTTACCCTGCTTTGTTCCCCAGTACAGTAGACCCCTGCAAAGTCGCAGTTCAGGGCTCGCGGACTCAGTCGTTCGCAGATTTTTCCTTAGAACCTAACTATTAATTGTTAACGGAAAGTGTAAATATCCTCCGCAATTTTTTATGGCTTTTTTCGTGGCAATACTGTGCTGTAGAGAGAACAGGAAGCAACTGCTGAGGGAAACATGGTTTGGAATGGCGAAAGTAGCCAATCCGAGAATGCTGATTGATTGCTACCCTGTGACGTGCCTCCAGCTGAGTGTCCTCATGTTTTCCATTTTGTTATTGTATTCATTTTGTTATTCTTAAATGCATAGGATGTCGCCGAATTGCCCTGCACATTCTAAGGCTTCTGGCACTGAGCCTAAGTGCCAGAAGAAGTTTAAAGCACTCCAGGAGAAGGTTGAACTACTGGATTTGCTCCGGGAACTAAAAAGCTATGCTGCCGTAGCAAGCCACTATGGCATTAATGAAAGCACCGCACGCCACATAAAGAAGAACGAAGCAGCGATCTGGAGTACCGTATCTGTAAGTTTCTGTGATAGTGCCAAAAAGGTAATGACCGTAAGGAATAAAAATATCATCAGGATGGAATCTGCCTTGGCATTGTGGATCACCGACTACAGGAAGAAGAACATCCCTTTGGACGGTAACATCATCATGAGAAAGTGCGGAAATTGTACCAGCAGTTCGCTACAGGAAAAAATGTAGCAACTTCCCATCACAATGTTCCTGAAACCTATAAAGAAAAGCCAGCACAAAACCCCACCAGAAGAGGCACCACCCGAGGAGTTTTAAATCCTCTGCATCGTACTGCACAGCTACTTCATCATCATCATCAATATCATTCATCATTGGTGAGTACCCGTACATTTTACTGTATTTTACTTAAATTAAATTATTATGTATTTACTCTGCTTATAACAAAGAAAATAACAGTGCATACCAAAGAAAACACTCTTACATGAATTACAGTACGTATAGCGGTAACATCGGTATTTTACATTCTAGCACCGCGGGAGACATAGCAGTACAGTACTGTACAGTATACGGGTTTACCTTTACATTCTGTTTTTAGGTAATGCATTAAGGTAATTTTTTAGATAATGTATTAATGTATTAAGCTGAGTTTACAATGAAATTAAAGTGCTTCGGGGCATACTGTATTTAGGGTTTAAACTATAAAAATAGGCATTTAAAAGTTATTTTTAACCACATCCAAAAGTTGCAGTTTTTCACAATTCGCGGGTGCTCTAGGAACGTAACCCCTGTGAATTTTGGGAGTGTACTGTACATATAAATTATTGTCAATATACTGATAATTTAATTGTCCATCACTCACTCAGAATATGGAACCGATGCAGGAAGCACTTTAAGACAGAGAAGCTCTTATCTGTTGCACCTTTACATGATGATCACATTTTTCTACCTAGTCAGTCCTACAGTGCACAGTATTTAATGTTGGGAAAACATCAGGGATTAAAACACTTAGAGATTTGTACATAAATAATCTCTTTGCATCTTATGAACAATTATGCTTCAAATTTAACATCCCATCAACCCAATTTTTAAACTATTTTCAAATCAGAAACTTCACTAAAAGTAACCTGCCCACTTTTCATCACCTCCCACCCATTTCTAATCCAGACACAATACTGATCAGTCCTGAAGGCTCACACAGTGTCTCAATAATTTATAAAAACACCTTAAAGTCCCTTTCTTTCAAAGATCCCACAGTATGGTGAGGAAAGGATCTTTCACTTAACATCTCTGAAAACAGGCGGAAGGCAGCCATGTACATATACATTCCAGCTCCATATGCACAAAGCATTCAATAGTTAGTTTAAAATTGTCCTAAATGTATCCAGGGCAAGATTCAAAATATGAATGGTGCAATTCAGCTCCAGCCTCACTGGGCCATATGTTTTGGGTGTGCAGCAAATGAACATCTTTCTGGACCAAAATCTTTTAAATGCCCCTCAGACAGCCTTGGTGTCACAATCACTCCTAATCCATTAATAGCTGTGTTTGGTGTACTCCCAGGTGGGCTTAAAGTGGAGAAGGACAAACAAACTGTAATTGTCTTTACCTCATTACAAGCATGTAGACTTATCTTGTTCAATTGGAAGAACCTCATTCCACCTGATATACTGTTAGTCAGAAGGTAACTTATTTTCTATAGTATTTGAAATTGGAAGAAATTTATTTCTCACTTAGAGGTTTCCTTACATTTTATGTGTCACACCTATGACTACTGCATTGCATAGCCTGTCAAATTCTAAATTTTCATTCATGATAATTATACAATTTGTTATTTCAAATGATAGATTTGTTGCTTCAGCATGGGGTGTTGTAACCTATTATGGATTTTTGGTCTTTCAGCCACTCAAGAGAACTTTCCCCAACTATTTTTTTTTCAATTAAATTAAACATATAGACCTAATCATACTTCTACAGGCACTTTGTTTACAATGTTTCATACCCCTGTGGTCAGTGTTAGCGCCTGACAATATCTCTTCTCTGATTGAAGTGGGAATATTGACATTCCTCATTGTTTCCAGGAGTGTGGTATGCTCCAAGGACACTTGCTCTGTTCTGCTCTGAGGATAATTTCTCTTCTCCTCATGTTCTTCTTGAATGAATCCTCTATGTTTTGCTTTGAAGATATATATTAGATAGCATTAGACTTCTATCAGCTGTGTATCACTCTAAGGCAGTTTACAGTACATAAGGTGTGCCTGCCTTCACTTGCCTGCACATGCAAGGACTCAAGGGGTTTATGGCCATGATGCACGAGTGCATGAAATTCAAAAACAAACTTATAAACATGTACATGTGTACCTAAGTAAAAATACCAAATCAGTCTTTTTCAGTCTGAGTAGTTTATTTTCATATTTCTGAAGGATTTGGATATGAAATCAACACACATTCTTCCTCCTATTGAATAGCACATATGCTTTGAAATTATCAGGCCTAACGAGGACACGTAGACTGAGACTAATAAAGACCCCAAAATACATAATATTATGGATCTGTAATGTATATTTACCACATCTGACAAATGCATTTCATCCTTTTATATGTGAGTAAAACTAACTGAAGGCACAGCAGGAAATTCCTATCCACTTTCTAAGGTGGCAAATAAGAATGCTGTAATCAATGGTATCAACCATTGTGCCCAAATACATGGAGGATACTGTATCTTGCATTATATATTATATCTGAAAGGAGTGCTGCAGAAGTCTCACCTGAAGTCAGTGACAGTTTAAACATTCGCTCTACAGACTCAGCCAGGTACAAAAAACAGTTAATAGTTGATTCTTGGATTTCCTGAACTATCAATTCTGAGGAAATAGGACCATCTCACAGATAGAAGAAAATATTGCATTTGTTACTGTGAGCCTGCAGTACTTCATAGTGGATTATTAATTTGGTTTTTCTCCATGTACACTCTGTCTTATAGCATTAACTTTTAACTTTTCAAACAGCTTCTGCTTTCCATGGTATTACAGATGTGGTCGATATTTTAACAAGTTTTTCAGGGGATACAATCTCAGCCATTGCATCCACTTTCACAATAAATTGTAAATCTTTTTGTGTTCATTACTGGCTGTATTAGAGTAAGTACTAGAATACAAATGACTGTTTATACTGTAATACCTATACAGGAAGAGGTAGCTGGGGCACCTAAGAAGTCTATTAAAAATACAGCCTCCTTCAGACTTAGAGAAAAGAATGAAAGAAAACTTCTGGATTGGCTGAAGCATTATGCAGGTGCATTGCTGCTGATATAAAGGAGCCCCAGTAGCATTTCTTGACACACTTCTGCTCAATAATTCATTGGCTGAAAGTCCTCAGTGTCAGTGTGCCAGAAAGAAGATGTGCAGAATTGCTCATAATGGCACTCGGTTTTGTTTTAATTCTCTTCTTTGCTACGATCTCTCGGGGGTCTGGAGTGTGTCCCATATCTAAACCTGCCCTTTTAATTAGCTTATTGATTTGGTGGGCCTTTCTTGAAGTGATGTTACCAACCCACCACACCACAGCGTAGAAAATTTCACAGGCCGTCACAGAGTTGTACAAGTTGTGAAAGAAGTCACTGTACACAATAAAGGAGTGCAGTTTCCTAAGGAAAAAGAGAGTGCTCTGGCCTTTCTTACATAGTTCCTCTGAGTTTCCGAGACTAGTTCATGCTGTCATTAATTTGGAGCCATAAAATGTTAATATAACATTGATGTGGTGTCACGTGAGCAAATAGGGGTCAGTTTAAGGGTTCAGATAAATGTGCTATTCACCCGGAAAGGCAGAGGGTGCTGTCGGCTAATGCCTTTTCTCTTCCTCAAACTACAGATTGGAAGTTTGACAACCATGACACCTCTAACGTCACTTCCAGTTTCTGCCTACTTGGACCTGCCTCTTCCTGCCCAGGACCTTTATCTTCCGGAAGCAATCCCATCTTAAATCAGTCTTATGGAGGCTTGTATCATTTCGATGTTTTGCTCTTTCCTAGCGTGCTATACCACACATTTTATTTTGAATATACAGGGTTGACCCTTGTGGTGCCTTAAAGATTTATAATTTCTGTCTCGTTATTAGAGTGGATATATCGATATCCATTATCTAGTTCACATCAATTCTAAGCACATGCTTGATGTAAGTTCTAATTTTGGCCCCTTTTACGTGTAGACTTGATGATATATTGAGTGCAGTTAAAAGCCCTCAAAATATCCATGAATTCTGTAGTTTTGGAAATGAAAGTTGAAATTACTTCCAATAAAGAAAATTATCATAACTAGTTATTATAACAGGTAATACATCTGAAAATGCATTAATAAATAAGGCATTATATTTTAACTCCTAAAAATGTGAATTTTTGTCAAAGAGTAAACATAGCTGTTCAAATTTAGACCAACTAGTATTTAGAAAAAAAGTTTATGACGTCTATCCATTATATGTAACACATATTAAGATGACAAGTTTTACAAAAATAAGGTGTAATGTCACCTGAATATAATGAAACCATTTTTATTTGTTTCAATAAAACATTTTTAGTAACATTGCGTGCTCATGCTAAAGTGTTGTTCCAGTGTGCAGTACTGTAAAACATATAATCGACTGCCCTTTGATTTTTTTAAATTGAAAATAAAAAACATTCAGTTGAACAAAGCAGTGACTAATGTAGTAACAAGGCCAGATAACATTATAAAAACAAACCACATATGGTTCCTACTTCTCCCATCCCAAGCCAATCACAACCTCAAGGCAGATAAATGAAGAGACAGATTCCATCCCCGTCAATCCACATCCCTCCAAAGAATATGCAGCAGCTACAACCTCCCCAACCCCACCATACCCTCAACTAGTTCAGAATGATTTACTGAGTCTGGCCAACAGCAGGCCTGGGAACAGGGAAAGGACTGAACTAAAGTAAAAACTACAAAAAGGAAGAAGGGCAAAGGCTTAGAAAGCCCTCTGCTCTTTGTAATGACTTTTCTATGTAGAAGGCCATCAAACTGTATTGATCTGGGTTTGTTTTAAAATGTTTTCTCACTGTTCTGAGGTTTTTTTCCCAAGATTTTTTATTTACTGTTTTAGGTTTTTTGACCCACTGATTTCATTTCTGACATTCATTTTTTTGGTTTGAAATGGTTTCACTATAGTTGCAGAATAGTCATATCTTTCCTGATGCCATTTTGTTTTTGCATGGATACCACCAAAGAGTAGGCTCATTGAATACTGCAGTTAAGATGGTTGCTGCCATATGTTGACTGGAGGTCACCTCCTGTGACATCATGGAGTCACTAGTATAAAGGTCAGGTCTATACAGTTCCTGGTTATCCAAAACTCGAAAACTTTGTGTGTGTTTCATTGCTTAACCTCTTAACCGCCCACTGCCGGATATATCCGGCATCGTAGCGTTATTGCTGACGCCATACTGCCGGAATTATCCGGCACATTTGCCTATGGTTATGTGAATGCCTGGCGCGTAGTATAACTGACGCTTTGGCGTGGGTATTATTACTACATTGTATTTCGATAACTCTGTGGTTGTATTAGCCGGAAACTTTTTCTTTTCTGGTCACGTGATAACCATTCAAAAGTGAACGCTGTGAATATGGCGAAATGTAAACTGACTTCAAGTGAGGTTTTGCAGGCGATTTTGGACAATAATTCTGATCACGATTTTAGCAGTTCTGAAGAAGATTTTAGCGACAATGATGATCAGCAACGTGCGCTGCTTGATACTGTGAAAGCCGGCGCATCGGATCATGGTGATGAGTGGGTGTATCCGTTTGAGGCAACGTGTAGATTTACTGTTGATGTAAACAATTACACTGCTGAGCAGTTTTATGAGCTGTTTGTGTCACCTGACTTGATCAGACATTTTGTTCAGTTTATTGAGAAAAATCCCGATTCACCTCCACATTCCCGTGTTCATGCTTAGGTAGACACTGATTAAAACGAAATGAAAAAATTCATTGGGATTTTGATGTGTATGGGAATAATCAGAAAACCAGATATTGAGATGTACTGGTCTACAGATCCTATGTATGCAACACCTATTTTTGCAGATACAATGAAACGTAACCGATTCTCTTTGCTACTGAAATTCTTTCATTTGAATGACAACAGCAATGAGCCAGATAAGAAAGATTCAAACCGTGACTGCTTGTTCAAGCTACCTGAGAAAATGTATATTTTGTCTTTTATTTTGCCCATTTCTAGAACTTGCACAACATTTAGTGGTAAATACTGCTTGAATAAATGTAAAAAAGTAAAAAAACGAAAATTGTTCAGATTTCGCCCGGCATGGGGAATATTTAGGGAGTTGGCGGTTAAAGGGTTAATAATTACTAGCTTAAATCCTTTTGCTTTGTTTTCTCTATTAGTGTTTTGACTTATTTAGTTTAATTGACTTCCTGGTTTTGACTTTGTCTTGTTTATTTGACTATGATGAAATTTCTGGTCCCCAATCAAATCCAAACTGCCTGACAGGAAAGGAAGTTTCTTGAGCAAGTCATCCTAAAGCATGTCTAAAGAATGACACTTTTTAGTTGGAGTTTTCTTCATTAACCAGACTGGGTGGTGGTTATGCAGTTGAGTTACAAATAACATTACAAAAAAGGTTAACAACCTTTGAAATAAAAATGCATTTGCAACTGGACAGTTATCTCCATGTTCGTCTTTTTTTCTAAACATTTCCTTATTTCTTCCCACATTATAAAGATGTGCATGTTATGTTAACTGGTGACTTAATTGATGCTGCAAGATAGGCTATGGGTCATTGCATTACCATGTAGGAAAAAGAGGGATGAGAAAATGGGTGGATAAATTGTATCAGAAACTGTAAAAGCTTTCAACAACTGACTTAATTGCACCAGTGAAATGAAGTACAGTAGCATCGGTTTTTAAGACATTAGGAAGGGGAAGGGTCAGTTTGGATGGCCTTAATGTGCTTTGTAATGCATTTTAATGTAGGCCATCAAAGTGCCTTGAAACAAATTTCCTGTAATGGAGCACCAAAACAAACTTAAGGTTTCTCATAACAGGCAAAAAGAGCCTGGAAAGCAGTTCTTGAAAATATCAAAGCTTCTCAAAACGTAAACCACCTTTGTACTCAGTTGCTGGGGCTCTTCATACAAAATGTTTTTAACACTGCATGTTTTTAGCCAGAACTTTTTACAAGATTTCACAGGTAAGTATTAAGTTTTTATTTTCTAAATCCATGAAATGATGTGTTTTGCTGTTTATTAAAACTTGTGTCAAGACAACTCTAATAGTCTCCTTCACAAGAGAATTAGCAAATGGCAGAACTCTACAGTATAAACATAATTAGACAAGCATTATCCTTCTACTGGCATACAGCTGCCCATTTGGCAATGGCAAGGCCAGCACCAGACGGATACTAAATCAACACAAAGATATCCAGCAAATTTTTAAGCCAACATCTATATTCCAGCCCTAATTAATTAAATTCAAAGAAATCTTAGTAATGCTTATGCATTTACAATGAACAAAATATAAAATACATAAAAACTATTGTAATACAATATTATATCATAAACAATAGATTGTTTATATTTTGGAATTTCTCTGTAAACAACAAATATGTATTTCTGTGGGTTTACTTCTGCTCTTGTTTAAAAAATTTAATTAACAGCACCAGCACCAATAGTTCTGTGTAAGTATAAGAGGGGATAAGAGCCATTCTTATGTGTGAGGCCACTGAGGTCAGCGTGAGAATATGTGGGCCACTAGGTCCCGAAATTTGTGCTGTCAATTGGCAATAAGGCAGGGATGAACACAGGCTGCAAAACACATAATTATTCAATAAAAAAGCAATCAAAACACCCTGTTTTCTGACTGTCCCTGAATTGAAGGTCTTATAGTTCCCATTACACAACTAACCTCCCAAATAAATGCAAGCCCTATCTAGAATCCAGTAGTGCTGCCTCTGTACCAGTACGCTATTGCTCAGTGCAGCTAAATCTAAAATGCCTTTGATTGTCACACCTAGAAGTACTCTTCTCAGGAATCTCATGAAAGTATTACTCTCAGGTCAAGTGATATCCCAAAATGTTCCATTTCATCTTATGGAATGGCCTCTAATGACTCCAGCAGTTGCTTTAAACCATACCACAAAATTTAAAGGACCCAATGCCTCAAAATCCTTTACACTGTTTTCCTTTTATAGTTACAAAAGAGAGTTTTCATGACACACAACATACACGTTACTATACCCATTGTGCTGTGTGGCCATTCCCCCATGTTGACATGATGCAGCTGCCATCTTGGAGCACATTTGGAGTGACCACAAGACAAATTAGAATTAAACCTTTATTGTCATTATACCAGTACAATGAAATTGTAAAAGCTACATCTGTACAAGTACAACAAAAAACAACAAACTGATATAAAAACACACATCCTCTAACAAAAAAAAAAAAATAAATACCATACATAAATAAATGAAGGGTAGAAATTACTATCCACTAATGTAATCCTCATACATACTGGAAACAGAACTGTTACATATTACATAGGCTTTGTATCAAAAAGTTTTTTAATGAGTCTGCTAATCTTTTTGTACTACAGTACTTTGAATGCTCTTATACTGCCTGCTGGAGTGCAGTAGTATAACAATGAGTGCCCAGGAAGGGAAGACTCTTTAATGATTTTCCTGGCTCTGTGGAGGCTTTGGGCACTGGAGATATCTTCCATGTAGGGCAGAGAGCAGCCAGTGACCTTCTCTGCTGTGGATATTACCCTCTACAGAGCTTTCCTGTCTGCTGCCATAAAGCCAGCATACCATGTTGAAGTACATTACACTAAAACACTCTCAGTGGTTGAATAGTAGAAGGTCAACAGCAGCTTCCCCTTCATTTCCACTTTCCACAGAAGTATTGGGAATTGCTGGGACTTTTTGACCACCACCAGAGTATTTGATATCCAGGATAGGTCCTCAGAGATGTAAGTTCCCAGGAACCTAAAGGTCACCCTGTCCACTAGGTCCCCATTTATGTAGAGTGGAGCTGCCTCCATTCTGTGCCTCAATGACCATCCATTTAATTTTGTGGGTGTTGAGTGAGAGATTGTTCCTGGAGCACCAAGACTGACAGCTTCTGCTCCTCATCTCTGTATACTGGATGTGAAATCAAAAATAGGTCAAAACCAAGAGATCAAAGAAAACCAAGCATCAAGGCCAAAACGAAGAGTGCCCAACTGCTCAGCGAAATGATAAGTTGCCTGTAACAGAATAATTCTTATCACTTGGATTCCTAGAATAATGTAAGAATTTTGTGTTAATAATAAACAAACAAATAGAACAAATAAAATAAGAAACAACACCAAACCAGAACAAAATAGTGTTAACCAATGCACACTGCCCAAATCCC
The DNA here is from genome assembly GCF_016835505.1 of Polypterus senegalus. Taxonomy (NCBI): domain Eukaryota; kingdom Metazoa; phylum Chordata; class Cladistia; order Polypteriformes; family Polypteridae; genus Polypterus; species Polypterus senegalus. The sequence goes on along the minus strand of NC_053154.1, from coordinate 135,323,881 downwards.
ACAATATCATCTATGCTGTGAGATGACTCACTGAAATTTTTATATCGCTTGTTGAAAATGAAGTAGGCCATTTTTTTAAGGGATAAAACAAGAACTAATGCATATACTTTATTTTTATCAGGTAATAGAACAATACCACTTTAAGAAAGTATGTATTTGCCATGATTTCAATTTAGTGAGTCTATGGAATGTAATAAAATGAGGAAATGGATAATCTAATTAATCTAGTTACATTATTAGTCCAGCCAAATAGTCTAATTCCTCCAGGTGCTCCAGTTTCCTCCCACAGTCCAAAGACATGCAGGTTAGGTGCACTGGCGATTCTAAATTGTCCCTAGTGTGTATGTACACCCTATGGTGGGCTGGCACTCCTGCCTTGGGAATGGCTCCAGCAGACCCCCGTAACCCTGTTTTAGGATAATGGATGGATGGAATTAAATGTAAATATGTCCAAAAAGCAAAAGAGCCATTCGATTGAATAGCTAAGAAAAATATGCATATAAGCTGGCAACTTATTTAATAACGGGTGAAGCTGCACATTTACCAACAACAGTAAAAAAGAGGACAAGACATTTAAGCTTTAATCAATTCACATGCTATAAATAATTCTTAATGTGAGCATCAAGACTTTTCTAGCTGCTATGATAAATGTGTGAATACTAACAGGTACAAAAGGTGAATATGTGTAATTCATGAACAGATTTTTTTTCATAGTTAAGAAAAAATCATTTGAATGGTTGCAATGAAAAACTGGTAAGCAGATTGTTATTCACACTTTTTCTCTATGCTCTTCTGTAGCTTTTTCCAATTAGCTAGTCATAAAGACTAATTTTATGAGATAAATCCTAGTAAGCTACATTATCCAAACTTTTACAGATAAAGAGGTTTACTGATTTATTCTATTAGAAAAACATTACTGTATTACCACTATTAAACAAAAATAATGGTGTTATCTTTCCTAATTGGAGATGGCACAGAATGTCTTAATTTAGCTCCTTTAGTGCTCACCTTCTAATAGAAATTGAGAAAGGTTATGACACCAAGGATTATTTTACAGAGGAAAGGCTTTCACTTCCAAGAATCATCACCTTAAACAACTCAGGGAAGCCTATGGCATATGTGTCAAAGTCATTTGGTGTAAGCTCCAAAGGTATCAAAAGGTCTTGTCCCCAAGCACAATGTAACAAAAGAGTGGTCCTCAGATCATCCAGGGAGAACTTCAAAACACTTCCCTTTAGAATCATCCATTTATTAAGGTGGGACAGGGTTGCCTATCAAGAAATATGATATATATTGATTACACAATCTTTTATTCTTCACTAAATGGCTAAAACATGTATTGTTCTAACTAGCTAAATAGTTACTTGGTTCAGTCTGTCTGTGCTGAGCTGCCTGTTCATTTCCATTCAGTTCAGGTTAGTCTGCTACTCCTGTTCAGGTCCAACTCAAACTCTCCCGGAAGGTCATGCTGGATTTTTTTTTTAAATTACAATTTTCAGAATCCTGGAGTTTTTCTTTTTCCTGTGGGAAGTTATAATTTTCCTTATGTGTGAAACTTTATTGACTGGACTGTATTAAAGATTCTAACCTTTTGTTACTGTCTGTCATACATTATACAGGAAGTTTGAACACTACACATAAAACTGAAATGTTGTGGTGTTAGTTTAATTTGTTAGTATGATTTGTTAGTTACTTGCAACACATGGACTCCCAGCCCCTCCTAAGATCAAGGTAACCACAATATATGTGGTTGATGCTTAGGTGGATGCTGGAGCTCTCATACTTCTTCTTCCTATCATGTAATCGGCATCTGCGATTGGGTTCATGAGCAGCAGATCTCTCCGCTCTTCTTTTTCTTTCTGCCATGTCACCTTCTTGATTAGTTTGCCTAGGTGGTTTGTTATAGGAAAGACGAAAACCCCGATCACGTCACAGAGGTTGCTGCCAGACACATTTTTTGCTTCACAAGCACATTATCACATTATAAGCTTTCAATTAACACCAAGATCACGGTTCTAGTACCCAGGGGTTCACGAGTGATCACATGAGAGAAAAACACAACCCCTGTATATACTGTATGTAAGTGTTCAAAAGTTTACATAACCTAGCAGAATTTGTAAGATGTGTACCACACTTTAAAGAAAAAATGACTGATCAGGCAAACGACATTTCATTTACTTTTAATGGAATCCAAGCTAATCTATAAGGCATCACAAAACAGCACAACCATTAAGCAAAACATAGTAATAAGAAAAATGATGAGATGGTTTCTGTTCAAATGTTTGCATACCATTAGTTCTTACTACTATTTATTGCCTCCTTTAGCATCAATGATGGCATGCAGTCTTTTGTGATAGTTATGGACGAGGCCCTGGATTTTCTAATGTGGTAGAGCTGCCTATTCTTTCTGGTGAAAAGCCTCCAAGCCACATAAATTCTTGTATGGCATGAACTGCACATTTGAGATCTCCCCAAAGTGGCTCAATGATACTGGGGTCAGGAGACTGTGATGGCCACTCTAGCACCTTCATGTTTTTAAGCTGTAGCCACCGAAGGGTCAACTTGGTCTTGTGTTTTGGATCATTGTCATGTTGGAAGATCCAAGTGCATCCCATGCACAGCTTCCTGACTCATAAGTGCAAGTTGTCCTCTGATATTTTCTGGTAACATGCTGAATTCATCTTTCCATCAATTTTCACTTAGTTACCTATGCCACTGTAGCTCACACACCCCCAGAACATCAGAGATCCACCCATATGCATCAGAGTAGGGATGGAGTACTTTTGTCATGGGCCTTGTTGCTTCCTCTCAAAACATAACATTTATGGTTGTGACCATAAAGTTCAATTTGAGTTTCATCACTCCAAAGAACTTTGTTTCTTTCACAATTCATCATTGCAGCCATTGACCCACTGTCCCAAAGTGCTTCTTTCACTTCAGGGTCAGAAATTTTTCATGACAGAATCAAATACTAGGAAGGACCCAAGGCTGGATGACTTGCAATGCATAGCATAGACTTTCTTTTGTTTATTTACAGTTACTCAAACAAGGCCTATTAATCTAACATGAATATTTTGAGATGTAGTAGGGTCCTGGAGTACTTGGAAATAGCTCACATAAAAAAAAGAGGACAGGCATATGGAATAAGTTACCAAGTAGGGGCACTTAGGGCACTTCAGAACTTGACATGACATTACTCTGATGAATTTAGGTAAACAAGACTGGCAACATTTGGGCTACATGGCCTGTTTTTGTCATTAGGCTGAAAGCTGGCAACTGTGTCACCATACTACATGCTACTTTTATAGGTTTCTTAAATAAAGTTTTAACTATTACCAACAAGCCACATTTAATAAGGCTGTGCCTTGTATGAATAAAAGCCAATCTAAATTCATGCGTCCTTTCAGAAATTTTTCTCAATTACTCTGTATTTCTGTATCACTTTATTTAATAATCTGGGTTGCACAATAAATATTATTGACACAGATTATGTTTTTTTTATCAGCTGCAATACATTATAACCTAATTATACATAGTAATAGAGCTTTTAGCTATTAAGGTTGTGTTTTCAAAATCATTATTAGGTCACTAATTAAATAAAAAACACAACTTACATATTGCAAAATGTGTTTCAAGATGTTAAAAATACCAGCTGGCAGTTACATTCTGCATAACCTCGTGCAAAGCAATATCTTAGAGTACATGTGGGTTCTTTAGTCCAATTAGTGGATGCTTTTCTCCCAAAAAGTTACCAAAATATATGCATAATTTTAATAGTCAATACTTACTAACAGATGAAGAATGTCTTTAATATCTTCTACTGTACTTGCACACTATAATCTTACCTCAATACGTGTATGTGGAAACAAGGTAGATTTGTGTCTGTTCAAGATGTTATTGACTGTTGCTTGTTGTCACTACAATGTATTTTACACCATAATTATGTAGTACAGTGTAAATATCGATTCGAGACATCAATTGCCTGGGTGTGCATGCAGTAATATACAGCATATCTACCAGGCAAGCAAAGGCATAGACAAACTGACTAGCTGGCAAAGAATTGCTTGAGGCAAAAGAGACACTCAAATAACATGCAGCACATAAAAGACCAAGAAGAGGTTCAATTTATTGAGAATCAATCCTGCAACAAAGGTCAGTCCAGAAGCTGGGGAGGTAATCAGGGACTGAACTTTTACACCGTAGATTCAGAAAGTATTCAGACCTCTATATTTTCTGCACAGATAATAGATAGATTTAATTTTACACAGATATATTTGCTATTTTTGCACATCAGTTTACACTCAGTAGCCTATAATGACAAAGTGAAAACACATTTTCAGAAAGGTTTACAAATCTCTCTATTATAAAAAAAAATCTTGGGGTGGGAGACAAAGAGACGAGATGTGATCTTCTCGGACACTTTAGCTTTGCTCCCAGCTCTTAAAACAATGACAAGCGACAAGCAAAATTTGCCAGCAAAGCCAGCAGATGATCTGACCGCTTCTCCTTACCGTGCGTTCAACCACCCTAACTCCCTGCACCCCTTCACAACGTGAGTGGCAGAGTCGCGAAGTTGCAAAAGGACAGCAGCTGTACAGGCTTTGAAATGATTGGACAGCCAGACAAGCAGAACAGGCAGCTCGCCAGCAGCAGGAAGCCAGCAGATGATCCGACCGCTTCTCCTTAGTGTGCGTTCAGCCCCCCTAACCCCCCTCACCCCTTCACAATGCGAGTGGCAGAGACACAAAGTGGCAAAAAGGACAGAGGCTATACAGGCTTTGAAATGATTGCCGGGCAGCGCAACAGCTGATCCGACAGCATCTCCTTAGCATGCATTCAGCCGCCCCCCCTTTCACAACACGAGCAGTGTTATACATCCCGTGAGAAACAGATGTAACCATGCCCAGAGCCTCACTGTAAGAACTCACTGACTGACTCACTCATCACTAATTCTCCAACTTCCCATGTAGGTAGAAGGCTGAAATTTGGCAGGCTTATTCCTTACAGCTTACTTACAAAAGTTAAGCAGGTTTCATTTCGAAATTCTACGTAACGGTCATAGCGATTGACAACGTCCGCCATGTTGAACTTTCTTATTTATGGCCCCATCTTCACGAAATTTGGTAGGCGGCTTCCCTGCACTAACCGAAACCGATGTACATACTTATTTCGGTGGTATGACACCACTGTCGGCCGCCATATTGAACTTTCCAATGTCACTAATTCTCCAACTTCCCGTGTAGGTAGGAGGCTGAAATTTGGCAGGCTCATTCCTTACAGCTTACTTACAACAGTTAAGCAGGTTTCATTTCGAAATTCTACACGTAAAGGTCATAATGGTCGATAACGTCCGCCATGTTGAACTTTCTTATTCATGGCCCCATCTTCACGAAATTTGGTAGGCAGCTACCCTGCGCTAACCGAAATTTCGGTGGTAAAATGCCACTGTCGGCTGCCATATTGAACCTTTCAATGGTCTTTGTTACTTATGGGCCCATCTTCAAGATATTTGGTACGTGGGTTCCCAACGCTAACTGAATCCTACTTACGTACATATATACGTCCATAGCCTGCAGCTCGGTCACTGTGTGAGGCAGTGTTGGGTCCCCCATCCCAACGCCTCCCACGTTGTTGGCTGCCTGCCTATGTAAGGCCGCCCGTCGCTCCGATCTCTACATTCCATTCCTTGCTTCACCACGGGATTCATGTCTCCCTGCTGATAACTACAGCCTTTTTATTTAATCCACAGCTTCTCCGCTGTTTTATTGTTCGTTTATTACGATTATAGTTATTGTGTAGGTATTTTACACTTACCTTAAATTGTTCAGGTACCCATTTCCTTTATCATTCCAACCGTACCCCTATTAGCATGTCTATCGAGGTGATCATCATCGATCAAAGAACTGTCACTTACCGAGTGGTTTCCATGCCCGGAGATGGCATCTGCCTTTTCCATTCTCTTTGTTACATATTGCACGGCCATATCAGGCTCACTCTTGATATCCGGAGGAACATTGTGTCTTATGTATTGAATGACTGGGACAGGTTCAAGGTGTGGACTGATGAGGGTACAGGAGATAATTATACTACACAGGAGCAGTATAAGAGTGAAATGCTTAAACCCTTCACCTATGGTTCTGCATAGTTGATGGCTGCCGCTGAATTGTTCGGTTGTTGCTTTCAAGTGTACGAAATGGCCAAATATTTTACACCTTTCGACAACTGTCAATGCCTCTTAAACATCTTAGTTTCACAGGTGACGATTTCAGTAGTGGACACTTTGATGTTTACGAATGTTTAAACTCTCAAAAGCTGTATGTGAAGTTATCGATGAAACCGGTTGTATGCTTACAACGCTTGACAGATGCCAAATGTCACTTCAACACAAGTCCTACAAATACTGTCGTAATTGAAACAAACCATGAAACTCAAACCGATTATGACAGCAGCAATCCAAGCTGTGATATGTGAAACAAGATTACTTTTCACTTGGCCAACTATACATTGCATGCTTAAGAGTAAGCTCAGCGCACAGCTTGGTCATATTACAACCGGAGAGCCGAACTGACAATGTGGTATACAAAGAGATCCTTAACAAATAATTATTGGTATATTTTCCCTCAGTTTAAAAATTTTCTTCTAAATAAAAATTTTAAGGCAGTTCTTCGCCACTGCGAAGCGCGGGTATTTTGCTAGTTTTTAATAAAGCGATAAAACTATTATCCAAAACAGGTTATAGTTTTCTAAGGTTTAATCACTGGCAGTGTAATACTTAGCAGAATGTTTTGGTAAGCTGAGAGAAATCAATTTTTCTAAATAATGGTTTGCAGCAAAAAATGTATTTTTATAGACTTTTTTTTTTCAAATGAGCTTCACCATTAACAAATTATTTCTAAATGAGTTTGCAAATTGTTTAACACAAACTGCTTTTTCATTTAACAACTCAAAAAATAAAAAGAATCCTAAAGAAATGATGCATTATTTTTATTTTACACAGGTAATCGAATAAATCTTGATGATGAATTCATCAAACACTACTGCCATTTTCCTTCTCTACCTTTATGAGTACCAGCACTTCACTCCACAATCAACTCATTCTTAGAAAAACAATCTGTGATTTCACCAACCCTTTGCACTTCCAATGAGAACCCCAGACAGCCTCTTCCCCCAACAATGATCAGTTGTACAGGACTACTAAAAGCTCACTGCCACCGTTATTCATATGACAGCAGGATCTTCCAGTTTTATTAAGTATTTAAAATAAATGGCAAAATTCCTAAAGTCACATGCTAAAATTCAGTTTGTATAGGCAAAAATGTATTAGATTTTCTCACATTATTAGATAAAATTTTGATGCCATACATTTGACATAAATATTTTTAACTGTGGAAATGAACTTCAGTACCCTCATTTTGAGTAAGACTTAAACTGAGATTATAATAAATCATATTTAAAACATTGTAAATCATTTAAATACATATGAAAGTGCATTTAACATTTGGGGTCACAAACATTTATTTTGTTATTAACATTTTTCTTTTTTAAGCATTAGGACCTTTTTCTTGTCCATACAGTATGTAGCTCTCCTGCACCACAGGACTACTGTATAAAAGACTAATATGAACACTGCAGCCAAAAGTAATAAGCAGTTCCATTTGGTTTCATGAATACAAATTCTTCTGTACGTGACAGAAAGAAGTAGACCTACAGTTCAAAGTGGAGAATTCAGCCTCCAAGCACTCCTGTCAAGTTTGCAGTGTACCAGAGTACTTGTTTCTAAGTTGCATTTACCTTCTTTCGTGTTAATACTGTGAAAGGCAAAATTAAAAGAAATGCTCGACTAAAACAAGAAACTCTGCAGTTCTGTCAACATTAGCAATTTTACCATTGTGACGGACGGCTGGGTCCCATGCCCGGCTGGGATGCCCCTACTGCATATGTGTAACAGGTGTCAGGTCACACTTACAGGCAAATCTAACTAGACACCATCCAAATATCCGACTACGCCACCCAGTTTTATTAAGAGACTGGGAACTCCTGAAATTTATCAATGATAGCACACAGGTTTCTTTAAATTGGGCGGTGAGTAAACACACAATGAAAGACACAACAGCAATTTCAGGAAGTAACAGTAACTTCTATTACACTAGACAATAATAAGTACAAGAAAAAGATAAATGAACATAAACCAAATCTAACAGTATCATGAAGAAAATTTCTTATCTTAGAAAAGAAAGCCCACAGTCCACACTCTAAAAGTCCATTAAAAACATGAATTGGATGATACAACCTGTAGTGGTGCAAAGTCCTGTTTGTTCTCAGTGTTACCCCAACACTTAATTGTTCAACTGTCCACGGATGCACTCTGTTCACCGGACACTCGTTTCCAAGAGAATCGTGGAATCCCTGTTGGCGTCTCTTTGCTGTTCCTTTTTTTCCACTCTGGGCTCCTTGTATTGCTGTGAATTAGGCACGCCTTATTTCTTGTCTGCCAGCTTTGCTCGGTCCTTTCATGCGGCTTCCCTCTCTCGCTGGACCCACAACCGGCGTCTCCTTGTAGAGCTGTCTCTTCCTCCCTGGGAGTATTGCCGTCCTTGTGCCTCACGTCGTGCCAGCCACGTACCCTTGTCAGCCTGCGAGCCTCTGTGCTCTGTCCGAGTGTCTTGGCAGTGCTCTCAGTGGATCGTCCCCCTCCTCTCTTGCCTTCTCCTGGCCAGGGCTTAAATCTCCTTCAGTCCCTGCAACTATCAGTCCTGGACAACCAGATTAAACAAGTGGCACAGCTAAATTTCCTGGGTTTAACAAATAATGAAAACACGAGTTAACAAAATGTATTGTTACCAACCATGAATGAGTACAGATCTGCTGTTTAGAAATCAATATTGTCAGAAATGTTAATTGCCAAGTCAGGTAAATCCAGAAATCCTCCATGGCAAGACTTCAAAACGGCAACTCCTTTGCAAGACAGCTGATACTTACACAAACAATCCTGACACAATCAGTAACTGGATTATCCAGGATCCTTCAAGGAAGCAGCAGTTCTGTTATCACACGTGGTATTGTTTGTAAATCTCAACCAGCCATAAACTTCAAAATGGTGACTCCTATGCAATCCAGCAAATACCTACAATCTGCAGACTGCCTTTTAACTTCTCACCCTCACTGCCAACAATGGGTGCCTATTGCCTGTTCATCTGCTGGGCTTTAAATGTAATATTTGCATGTTTCTTTTCCTAAGAGAGAAATGGAATGACACAGTGTACAAAAATGTCCCCCCTCTGACATCTGTTCCACAAGGAGCAAACATGGACAGCTGAATACCTCCGCCAGGATGCTTGGTGGCAGCCTCCTTGGCCGATGGTAACCCCCAACCTTACACATGGCTCCATGGGAGATGGAGTCCTCCACAGCCTGGTTGGGAACTGAGGTGGCTGCTAGGGGGTGCTGTCTGGAATCAACAGCCCGGCTGGACGAGTCTTCAGCCCCACCAGGAAGTGCAATTGGGAACAGGTGGTCAAGCACCTGGAACACTTCTGGGTGGGCTATAAAAGGGGCTAGCTGCCACCACTGAGGAACCAGAGTCAGGAGGAAGAGGACTAAGCTTGAGGAGGAGTGGAGGTAAAGGAGAAAGAGTGTTTTGGTGGTGGTACTTGTGTTTTGGGGCTGTGTGACACGGGGAAGATGTGTCCCACGGCTGAAGACAAAATAAAAGCCTCTGTTAATTTTGTACGTGCCTCTGCATCAGTCTGTGCTGGGTCGGGCACTATACGGCATCCTGATTACACCATTTATATGAAGATTAAAGCAATGCATTATGAGAGTGGTATGCCATCTATGTAAAACCATATATACCTCACCAGGTCTCGAAACCTGAAAAAAACAATCATAAAATCATACCCTGACTTATACGCCTGTTCAAAAAGTCGACACAAAAAATTTCATAAGATTGAAATGCAAAAAATAATGATGAAAACTGTAATACTATAATGCACTGATTCCCACCTCCATTTTTCATTCCAATCTAGCATCATATGGGAGGTAGAGACTGCCCCGAAAATGCCCAGTTGTGGAGGGAATGCTCATTAATCACAAAGCACACTTAAACACACACATTTCACCCATAAAGAAAGCTTAAAAAATACATTAAACAGTGCACCATATCCTTTGGATGAAATAGGTGGAGCAAAAAAACAGCACAACTTTAAGTGCATTCTCTTATGGTAGTAGTGTTATTAACTAGCTAATATTTCCTCTATACTGTACAGTGATGGGCAGCATGGTGGCGCAGTGGTAGCGCTCCCGCCTCGCAGTTAGGAAACCCAGGTTCACTTCCCGGGTCCTCCCTGTGTGGAGTTTGCATGTTCTCACCGTGTCTGCGTGGGTTTCCTCCGGGTGCTCCGGTTTTCTCCCATAGTCCAAAGACATGCAGGTTAGGTGCATTGGCTATCCTAAATTGTGCTTGGTGTGTGCGGTGGGCTGGGATCTGCTCCTGCTTAGGAATAATGTATTTTTGTTTCTTTTTAATAGTATTTTCATCTTGATTTTCATTCTACTTTTCTAGGTGTTCTAATTGTTTAATTAATCCATTATTTACTAATTAGTGGGTCTGACTCTAAAGTAGCTGCAGCCTTTGATTATTCAGTGTTGTTTGCCTCGGTGTTTGATCTGCTCGTTTTAATTGTCATTATTAAGATAGAACAAAGGGGGGAAAGACTGCACAGAGAAAGGGCAAAGTATAATGAAATCAACAAATGAGAGTTAAGCATTTAAATCTAGAGCAAAAGCAGGAATATTTATAAATGTCTTATAAATGTAAAAACATGCTGCTGTGCTTTTCTGAATGTAGAATATAAGAAAAATAATACCAGCTAATTAAATGAGATCAGTGCTTATCAGGTTTTGTCACTGATTAGGAATGTGGTTGGAACAAAAATCTGCAGCCACAGGGGCGGCACAGGACTGAGTTTGGGAAACACTGATTTAAAAGGACTCTGAGAGGACAAGGAAAAAGATTCTCTGGTCTGATCAAACAAAACGTTCTTTGCAAAACTCCAAGTACTATGTTTAGGGAAGAGCAGACTCTACTCATCACCTGCCTAATACCATTGCTATGATGGTGGAAGCATGATGCTAAGGGTGTGTGTCTCAGGGGTTGGGACAGGTTCAGGACAAATTTCTGACTGTTCTCGTATTGCCCAGACAAAGCCCAAACTTAAACCTCATAGATCATCTGTGGAGAGCAAGCAGAGCTTGGGAGGATCTGCCAGGAAAAATGGGATAAACTGCCCAAATCCAGATGTGCTAGGTTTGTAAAGACTTACCCAAGGAGAATCTAAGCTATAATTGCTCATGAAGGGGCATCTACAAAGTGCTGAATTAAGGGTCTGAAAAGTTAAATGAATGAGATATTTCAGTTTTTCATTTTTAATAAGTTTACGAGCCTTTCTGAAAGTTTTCACTTTGTCATTATGGATTATTGAGTGTAGACTGATAGACAAAAATGGCAAATTTATCCATTTAAAATGAAATCTACAACACATTAAAGGGTGGAAAATGTGAAGGAGTCTGAATCCACTATAAATGTACATGAGGTGCCTGAAAGGAATTCCCATGGAATGCTTAAGGAAATATTATCCTTTTGGAGGTGTGGGCAAATGGTAGGGGGAAAGGCTGGTTGGGTGGCAGGTTAGGTGGCTGTCATGAAACCAGCTACAAACTCTTCCACTCTTTTCTAAACGTTGTACACATACATTAAAAAAAATATATATATTATTTTAAACTCCAAACTCCCAGTCAAGTACCACCAGGCAGCTGGATTTTATTTCTTTGCTTGAGATAACTCTAGGCATCATTCTATTTCAAGAGGAAACAGGAAAACAATAAATACCTCTTTATGTTAACAAGTAATTCATATTCTGCAAAATGTATACAAGAGATTAGGAGGCTCAGAGAAAGATACAAGCCTAATAGGTTCTGCCACAGAGGATAAAGAAGAAAACCAAAGGTTCAAATAACAGCCTAAATCTAAAGTGTAAAGCCAAAAGTCAAATCCATATTAAGATGAGAAATAGAAGCAACAGCAGAACAAGGAAGCAGATAAGACTTAATAGAGAAGAGCTGAAGCAAATGCAGCCGGTGCCTTAGAAAATCCAGTCCAATCTGAATGATCTCTGCTCACAGGGGAGTACAGCAGCAGATTTTATTGAGTAGCCTGAGGCTTTGTATGCAAAGGATGGGGAGATTGCCTTGAGAGAAGGAAAAAAAAAACTTTCCAAAAATAGAAAATACAATAAACCAAGGCTCTTGTGTGTAAAACAATACAAAAAAGGACACAAAACAGATGCAATACATGTTCCACACTATTATCTACTACTTCACTCATTGAGATCACTTTGCATAATGGAGCAAAATGTGCAGTCTTACAAAATCAATCAAACTCTTTAAAAACAAATATTTCAGAACTATAACTAGTGAGTTATGGCCCTAATAAAATGAATTACAGTACTTAGCAGTGAAAGAGAAAGCATAATAACAGAAAATTTAAAAAGGGTTATTTACACTAAGCTTCTTTTGAAAGTATACAGGTCTCACAATTCTGGAAAAAAAAATGACAGGCATTGGAGTCTCATCTGTCACAGTCTGAGTCACAGCCAAAGAAGAAAGAGTCTATTGAGTATCTGGGTTTGAAGTCTTTAGCCGATTGTAACTAATATTCATTTTCTATTCAAAACAACAAATGGATGTCTCAAAAGTGTCTAAATAGTTAATAATAATAATATTTAACCTTCTCCCTGCAACAAACATATTTGTAGAAATATGTGTCAAAAGGCTATGCTGAAAATTAGTGTTCTTCACAAACATGGTGTGGCACTGGAGGAACTCCCACGTAAATCTTGCCATGAGTTTTCCATATTAAATTACTCTCAGGACTTTTTCACATGACAACATATGAGCAACTGGCAGCATCACCAACAAAACAGGTATCAGGAACAAAATAACCCATCTAAGAATGAAGGTCAAGAAAAGAATGGCAGGTGTTTGGTTTAGATGACAAAAAAATCAATCACAAGAAAGATTAATATAACAAGTAAGGCAGATTGTGTCCAGCAGAGATGTGTTCCCTCTATGAAATGTGTATTTTGAAAAATTGCAGCTTTACTGTTATGGACAAACCAAAAAATAATAACATTTCTTTATAAGTTCATTATGTCTACCTGTGCTTTCACCCACTCTTTTCACTCAAGCAGACAGCTAGTGCACATAACCTTTAGCCTGCCAGAAAATCCAAAACATTGGCTGTTCTGATTGAAATACTTGTCTTTCAGTCTCATGTCTTCTCTCTGTGTAAATGTGTATTACTTAAGCTGTTAAAAATATTTTATCTTATACTATGTTAAACCTTAGCATATATAATATGTTAAGCTGGGTCAAATTTGTTCCAATGATGTTGAAAGGGTTAAGATGAAGCACCAGCAAGGATGAAGCCTCTTCTATAGTTTTCCATGAATTACTGCACCTATAGAGGCATCATCAGGCAATGCTCAACAATTCTAGTGATAACCACTGCATCAAATAAAAATAGTTTTATTGACTGTATAAAACCTGCAGGTGGATTACATAAACACAGTCTCTAAGATTCATGTGTAGTTACGGTACAAAAAGCATTCTTTCACCCTTGCCTCAATAATAACTGGTTTACTCCTCTTACAGCTCTTCAAGGATGTCTGAAGTGCCAGTACTGCATAATGTGAGTATTGGCTACCTACTGTAAACAAAACTTACATGTAGCAAAAACTTCAGACTACTCCAAATGACAAGAAGTGCTGCTACTCTATGGTGTTGAGTACCTGTGCATTTCAAGCACAGATTGTACAATATATGTATTTAGATTTCATCATGACTTGCAGCATTGGCCCAGCCTTACATTAAGACAATTAATGTGAACCTCACAAGGAGTGGTATCTATTAGAGGAAGTTTTACTCAACAGTCTGTCCTCTAATCATATAAATAGAAGACACAGCGATGATGAAAGTAAGTTACTATCTAAGTTACTAAATAACAAATTAAAGTAACCCTTTTTCATATATAAATATATATATACAGTGGAACTTCGGGTTACAAACGTCTTGGAACACGTACAAATCAGGTTATGACCAAAAAGTTTGCCAAACTTTTGCATCTGTTCACGATGACACACTCGGGTGATGAACAAGCCAGTTTCCCTTCCGGGTTCGTACGCACCAATGATTTCCGCACGTGTTCAGTCTCTCCCTGTGCATTCGCTGTGAACTCTTTGTGATCTGTTTCATTTCCCTTGTGATTCGTATGCAACGGTGATTTATGCATGTGTTCAGTCTCTCCCTGTACAGTACATTGTTCTCAGTCAGACGTGCATCGCGCAGAGGGACTTAACCTCAAAACTGTAATCTCCTCTCCACCCAGTTCCTCCTTATTTCCTTCATGCCAGAACTCGACTCATGCAAGGTTAGTTTTCTTGGTTGTTAATGGTTAGTTTTTGTTAAATTACGGATTTTTCTAATGTTAATTTTTTCCCCTGTGCTTAAAACTCATTAAAAAAAGTGTTTACAGCGAGTGGTTCGTAAGGCTGTAGCGTGAACTCTTGCAATGTTAGTTTTCTCTGTTCAAGGTTTTCTCAGTGTTATTCAATGTTTTTATATTTAGTTTACTATTACACTGTGCATTCTATGGTATACTGTAATTAACTATTTTTGTGCTTAAAAATCTTTAAAAAAATATATTTACATATAGTTTGTACGGTCTGAAACAGATTAATTGCATTTACATACAATCCTATGGGGGAAATTAATGACCCGAGGTTCCACTGTATTGTCACAGGAGGCTGGGGGCCAGACCCAGCTGGGATGCCTGGAAGGACAGGGAGGCAGTCAGTACGTCCCCCGGGCCGTGAGGGGGCAACCGCCCTGGATAAGCAGAGGACCACAGGGATGGAGCAAGGAGGCACACACCCGTGGGGGCCCATGGCTTCACCCAGGGTGTGCCCCAAGTCACCTAAAGCCTGGGAGCCCTGCACTTCCGCCACACCTGGGAAGGTGGGGGAAGATCCTTCCAGTGACACCCGGAATAGTGTCATCAGGCACCTGAAGCACATCGGGGTGGAAAGAAAAGGGGCCGCCTCACTAAAATCAGGGAGCTAGAGTTGGGAGTTGGAGCAGGACGAAGCTCCAGTGGCTGGCGGAAGAGAGGTGGCCCACAGACAGTGAGAAAGAGGCCTGTGTGGAGGGTGATTGGTGCTAGGAGCACTGTGTGTTGGGCAGACTTTATTTGTAAAAATAAACGTGTGTTTTATAAAGTGCTGGTGTTTGTCTGATGGTGTTCAGATCCACGCTCATAATATATATATTCATAGCATTCGTAGTCTGAATCACGATTTGATTGTATGGGTGGTTACCTACCAGGTAACGGATGTGGTTGGTCTGCAAGTCGGCAAACATCCGCCACACCCTTTCAGTTGTGAGAAGCAGATCATAGAATGTTACATAGTTTACTGTCAAATAATGCAAAGAGTACACGACACGTGTTTCACCCTGTATGCATATACAAACAGTATATATAGTGAACAGTAGAGGAGTAACAGCACCCCCAAATACAATCTCACAGATACAGTCCCGAGTTGAAAATATGACCATTTATTAACAGACTATTTTTGACAAGTTTCTCGCTATTAACACAGCATATTACCACCATTTAACACTTTCTCTTTGCTCTCTCCAGTCCTTTCATCTAATTTTCCATGTTGAGTGTTGTCTCTTTTCTTTCCCCACTCCAACTGTCCTGGATGAAGCAGAGCTGCTTCCTTTATACAGGACCCGGGAGTACTTCTGGTTGCATGATACTGTCTTTTAGAAGCACTTCTGGGTCAGGCAGAAGTCCCATGAAGTCTTCTTCTTCTTCTTTTGGCTGCTCCCATTAGGGGTCACCACAGTGGATCATCTTCTTCCATATCTTTCTGTCCTCTGCATTTTGTTCTGTTATACCCATCACCTGCATGTCCTCTCTCACCACATCCATAAACCATCTCTTAGGCCTTCCTCTTTTTCTCTTCCCTTGCAGCTCTATCCTTAGTATCCTTCTCCCAATATACCCAGCATCTCTCCTCTGCACAAGCCCAAACCAACGCAATCTCATCTCTCTGACTTTTCTCCCAACTGTCCAACCTGAGCCGACTCTCTAATGCACTCATTTCTAATCCTATCCAAGGGTGCCACCCAATGCAAATCTTAGCATCTTTAACTCTGCCACCTCCAGCTCTGTCTCCTGCTTTCTGATCAGTGCCACCGTCTCCAGCCCATACACCATAGCTGTTCTCACTACCGTCCTGTAGACCTTCCTTTTCACCCTTGCTGATATCTGTCTTTCACAAATCACTCCTAACACTCTTCTCCACCCATTCCAACCTGCCTACACTCTCTTTTTCACCTCTCTTCCACAATCCCCATTACTCTGTACTGTTGATTCAAAGTATTTAAACTCATCCACCTTCGCCAACTCTACTCCTTGCATCCTCACCATTCCACTGACCTCCCTCTAATTTACACACATGTATTCTGTCTTGTTCCTACTGACCTTCATTCCTCTCCTCTCTAGAGCATATCTCCACCTCTCCAGGGTCTCCTCAACCTGCTCCCTACTATCGCTACAGATCACAATGTCATCAGCAAACATCATAGTCCACGGGGACTCCTGTCTAATCTTGTCTGTCAACGTGTCCATCACCATTACAAATAAGAAAGGGCTCAGAGCCGATCCCTGATGTAATCCCACCTCCAACTTGAATGCATCCATCACTCCTACTGCAGACCTCACCACTGTCACACTTCCCTCATACATATCCTGTACAACTCTTACATACTTCTCTGCCACTCCTGACTTCCTCATACAATAACAACAACAACAACATTTATTTATATAGCACATTTTCATACAAACAGTAGTTCAAAGTGCTTTACATAATAAAGAATAGAAAAATAAAAGACACAATAAGAACACAAATTAAATCAACATTAATTAACATCGAATAAGAGTAAGGTTCAATGGCCAGGGGGGACAGAAAAAACAAAAAAACTTCAGACGGCTGGAGAAAAATAAAATCTGTAGGATTCCAGACCATGAGACTGCCCAGTCCCCTCTGGGCATTCTACCTAACATAAATGAAACAGTCCTCTTTGGATTTAGGGTTCTCACAGAAGGGCTTGATGAAGATGGTCACATAGAGTTCTGCCTTTTAATCCATCCATCATTGTTGGAGCATCATGAAGCTTTGAGTAGGTGGAGGTGGCACAGGCCACCACCACAAAGAAACCAGAAAAAAAACAGAAAAGAGAGTAGGGGTCAGTACGGATTTTAGAGCCACCATGAATAGTTATTATGATGAATTGAACATATAGAGTATCAGGATTAAGTTAAATTGAAGTTATAGAAAGGCCAATGGTAAAGTAATATGTTTTCAGCAATGTTTTAAACTGCTCTACTGTATCAGCCTGGCGAATTCCTATTGGCAGGCTATTCCAGATTTTAGGTGCATAGCAGCAGAAGGCCGCCTCACCACTTCTTTTATACCACAACTCCTCTCGAGGCACCCTGTCATATGCTTTCTCCAGGTCCACAAAGATGCAATGCAACTCCTTCTGGTCTTCTCTATATTTCTCCATCAATACCCTCAGAGCAAACATTGCATCTGTGGTGCTCTTTCTTGGCATGAAACCATACTGCTGCTCACTAATCATCACTTCACTTCTTAACCTAGCTTCCACTACTCTTTCCCATAACTTCATGCTGTGGCTCATCAATTTTATCCCCCTGTAGTTACTGCAGTCCTGCACACCCCCCTTATTCTTAAATATCAGCATCAGTACACTTCTTCTCCACTCCTCAGGCATATTCTCACTTTCCAAGATTCCATTAAACAATCTGGTTAAAAACTCTACTGCCATCTCTCCTAAACACCTCCATGCTTCCACAAGTATGCCATCTGGACCAAAGGCTTTTCCATTCTTCATCCTCTTCATAGCTGTCTTTATTTCCTCTTTGGTAATCCATTGCACATCCTGATTCATTATCTCCACATCATCTAACCTCTTCTCTCTCTCGTTCTCTTCATTCATAAGCCTCTCAAAGTACTCTTTCCATCTGCTCAACACACTCTCCTTGCTTGTGAGTACTTTTCCATCTTTATCCTTTATTACCCTAAACTGCTGCACATCTTTCCCAGCTTGGCCCCTCCATCTAGCCAATCGGTACAGGTCCTTTTCTCCCTCCTTAGTGTCCAACCTCTCATACAACTCATCATACGCTTTTTCTTTAGCCTTTGCCACCTCTCTCTTTACCTTGTACCTTATCTCCTTGTATTCTTGTCTACTTTCTGCATCTCTCTGACTATCCCACTTCTTCTTTGCCATCCTCCTCCTCTGTATGGTCTCCTGTACTTCCCCATTCCACCACCAGGTTTACCTTTCCTCTTTCCTTTGTCCAGGTGTCACGCCAAGCATCCTTCTTGCTGTCACCCTTACTACATCTGCTGTAGTTTCCCAACTGTCTGGTAATTCTTCACTACCACCCAGTGCCTGTCTCATCTCCTCCCTAAACTCAACCTTGCAGTCTTCCTTTTTCAAATTCCACCATTTGATCCTTGGCTCTGTCCTCACTCTCTTCCTCTTCTTGATCATCCTACAGACCACCATCCTATGCTACTTAACTACACTTTCCCCTGCCACCACTTTGCAGTCTTCATCTCCTTCAGATTGACTCTTCTGCATAGTATGTAATCTACTTGTGTACATCTTCCTCCTTTCTTGTACGTCACCCTATGTTCCTCCCTCTTCTTAAAATACTTATTCACCACAGCCATGTCCATTCTTTTGGCAAAATCCACTATCGTCTGACCTTTTTCATTTCTCTCCTTGATACCATACTTACCTATCACCTCCTTGTCTCCTCTGTTCACTTCACCAGCATGTCCATGTGGCATAGCAGGTCCACAGCTCCCGTCAAAAAGGCCAGTTTTAATAAATAATCACTGCACTTGCGGCTTAGCAAGGGGGTGTGGTGGTGTGTGGCCAAAGCACTTCCTGAGGAGTTTGTGATGTGGGTGTTTCTCACCCAAGTGCACAGGTGAGAAATGGTACGCATCTGTAATTGTTCCCAGGAGCTGCTGATTGCCACGACTACCATGTCCTGTTCATAAACAAGAAGCGCGAGTTGGCTAAAGGAGAAAGAAAAAAGAAAGAGAACAGGAAAGAACGGAAGGTTGTAGAAGTAGGCAAGAAGCAGCGAGGAGAGAGAGCCGGTGTGAGGGAGAAGGAGAGCAACCGAACGAGCAAGAGCAGGCTCGATTGAAAGAAAGCAGGCAGCTGGGAGGTGAGCCTACGAGGAGAGTGCTTGGCTGACACTTGGTGGTGCTGAAGGAACCGGTCACTCCAGCTGAGTGATCAAGGAGCTGGAGTGACCAGCAAGGACGACGACTGGCCGTGGAAGATAGCGGGAGTCGAGAAGGCTTTGGGCTGGTTTAGCCCCAGCGTGAGCGCCTTGCCTGCTGGGGAAATAACCCAAGTCTCGGTCCGGTTTGGAGTCCGATATAGCCAGAAATCAGAGGGCTACCGGACCAGCGTGAAAGGCAGCTGTTCCTGCAGGTAGGCGACTCTCCTGTTGTGAAGCCCTATGGGAGAAGCAGGGGAGCCGCCAAGTAGAAAAGGTAGCATGAAGACACCATGCTTTGGATATTTTATAAGAGACTGCTTCATGCCATTGTTTTAACCACATCGTTTTAAAGGATTTATTATTTTTAACCTGCACTTCATTTCTGTTTCCATCCATCCATCCATCCTCTTCCGCTTATCTGAGGTTGGGTCGCGTGGGCAGCAGCTTAAGCAGAGAGGCCCAGACTTCCCTCTCCCGGCCACTTCTTCCAGCTCTTCGGGAGAATCCCAAAGGCGTTCCCAGGCCAGCCGGAGACATAGTCCCTCCAGCGTGTCCTGGGTCTTCCCCAGGGCCTCCTCCCGGTTGGGCGTGCCCGGAACACCTCACCAGGGAGGCGTCCAGGAGGCATCCTGATCAGATGCCCGAGCCACCTCATCTGACTCCTCTCGATGCGGAGGAGCAGCGGCTCTACTCTGAGCCCCTCCCGGATGACTGAGCTTCTCACCCTATCTTTAAGGGAAAGCCCAGACACCCTGCGGAGGAAACTCATTTCAGCCGCTTGTATTCGCGATCTCGTTCTTTCGGTCACTACCCATAGCTCATGACCATAGGTGAGGGTAGGAGCGTAGATCGACTGGTAAATTGAGAGCTTTGCCTTACGGCTCAGCTCCTTTTCACCACGACAGACCGATGCAGAGCCCGCATCACTGCGGATGCCGCACCGATCCGCCTGTCGATCTCACGCTCCATTCTTCCCTCACTCGTGAACAAGACCCCGAGATACTTGAACTCCTCCACTTGGGGCAGGATCTCTCCCCCAACCCTGAGAGGGCACTCCACCCTTTTCCGGCTGAGGACCATGCTCTCGGATTTGGAGGTGCTGATTCTCATCCCAGCCGCTTCACACTCAGCTGCGAACCGATCCAGAGAGCTGAAGATCACGGCCTGATGAAGCAAACAGGACAACATCATCTGCAAAAAGCGGTGCCCCAATCCTGAGTCCACCAAACCCGGCCCCCTTCAACACCCTGGCTGCGCCTAGAAATTCTGTCCATAAAAGTTATGAACAGAATCGGTGACAAAGGGCAGCCCTGGCGGAGTCCAACTCTCACTGGAAGCGGGCTCGACTTACTGCGGCAATGCGGACCAAGCTCTGTACAGAGACCGAACAGCTCTTATCAGGGGTCCGTACCCCATACTCCCGAGCACCCCACAGGATTCCCGAGGGACACGGTCGAATGCCTTTTCCAAGTCCACAAAACACATGTAGACCGGTCGGGCAAACTCCCATGCACCCTCCAGGACTCTGCTAAGGGTGAAGAGCTGGTCCACTGTTCCGCGACCAGGGCTAAAACCACACTGTTCCTCCTGAATCCGAGGTTCACTATCCGACGGACCCTCCTCTCCAGAACCCCGAATAGACTTTTCCAGGGAGGCTGAGGAGTGTGATCCCTCTATAGTTGGTACACACCCTCCGTTCCCCCTTTTTAAAGAGGGGACCACCACCCCGGTCTGCCAATCCAGAGGCACTGTCCCGATGTCCATGCGATGTTGCAGAGGCGTGTCAACCAAGACAGTCCTACAACATCCAGAGCCTTAAGGAACTCGGTATCTCATCCACCCCCAGGGCCCTGCCACCAAGGAGTTTTTTGACCACCTCGGTGACTTCAGTCCCAGAGATGGGAGAGCCCACCCTCAGAGTCCCCAGGCTCTGCTTCCTCGTGGAAGGCATGTTAGTGGGATTGAGGAGGTCTTGAAGTACTCCTCCCACCGACCCACAACGTCCCGAGTGAAGGTCAGCAGCGCACCATCCCCACCATATACGGTGTTGACACTGCACTGCTTCCCCCTCCTGAGGCGCCGGACGGTGGACCAGAATCTCCTCGAAGCCGTCCAAAGTCGTTCTCCATGGCCTCTCAACCTCCTCCCATGCCCGAGTTTTTGCCTCAGCAACAACCGCAGCCGCGTTCCGCTTGGCCTGCTGGTACCTATCAGCTGCCTCCAGAGACCCACAGGACAAAAAGTCCTATAGGACTCCTTCTTCAGCTTGACGGCATCCCTCACGCGGTGTCCACCAACGGGTTGGGGATTGCCGCCACGACGGGCACCGACCACCTTGCGGCCACAGCTCCGGTCAGCCGCCTCAACAATAGAGGCACGGAACATGGCCCATTGGACTCAATGTCCCCACCTCCCTCGGGGCGTGGTTGAAGTTCTGCGGAGGTGGGAGTTGAAGCTACTTCTGACAGGGGACTCTGCCAGCCGTTCCCAGCAGACCCTCACAACACGTTTGGGCCTACCAGGTCTGACCGGCATCTTCCCCCACCATCGAAGCCAACTCACCACCAGGTGGTGATCAGTTGACAGCTCCGCCCCTCTCTTCACCCGAGTGTCCAAGACATATGGCGCAAGTCCGGCGACACGACCACAAAGTCGATCATCGACCTGAGGCCTAGGGTGTCCTGGTGCCAAGTGCACATATGAACACCCTTATGCTTGAACATGGTGTTCGTTATGGACAATCCGTGGCGAGCACAGAAGTCCAATAACAAAACACCGCTCGGGTTCAGATCGGGGGGGGCATTCCTCCCAATCACGCCCTTCCCGGTCTCACTGTTATTGCCCACGTGAGCATTGAAGTCTCCCAGCAAAGCGAGGGAATCCCAGAAGGTATGCCCTCTAGCAACCCCTCCAGAGACTCCAAAAGGGTGGATACTCCAAACTGCTGTTGGCATACGCACAAACAACAGTCAGGACCCTTCCCCACCCGAAGGCGGAGGGAGGCCACCCTCTCGTCCACGGGGTAAACCCCAATGCACAGGCTCCAGTGGGGGCAATAAGTATGCCCACACCTGCTCGGCCCTCACCGGGCAACTCCAGAGTGGTAGAGAGTCCAGCCCCTCTCAAGGAGATTGGTTCCAGAGTCCAAGCTGTGCGTCGAGGTGAGTCCGACTATATCTAGCCGGAACCTCTCGACCTCGCGCACTAGCTCAGGCTCCTTCCCCTTCAGAGAGGTGACATTCCACGTCCCAAGAGCCAGTTTCTGTAGCCGAGGATCAGACCGCCAAGGTCCCGCCGCCACCACCCAACTCACACTGCACCCAACCTCCTTGACCCCTCCCATAGGTGGTGAGCCCATGGGGAGGAGGACCCACGTTACCTCTTCGGGCTGTGCCCGGCCGAGCCCCATGGGTGCAGGCCCGGCCACCAGGCGCTCGCCATCGAGCCCCACCTCCAGGCCTGGCTCCAAAGGGGGGCCCCGGTGACCCGCGTCCGGGCAAGGGAAAGCGTCGTCCACAGTTTTTATTTTTCATTGGAGGTTTATTGAACCGCTCTTTGTCTCATCCCTCACCTAGGACCAGTTTGCCTTGGGTGGCCCTACCAGGGGCATAAAGCCCCGGACAACATAGCTGCTAGGACCATTGGGACCCCTCCACCACGATAAGGTGACGGTTCAAGGAGGAGTCATTTCTGTTTTAATGGATTATTTATTTAATGACTTTTGAAGCACTGCACTTTATTTATTTGAACACTTTGTTTTTGCTGATTATTGTTTTTAATAAAAGCACTTTCCACTTTTGCACCATCCCCTTGCTTTATTGTGCCTCACTGCCTAGCTCACCAGTAACATTACTGACAGTGTAGGGTTCAAGGGCTCCCGTAAAGACAGATGGGAGCATGGAGCGAACCCACATCGTCACAGTCTATTGAAATCTGCTCCAATCACCACTTTCTGTTCCTTGGGTACACTGTTCATCATTTCATCCAACTCACTCCAAAAATCTTCTTTCTCGTCCATTGAACACCCAACTTGCAGTGCATATGCACTAACAATATTCATCATCACACCTCCAATTTCTAGCTTCATAATCATTACTCTGTCTGACAATCTTTTCACTTCTGAAAAACCTTTGATATACTGTTCCCTCAGAATAACCCCTACCCCATTTCTCCTTCCATCCATACTATGAGAGAACAATTTGAATCCACCTCCGATCCACCTGGCCTTACTCCCCTTCCATTTAGTCTCTTGCACGCACAATATATCAATCTTCCTTCTCTTCATCGTATCAGCTAACTCTCTCCCCTTACCAATCATAATGGCAACTTGTTAAGCCCTACAGCGCCTCTTGGAAGCACCCATGGAATCTAGCATTCCTGACCCATGGGACTACAGTTCCCAAAATGCCCTGTGGGTATCCTCAGAGATACTGTAAACACAAGGATGCTACCATCTAGCATTTTGGTGAAGTAAATAACCCAGGTACGTTGTTCCCTCTGTCCCTTCATTGTATTGGCCTCCCAACAGGTTAAGGATCCTTGATCGAGTCCTTCCGGGATGCCAGCATATCCAATTCTGTTTACCTCCTAGCTGCGGCAGAGATCACCTTGCCTATCTGTTGAGCCGGCCTCCCAGCCAGGTAAACAGCTTTGAGTCAGCCCAGCCGAGACACCAGCCCATGTCTGACATCCATTATAATATACTGTATAGTATATTTATTTATTTGATTGTTTATATATATATATATATATATATATATATATATACATATACATATATATAAACACAAGGTATGAAAAAAAGTGCAAAAGAACAGAAGAAACTCAAAACTTTTCTTTTTAAGCCTACATATACACAATGTGCACATATACACATTTGGAACTGATGTCTTTTGGGTGGGGGTATTAGCCCACTTGCACACGTTTTAAGTTCCTCAGAGTGCTCCCTTACTCAGCACCTTATCTTCTCCCTTAGTTTAAACTCCAATTTTAATTCCTCATTTTGTCTTTGCGTTCAACCAAACTCCTCATTCATTTTCGTGTCAGATGCGGACACCTTTTGTCTTCAGAGATTCCATGCTTGAATTTTATCTAATGGCTCCCAATGTACTTGCAACGGTCTAAAAAGTACTTGCAACGGTCTAAAATTATCACCTAGGATAATGAAGAACAAAATACATCATATAAAATAAATAGTACAATTTTAATCTCCATAAAAGAGAAAAACCACTAACTTTTATTGTTAAACATCTAAATCTCATTTTCCCATCATCTTTTCCTGATGAGGGTCACATTACACAGCAATTTCAAAACTATTTTAACTGATACATATGTTTTTTCAAAGACATAGGTGTCAGAGTAATTGGTTCTGCTGTGTTTAATGTTTGCAGTAACCTCCTTTTAGCATAAATCCATCCATTCATTTTCCAACCCGTTGAATCTGAACACAGGGTCACAGGGGTCTGCTGGAGCAAATTCCAGCCAACACAGGGTGCAAGGCAGGAACCAATTCTGGGCAGGGTGCCAACCCACCGCAGGACACACACGCCAAGCACACTCTAGGGCCAATTTAGAATCGCCAGTCCACCTAACCTGCATGTCTTTGGGAGGAAACCACGCAGACATGGAGAGAACATGCAAACTCCACTCAGGGAGCAACCGGGAAGCGAACCCGGGTCTCCTAACTGCAAGGCAGCAGCGCTACCACTGCGCCACCGTGCTGCCTTTAGCATAAATATTAGTAAGAAAAAGAAAAGTTTAATAAGATTGGAGACCACTATGGCAGGGATTGTGAATCTATAAAGAAATTCTGTCATCTTTAGTTCTTCATTTTCCATTATGAGATGTTTACTGGGATGGTTATTGCAAATTTTTAATTTTTTTTTAATTGCTCGTGGTTTAGTTGAGTTTGCCATGTATTAAGGGTCATTATCATACTGGAGGTTGCACCAGCTTTCTGGCAGAAGAAACCAGCATGTATTATCATACTTAGTGGAGTCATGATGTCTTTGATCTTAATTACAGTTTCAGGGCAAGTGGCAATTGAAAAATCCCCAAAACTCAATGAAGCACCCCATATTTTACAGAGGGTCGGAGGTTCTTCTCTTTGTATGTAATCCTCTTCTGATACCATACCTACTGATAGCGTGAGACAGCGAATAGTTTAATTGTGGTTTTATTTGTTCATGGTATCTGGTTCCAATCAAAGTCCAATGGAGTTTGTAAAACTACAGCTGTTTCAATTTGTTTTGTGTTGTCAGTAAGGCATGTCATCAGGCAATTCATAACTCTCTGATCCTGTTTTGTCTGTGTAGGTGGCCTGTTCCACATAGCACTTAATGATCCTCTGTCTTTCCTGTCAGCCTGCTTGTAATCATGGCTCAGCTATTGGTTTGTGCACCCTGTCTGCTCAGTCTGGTGGGTGGTGGCTGCCCTTTTTTACCCCTCTCTGTATCAGACGTGAATGCATGAACAGCCGACAACACTACCCAGGAAGCTGCACAATGTACACTTTTGTTGTGTAGTTTGTGTATGCTGTCATCCTGGCAGATCCCATATTTAAATGTTATTTTACTCTCATGGAGTGAGATACCCTGTTGTTTCAGTTTGTCTCTTGAACCCAAGCTGTTATTGTTGCCAGGACCTCATGTTTTTAATTTTTTTTAATATAACTCCAGTTCAGTCTACCTTTTAGGTGCTTGAACTCTACTACTATTAAAATAGTGAACCAGCGGGCATAAAAAACACATTTTTTTTGATAATTTTTCATTCACCTGACTGTATTGTGAATTATTATTGACAACTGTTAATAGTAATGTAAAGCTATGAATAATTACACTTTTATTCAACACACAGTAATCTTATGTGCTCTGTAATTACAAGACCCTATTGCTGATTTGTTTTAATTCATATGGCCACATTAAAAAGATTCTTCAAACTTTTAATTATTAGAAAAGTTAATAGCAAAGTATGAAAAGCTGGTAAGGTATGGAGTGGAATTTTTTTAAATGGAACATTTGTGTGAGTTAAATGGCCCATTTCTCTCCTTGTTTTTAGCTTTATTACCTCAATCCAGAAACTCCCAATAGGGAAGGTATTTGATAACTTTTCTTATCCAATTATTTTTAAATATTTTGGGTGTTTAAGCTGTTGCTTACTAATTATCACACAAGTGGAAATGTCGCTGAAGCAGCGGCTGAACTTTAGAACACATTGTCATTTGCAGCTGTGTCTGCTCTTTGTTAACATTCATTATATGAATGCAGTTAAGGTGGCAAACACTTCAGAAAAGAAGCTAAAGAAAAAGAAAATGAAAAATTATGTATCTTGAAATCTTTTTCAAAAAATACAAAACACACATTACAGGCTCATTCTATGTAAAGAATACAGAGTACAGAAAATGGGCAACTAATGGAGCCAATGGTTCCATTTACAACAGTAGTCATTCATTTTATTTCAACAGTGACAATTAACAAAGAGCAGGGCACAATATAAATATTTACATATAACGATTTAAAAGGACATGTGAAAATAAAGGAGCACAATGTCAGTCAGTCAGTCATTGTCCAGCCCACTATACCCAAACACAAGGTCACGGGGGTCTGCTGGAGCCAATCCCAGCCAGCACAGGGCTCAAGGCAGGAACAAATCCCAGGCAAGGTGCAAGCCCACCACAGGGCACACACACACCAGGGACAATTTAGGATTGCCAATGCACCAACCCAGCAAGTCTTTGGACTTTGGGAGGAGACTGGAGCACCCAGAAGAAACCCACACAGACATGGGGAGAACATGCAAATTCCACGTAGGGAGGACCTGGGAAGCAAACACAGGTCTCCTTACTGCGAGGCAGCAGCGCTACCCACTGTGCCACTGAGGAGCACAATGTTAATAAACAAAATCAGAAAAGCACAATAGATATAGACATTTTTAAAGATAACAGGACTCTAAATTAACACAGGAGCCTTGTTTAAAGTTAAGCCCACTGTGGACTGAGATAAGTAGCTGTGGCCTGGACATTCCAATTTATTTCTCGTGGTCTTAGGCAAAATTTAAAGGAAAGATGTTCGCATTTTATATTTTGCCTATTTATTGTACAGAGCTCTTGGAAGGTATGAAATTTCTATGTGTCTTTTTGAAAAGTGTTTTTAGGCTTTTAGGAAAACAAGCACTTTACCAACAAACATTCAGTACAGCCATTGTGCTTCTGCTGACACCCAAATGAATAAACACTTTGGTATCACGGAGAGCAGTTTGCCAGATGAGTATTGCACTTTGAACATCACTGACTAGAAATGTTTCTCTTAACCTAAACCAAAGAGAATGTGGGTGACAATTATTTTGTTGTTATATTAGTTTCCAAGACAATGTGTGGAAAAACAATTTGATCTCATATTTTCCTAAAACAAAAATGTTGTTTTAACAAATGCCGAGGCAGTATGTGCAAGGCAATTTTCGTTCATCCTTTTTCTACAGTTTTATGACAATAAATGAAATTACAGGTAGGTAGGTAGATAGATAGATAGATAGATAGATAGATAGATAGATAGATAGATAGATAGTGTCAGGGATGCCAGGGGCAACGACCCGGCATGGACGCCGTGAGGGACCGGAAGAGGGTCAAAGCCCACCCTGGATCACGTGGGGGCCACCTTCCTGGTTGCTCTGGGGGCCACGGGTATAGGGCATGGAAGCTCCACCCTGTAGGGGCCTGTGGTCACCGCCAGGAGGCGCCCCAATGCCTTGGGGACCTGTTACCCCAGCACTTCTGCCACACCAGGAAGTGCTGGGGGGAAGACTTAGGACGGCACCCGGAGAGCTGCCGGGAGGACAGCCGGCACTTCCGCCATGCTTGGACGTGGCCAAGGGAGGAATGCCAGGAACACCTGGGGCTCATCCGGGGACTGTATAAAAGGGGCCGTCTCCATTCATTCAGGCAGAAGTCGGGTGGAAGAGGACGGAGCTGGAGGGAGGACTAGAGGCGGCCAGGAGAAAGGCAGTGGAACTGTGTGACCTGGACTTTGGGGAATCAGTGCTGGAGGCACTGGGGTTGAGAGTGCACGTAATTATTGTACATAATAGTGTAAATAAACAGTGTGCGGTGAACTGAAGATGTCCGTCTGTGTGTCCGGGCCAGCGTCCAAAATAGATAGATAGATAGATAGATAGATAGATAGATAGATAGATAGATACTTTATTAATCCCAAGGGGAAATTCACATACTTCAGCAGCAGCATACTGATAAAAAACAATATTAAATTAAAGAGTGATAAAAATATAGGTAAAAACAGATAATAATTTTGTATAATGTTAACTTTTACCCCCCCGGGTGGAACTGAAGAGTCGCATAGTGTGAGGGAGGAACGATCTCCTCAGTCTGTCAGTCGAGCAGGACAGTGACAGCAGTCTGACGCTGAAGCTGCTCCTCTGTCTGGAGATGACACTGTTCAGTGGATGCAGTGGATTCTCCATTATTGACTGGAGCCTGCTCAGCGCCTGTAGCTCTGCCACAAATGTCAAACTGTCCAGCTCTGTGCCTACAATAGAGCCTGCCTTCCTCACCAGTTTGTCCTGGCATGAGGCATCCCTCTTCTTTATGCTGCCTCCCCAGCACACCACCACGTAGAAGAGGGCGCTCACCACAACTGTCTGATAGAACATCTGCAGCATCTTATTGTAGATGTTGAAGGATGCCAGTCTTCTAAGGAAGTATAGTCGGCTTTGTCCTTTCTTACACAAAGCATTACTATTGGCAGTCCAGTCCAATTTATCATACAGCTGCACTCCCAGATATTTATAGGTCTGCACCCTCGGCACACAGTCACCTCTGATGATCACGGGTTCCATGAGGGGCCAGGGCCTCCTGAAATCCACCACCAGCTCCTTGGTGTAGGAGTAAACAATGCCTAATTTCACACAAGCTAGTAATACATGTAATACATGTAAAAAGTTTTATTAAAATGCATGTAATACTTCATCTCAAGCAGCATGATTCAAAGTTAACTGCAGCCTTCCTGTTGTATCATTTTCTTTTTGTTTCTTATTTTTTGCCTTTTATTTAGGTCTTTGGGGCAACACCTTCCACACTTGCCAGTTATGTTGGTTTTGTCGTTCCATGTAAGCACCTGCAAGTGGCATCCCATTTTGATGTATGCTTGCTATAGCAGATTCATGATTCTTTTGTGCATGTTATTCCTTCTTCTTATATACGTTGTCACACACGTGCGTTTAGGAGACAGCTAAAAGGCCTGGGGAACTGTAATGCTACACCAGACCAGGGGGTGGCAGAGTGTGCTGACTGTCTCTCTCAGTTTCTTGCAGACCATTCCCGGGAAATTTCAGCAGGTTACGGCACCTCTGATGACATCACTTCCAGCTCCGTTGCCTCCAATAATGTCACTTCCAGCTCCGGCACCTTTGATGACGTCACTTCCGGTTCTGGACTAGATGACATAATTTCCTTCCCCAGCCCTTAAATCCGCCATCTTACCTCCAAATAATCAGTTCTGTTTTGGATTCAGTCTTGTGAACATCTCTTTTCAAATATTTCAAAAACTTTTGCAGCTGGGAAATAATATACAGGTGGCTGCCCCTAACCTTTATGATGTCTGGAGACTCATTCTTATTACAACGTCAAAATGAACATTCATGAGGAAGACTATGCCTTTATTATATTCAGAAGGAGAAAAACACAACGGGATTTAATGTGAACTGAACACGACTGCTATCCTGCTCTCTCATTCTCACCTTCTCCCTTCTAGCATGATAAAACAAAAAATAAATTGCTACCTGGAAACACATTATAATATTCTGTCTAAAAATCTGCATTTTAACATTTAACGCGACACTGGCATTATAGTCTAATGTTTTATGGCTAACCAGCATCTGTCTGCTAACAATTTCACTTGAGTGTAAAGTGTTAGAACTGCTTAATGTTTTCCTACTGTATGTCTATAGTTATTTTGGCAGTTATGTTTGCATTATTTCATGCCTATTGTACAAAAAATAACTTTCAGCATAACAATAACGTGAGAACATAACTATTTATTAAACATTATAAAGCATATGCAAAAGTCTAAAGCCATCTGGTCATTCAAAGTAAGTCATCATCCATCCATCCATTATACAACCTGCTATATCCCAACTACAGGGTCACGGGGGTCTGCCGGAGCCAATCCCAGCCAACACAGGGCGCAAGGCAGGAAACAAACCCCGGACAGGGTGCCAGCCCATCACAGGGCGTAAGTCAACATATTCAACACATTAGTATATGAACTTCAGACCTCCTCTGTACTTCACTAATGTAATAAAGCATTAATGTGGGATTTTTTCCTGCACATTTCTCCTACTTTTAATTGAAAAAGAAAAAAATTATAAGGTGGCATGACTCTACCTAACTTTCAGTTTTGTTACTGGGCAGCAAATATATAAGCTATAAAAACCTGGACATTAACACAAATAGATGAACATACACAGGCCTGGCCTGCAATAGAAATGAAATCCTGCAGCTCTTGCTTTCTATCCCAATAAATACAAGTTATCGCCAATATACTAACAACCCAATTGTGCTTAGCTCACTCAGAATATGGAACCAATATAGGAAGCACTTCAAGATAGAGAAGCTTTTATCTGTGGCACCTCTGCATGAGAACCACCTTTTTCCACCCACTCAAACGTACGCAGTTTTTAAGGTCTGGAAAACATTCAGGATTAAATCACTTAGAGGTCTGTACATAGATGTCTTCACATCCTATGAACAGTTACACTCCAGATTTAACTTTCCATCAATACAATTCTTTCACTACCTCCAAATGAGAAACTTTACTAAGCAAAACCTGCCCAATTTTCCTCATCTCCCAACTACGTCTATTCTGGAAAAAATATCGATCAGTCTTGAGGACTCAGACAACATTTCTGTAACATATAAAAACATTTTAAAGTCCCTGCCTTTTAAAGATCCCAGAGTACAGTGGGAAAAGGATCTCTTACTTAACATTTCAGAAAAGGAGTGGAAGGTAGCAATGCACAGAATTCATTTGAGCTCCTTATGCGCAAAGCATACTGTACGATTATACAACTTAAAATTATCTATTGAGCAAATCTATCTCCTTTAATATCATCCAAAATGTTTCCAGTACAAGATCCAAACTGTGAACGTTACAACCAAGTTCCAGCCTCATTGAGTCATATGTTTTTGACGTGTAACAAATGAACCCCATTCTGGACCAAAATCTTTAAACGCTTTGCAGAGACAGCCATGGTGTTACAATCCCTCCTAATGCATTAACAGCTGTGTTTGTTGTACTTCCTGATGGGCTTAAAGTGGCGAAGGACAAACAAACTGTAATTGCATTTACTACACTATTGGCATATAGACATATCTTGTTCAAATGGAAGAATCCTAACCCACCTCTTTTAAGTCAATGGGTAACTGATGTTATATACTATTTGAAACTGGAAAAAATCAAATTCTCACTTAGAGGATCTGTACAAACTTTTTCAAAACCTGGCAGGATCTAAACATTTTAGAATAAGCATTTAAATTGAGGAAGCTGATTCTCTTCCCTTTTTCATTCAATCTATATTTATTTATTTTTCCTGCTATTTAAGTTTTACTCTGCTGGCCTAGCTCTCTTTCTCATGGGTGGGGGTTGATTTGATTCAAACCTAGTTTTGTTAAACTTGACTTGTTTGTATAGCATGTTTTTTGATTTAAAATAAATTCAATAAAATGTAAAAAAAAAAAAAAAGTGAATTGGTGATTAACTGGAAGAATGACTGGATTGATATAAAGAAGATGAAAGTGTTAACAAATGATTAATTCAGCATCAAAGCAAAATGTCTTGTAAACGCTAGCATTTACTTATTTGGCTAACACCTTTATCCTAATGTGTCTTATGATATTTGTGATACAATTGATTACCTTTCTTTTGTTTTTCTAGTTGGAGCACAGGTAGGTCAAGTGACCTGCTCATAGTCACGTAGTGTCCGTAGTGGGATTTAAACCCACAACCTCAGAGCTTGAAGTCCAGAGCCTTAACCACTACACCTCATTGCCTGCACTATTTGCAATCCATGTGTACCTCTGAAGCTCGGCACTCCACCTTTCTTCTGTATGATCTGTATCTCATACTTCTGAGAAGTGAGTGAACCAGTGAACATCTAACAAGACTGCTGAGGACCTGAAATCATTATAAAGGTTGGTGTGGTATTCAAAGTGCCAAAGAAAAGATAGGCAGTTTTGTTCTGAATTTTTCCATTAGGAGTCTTGCAGTCAGCACATACTTTTCTTTAAGACCACTTTTTTAGGGTAATCATATAAGAAGATTCCCATTTATTTGTTATATGACATTCTCTTTTATTCTCACCTTACACCAGAGGTCCCCAACCTTTCTATGCCAGGCACCCCTTGAAAATGTTTGATTTATGTTCACAACCCCTACAGAAGTAATAGCACATTTAAAGATGAAAAAATCAAACTTCTTATTTTTGAACCACAAACTGTACCACATGCAGTGCTGAGGGTGAATTAACAGAACTAAAAAAATAAGCTTTTAACTCAGTGCATAAAATTAAATGTAAATTGAGTAATTTACCTTTATAAATCTCAATAATCTTGTAAATGTGTCCTATTGTAGTGAAATTGTAAATGTGTGAAACTTAGACACTTAATTCATTGGGGTATCCCGTAACACATCAAACCCCGCAAGTAAATGACACACATTTTACAACTGAGGACTTTGGGGGATTAGAGATCCCTATGAGGCAACGGGTGCCACATGCCACTAAGCAATGAAACACAGTCAACAAACTTTGTCCACTAATGTTTAAAATCAGATGGGCTGCACAGTTAAAATTGCAGCGCTACTGCCAGGACCATCAGCAAGTGACATGGACTGAGTATAAGCAGCCAGTGTTGCATCCAGTTCAGTCCTCAATGTCCGCATCTAGCAAAAATCTCAGTCAAACATTGAAATCAGCGTTCTTTCACGATCAGGGCTTGCATGGAAATCAATACTAGACCTAACCCATCTCTATGGATCATTGCAAGGTCCAAATTCCATTCTCTTAAAAAATGTTATTGCCCATTATGAACACACCACTGCAGTAAGGCACCCGCGAGAACATGCATTCCTCTGGCTCATTCACAGGTTACAACTGCGGGTGCAATACTTGATTCTTTTCATATCATATGACAGGGACATGAACTAATAAATGACATACAAATGACAGCGCACTGTAAGACACCAGTTGCACCATGATAAAGTCGGACAACACACCTCACTGAATTTTGGTGAATCACGACGCAGCCTTAGTCTTTGCTGCACCCCCTAAAACGCCATCTCGCCCCTGCCTTAGAAGACGATGTCAGGAATTTGTGTAAACCATCATGTGTGAAGCCAGAAGAGTTATACTACCGGGGTACTTTATGCTCTCTGTAGAGAATCCTTTGTGTATAGCGTCCATCACCTTTGTGAGCTGTGTGCGTATTCTCCCTCTGTTCAGACTGAGCTCCTTTTAAGTTTTCAGAAGCTGCAGGGGAGAATTTACCATGCAGAGTCTGGATGTAGACATTGACAAGCAGTTTGCAGTCTCCTTGAAAACAGTGCCATTAAAACATACTAAGTAGAGTTTCTGTCATCTCCATGGACTGTTGCATTTCATCAAGGCCTTCAGACATCTTGCCAGGTTTCCACTCACGTACCCTGCTCAGTGTTGTGATTTTCGATGACTCTTCTGTAAGACCTGAAGGCCACTATCTCACTTCTCAAACCTTATTATCTTTTGGAAATATGTTATGTGATGAAAATAATAATAAAAAACAGAACTGTTTGTTAGCATCTTAACTACACTATATACAAAAAGTTAAGACTTTTCTATCTCTTACGGATCTTGAGAAAGTTATTCATGCTTTAATCTTTTATCGGCTTGATTACTGAAACTCATTGTATTCTGGGATCAGCAAATCCCTGATATGGTTGCAGTTGGACCAGAATGCTGCTGCCCAGTTTTTGGTCAGGGCAAGAAAGTTTGATTATGTTTCTCCAATTTTAGCCTGTTTACACTTGCTGCCTTTTAGTTTCAGAGTTGATTTTAAAATTTTGCTGCTGGTTTTTAAGTCAATACATGGGTATGCTCCCTTTTATTTATCTGAATTGTGTGTTATACACCAGCCATCCAGAGAGCTTAGATCTACCAGTCAGTTGTCTCTTGTTGTCCCTCATACTACGTGCAAAACTAAGGGGATAGGGCTTTTACAGCTGCTGCACCTCGTCTGCAGAACTCTTTACCTAACTACATTAAGGAGTCACCTTCAAACTGTTTAAAATGGGATTGAAGGAGTATTTCTGTTCTCTAGCTTTTTTTGACCTTCAGTGATACTGATGGTTCTTTCCTCATAGTCATTTGTTTGTTTTCGATCTACTGATGGTTTTGTATTATGTTTTATTATATTTTATTGTATTTATTTTATTTATGTTTATTGTATATTTGATTGTGAAGCACTTTGGCCAAAGTATTACTGATGTTGTTTTAAATGTGCTCTATAAATAAATCAACATTGACTGTTGTGGTCTATGGCCGGTTTGTTACCACGGCCAATACCCCCAGGCCACCAGATGGAGCTCTCCCTGCAGCATGGAGGTGCCCCAGATGCCAGCAGGGAATTATGGACCATGGAGTTTTCCCTTACAAACCTGCTGGATACCCCAGGGGCCAACAGAGGATGCTGCAGGGAGGAATAGAGAGTCATATGTGCCCTATAACCCAGGAAGTGCATCATAGGCAGAGCGACAGCAGAAGTGACGTACTTCCGGGATGAAGAAAAGGACTTTTTATCTGACCCAGAAGTGATAAGGATCACATAAACTGGGGACTGGAACACTTCCGGGTCAGGGACTATAAAAAGACTGTGACAGCTCCCAGACGGCGAGCTGAGCTGGGTGGAAGGGTGGCAACGCGTCTGGGAGTGGAGGATTGATTATTGTATTTGTGATTGATTATTGGATGAGTATTGTGGAGGAGAGGGTGCTTTGTGCACTGTGGCTTATCAATAAAGTCATCTTTTGGACTTTTATCTGGTGTCTGGTGTATTGGACAAGGGTTCAAGGGAGCGATAGCGCCCCCTGTCTGTCACACTGTATACAGTAACTACAGCATATAGAAAACACTTGATCTAGGTGAGTTATAATTCAAAATAATGAAGTGGTTAAAAAATGTGTCCTTATACACTTTAGATCTCTTAACATGAATTGTCCTCAATGGCATCCAATTAAATGATAAGCCATGAATGTAGGCATTTAACAAAGAGGGGGAATGGCTGACTAACAGTGTAATTCAAGGCAGTGTCAAAGAGTAGGGCTAGATTATTATATGTCCTGAAACAAATATTGATTTCAGATAATACAATGATTATTGCCTTTGTCTGGATCTAATTTTAATGTTTTATTATTGAACTAGCCACAAACAGTATCTCTGCTCTATTTACTTTGTTATGCTAAAGAATGATTACCCCTTTACTGTTTTAGAATTTTTTAATTATAATACAAAGGAAAAGAAAATGCAAAAATAAACAAAAACATACAATCACACATCAGTTATTTTTAGGTTTTTATTAATATTTTTATTAAGGTACAGAACAAACGCATTTAAAGTTTTAACTTGCTTTTCTGATAGTTTACATTACATGCATCAAATTAATAAATATATTAACTGTCATCTGTTATCTCAAAGTGTATACGAGTCCTATCGAACATTACTTGTAACTGTGTAGATTTATTTTATTCTTTAATAGATGCATCTAATTTTTTAATGTTTTGCTAAATTAAAATGTGTGTCAGCTTTCATGGCATACTACATGGTCTTTTTTTAATCTTTTTCATATATTCACAATACCTATTGAATTAACATAATCATTTCAAAATGGAGTACGGGAATAACTCCAGTCTCTTATTGGACATTTTTGTATTTTCTAAATAGATGTGTCTCAGAGAAGGTTGTTAGTGTTTTTTTGGTTCTGTTGTTTTGCAAGTCAAACATTAGATCTGGTTACTGGGTTTTAGCATAATTATTTTCAGGGTGTTTGGTTTTATCTTCAGTTCATGGCTTTGTGCATAAAAAGACATATCTGTTTTAGCTACAGAGCAAATATTAATGATCAAAAAATAGGCAGTAATGTTACTGAAATAACCATTAATTTTGAATTTTAAATTTTAGCAAAAGAATATTTGAACTTCTGTGGTTTTCTTAGTATTAATCAATGTGAAAAAAGATTAGAATGGTAAAAATGATGCTGATGATGTGCAGTTACTCTAAAAATTTGTTTATTTAACTTTTTGAGCAATTCTTTTCTCACTCAAAGGCACAGTAAGTAAGCAAGAGTTAACATCCCTTTTAGATCAAATTAAAAATACAGTACAGTTCATTTGATTACAAACTTAGCATTATTTTATTCCTAATTGTTCAGCTATCCACTGAAAAATGAGCTCTAGTTTTTCACAAAATGCCAAAGAACATGATAATAATAGGTGGTGTAGTACAAATATTTAAGAAATCACTTTAGACCTCAAGGTTCATTTTACTCATTTTGTCTTGATGTTTTGGTATTACACATTTTCTGATTTTGACCTTTTCAACTAGCTGTTTGCCTAAGGTTATGTTTATCCTTATCCCCTAAAAAAATTAATAAGTTCTGTTTGACTTTATAAAAAAGGCAAATACAACCATAATACCAGTAGCTGTAAAATGCACTAGTGCTGACATTCTGATGGTCAATTTCAGTTTAGAAGTTTGGGAGAAGAGCAAAATACTCAGGATTGTGGAAACTGTACAGGGATAAAGCTTGTGTCACACACAAAGAAAAGGGTTCAAAAGAGACGGCTTAGGGAAGAGACCATCATAGGAGAGGAATTTTTTGGTTTTATGCCAGGTAGGTGATGCAGCCTTTACATTGAGACAGCTCATGAAGAAGCATTGAGAAAAGCATAAAGGATTGCATACAGTGATTATTGATTTGGAGACGGCTTATGTTTGAATGCCACGTCAAGAGGTCTGGAGGTGCATGAGAGAGAAAGGAGCACCAGAGAAGTACGTGAGAATTGTCCAGGATATGTATGAAGGAGTGAGGACTCAGGTTAAAAGCAGTGTCAGGGTAACAGACAAGATACCAGTTAGAGCAGACATGATAGCATGTCTGCACCAGGGATCTTCTTTAAGTCCTTACCTCTTTGTTCCAGTAATGGATGTGCTGTGCTTTTACTGATGACATTGTGTTGTGTAGCACCAGAAAAGAAGAAATTGAAAGAATAGAGAAGGACACTGGAATATAGAAGATTGAAGATAAATAAGAAGAAAACAGAATATATATGGTTTAATGATGATCAGGGTTCAGAAGTTAACCTGCAGTGAGAGGAATTGAAAAGAGTGGATGCATTTGAATATTTAGAATCAGTGGTAGCCCAAGATGGAAAATTAGATGCAGAGATAACCCACAAAATGCAGGTTGGATGAACTATTTGGAAAAATGTTTTAGGAGTACTGCGTGTTCAAAGTATTAAGGCAAAGGTTAAAGGTAAGGTTTTTAAGACAGTGGTAAGAGCAGGAATGATGCATGGATCAGAGACATGGGCAGCAAAGGGAGTGCAAGAAAAAAAAATTTAATGTGTCAGAAATTGAAATGTTGAGATGGATGTGTGGGGTTACAAAAAAGTTCAGAATAAGACACGAGACAATCAGAGGTACAAGAAAAGTGAGATCTAGGAAAGTACAGGACAATAGGTTGAAGTGGTATGGATACATGATGAGGAGAAACATGGAATATGTGGGCAAAACAGTGATGGGAACTGAGGTACAGGGTAAGAGAAAGTGAGGAAGGCCAAAGCAAAGGTGAATGGATAAATTAAAAGAAGATCTGAAGGAAAAGGGCCTGACTGGGGAGTTGGTGCAAGACCAAGCTGTATAGAGAAAAGCACATTGACCCCCTCATAGAATTGGGAATATATTAAGAAGATTCTAGCAATGCTATTTAACTTTTACATCATTTGAGATGGTTAAAATGCTTTACAATTAAAGAAAAACATACAACACTGTTTTGGATTTCTCACCTTCAAGCTGTGGTTTGCTACACACTACAGATTTTTCTTATAGTATTCATCGCCATATGCAAGGTAATGTGCCTTATGTCAAAGTTATGTACAGCTCCATGTAATTCCAGCTCATTTATTATACTCTTAATACTCCTAGCATTAAGGCAAACAAATGTGAATGTATTACTTATTCAACTATGACACTTCAACATTGGGCTAAAATTCATTTATTATGTGTTGTGAACGCTGGCCCCGGCACAGACAGACGAACATCATATTTTCACCACACACCATTTATTAAGCAACACTATTTACAAGTTTGTGCTCACGTGCACCCCAGTGCCTTCTCGCACCGATTTCCCCAAAGTCCAGGCCCACAGTCTCTTGTGCCTTCCTGGCCGCCTCCTGTCCTCTCTCTCTCCAGCTCTGTCCGCTTCCTCCCGACATCCACCAATGACTGGAGGGAGGCGCCTATATAATGCTCCCGGATGAGCCCCAGGTGTTCCCAGTATCCGTTCCTTGGCCACGCCCCAGCGTGGCGGAAGTGTCGGCTGTCCTCCTGGCCGCTCTCCGGCGCCACATAAAGTCTTCCCCGGCACTTCCTGGTGTGGCGGAAGTGCCGGGCTCCCGGGATAATTAGGCACTGGGGCACCGCCTGGCGGTGGCCACGGTCCCTACAGGGCTGGGCTTCCAAGCCCTGTACCCGAGGCCCTCTGCATATCCAGGACGGACGCCCCCATTCGGTCTGAAGGAGGCACTCGCCCTCCTCTGGCCCTCCAAGGCGTCCCGGCCGGGCTCCAGCCCCAGCCGAGGACCGTACGGGATACACCGGCATCGGGCGCCGCCTGGCGGTGACCACGGGCCCCTACAGGGCTGGGCTTCCAAGCCCTCCACCCGTGGTCCCCAACAGAACCAGGACGGACGCCCCTTCGCGGTGTGGAGGAGGCACAAGCCCTCCTCACGTCCTCCAAGGCGTCCCGGCCGGGCTCCAGCTCCGGCCAGCGACTGCACGGGATAAACCGGCATCGGGGCGCCGCCTGGCGGTGGCCACGGGCCCCTACAGGGTATGGCTTCATTGCCCTCGACCCGTGGCTCCCAGCAGAACCAGGACGGACGCCCCCTCGCGGTGTGGAGGAGGCACAAGCCAGGACATCACTGCACCAGCATAAGATCTGACAGTGAGTTCAAGGATTTCATCCTGATACCTAATGGCAGTCAAGGCGTTGTTGTCTAGCCTGTAGAGGTCTGTAGTGACCATCACTGACTCACCACCAAACCGGTCATGCTGAACGATGTTACAGGCAGCATAACGTTCTCCACAGCTTGTCCAGACTCATTCACGTCTGTCACATGTGCTCAGGGTGAACCTGCTCTCTTCCGTGAAAAGCACAGGGCGCCAGTGGTGGACCTGCCAATTCTGGTATTCTATGGCAAGGTGTCTGTTTCTGATTGTTTAGTCAGAGACATGCACACCAGGGGCCTGCTGAGGTCATTTTGTAGGGCTCTGGCAGTGCTCATCCTGTTCCTCCTTGCCCAAAGGAGCAGATACCGGTCTTGCTGATGAGTTAAGGACTTTCTACGGCCCTGTCCATCTCTCCTAGAGTAAACTGTCTGTCTCCTGGAATCTCCTCCATGCCATTTAGACTGTGCTGTGAGACACAGTAAACCTTCTGGCAATGGCGCGTATTGATGTGCCATCCTGGGGAAGTTGGATTACCTGTGCAACCTCTGTAGGGTCCAGGTATCATCTCATGCTACCAGTAGTACCAGCCAAATGCAAAACTAGTGACAAAA
The DNA here is from genome assembly GCF_016835505.1 of Polypterus senegalus. Taxonomy (NCBI): domain Eukaryota; kingdom Metazoa; phylum Chordata; class Cladistia; order Polypteriformes; family Polypteridae; genus Polypterus; species Polypterus senegalus. The sequence goes on along the minus strand of NC_053154.1, from coordinate 135,283,549 downwards.
CAGTCAGAAAAGATGAGGAGGGAAAAATGTCAGTGGCCTCCGCCTGTTAAGACATTCCTGTTTTGGGGGTCATCTCATTGTTGCCCCTCTAGTGCATCTGTTGTTAATTTCATTAACACCACAGTAGCTGAAACTGATTAACAACCCCCTCTGCTACTTAACTGACCAGATCAATATCCCAGAAGTTTAATTGATTTAATGCTATACTCTGATTAAAAAGTGCTCCTTTAATTTTTTTGAGCAGTATATATTAATCATATCAAAATCTTAAATTAAAAAAAAACCTAAATGTATATTATACCACACAATTACAAGTCTATAGTAACTGCTACCTTTAAATACCTCTATAGGCACATGAGAAAAGAAATAGACTTAAATGAGATTTAAAAATGTCAACAGTGTTTGAAGACCAAATGTAAAAGTGTAGACTATTCCGTAGCACAGGGGCAGCTGCAGAAAAAGCACACTCACCTTAAAGCTTCAACTGAAACTGTGAAACCGGAAGAAGTTTTTGATCAGATTATTTTGAAGGCATAGAATTGTAGTAGGGTTGAAGGAGGTCTGAGATATATAATAACTTTATTTAAAATCCTGGTGGTGTCTCCAGCTCAGAAATCTCAACTGTGTGTTTTTTCTTTTCGGTTTTTGGTAGTACACCACTCTGTAAAGGAATGTTAGGACCATGCTGATTATGACCGGAAACAGGTTAACGTACTTGTTAAGGTTCTTAAAAAAGTATAGCAGGTATCAGATGTATAATCCAGAACTGCTAATGGATATTATGTCTTCATGGCCATAGCAGCTTTGCCCCAGAAATATCTACATGAATAATTCATCCCATGAATGGGTATAAGTGGCTACTTTTTGACAAGATATGAAGTCAACGAGGCAAAAGAAGTGTCATAATTTCAGACATGGGGGGGAGTGAATTTTTCCACATGTTACATTTTTTTGGTGGAAAAAATGTGATAGCTGTTTCACTTGAAGTAATGTACATCTTGTGTTCATTCAGTCTTAAGAAGTTGAAATAGTTATCCGATACTTAATTTCTTTTTTTGAGTATTTTTGTTACTTTTGTTCTCTGCAACCTGAATGCATCTGTAACTGTCACACACGTAAAAGAAATGAAAAATTGTGACTCAGAAAATGGGCTATGAATTAAATATGTATGATTGAAGATTATGGTGTTGATGAGTAGTAGTTTTCCCTAATGCCAGTCTTCTTCAGTTCTTTTACACTTATTTTACATTTCACAGTTCTGCTCTGACTGCTGCCATCTGTTTGATACCAAGAGAAAGTCAGTGTTAACACAGTGCTACGGTAATACGAAATTATTTTCACTTACAAAAATGAATCAGATTATTTGAAGTACTTTGACTACACTCATTATGTAGCTTGAAAAGGCAATTTGAAACATGTAAATAATGAATATTTCATATGAGTTGGTTATTGTTAAATGTCCTGCATATTTAAAAGTACAAATTGGAGGTTTTGTTTGCTGTTTATAGAAGTACAGGAATGATTTTTGATGTGAGTAATAAATAAGTAAAAAGAAACAATATAAAACTTGTATGATTAATCCAAAAGCAATGCCACATTATTGAATACAACATGATAACATACACCAAACACTGTTCTAGCAGAGGGTGACAACTTGGCAGGCTACAAGAGCAGTTACTGAGGACAAGGAGATCAATGATTATGAAAGACTTTGCTAAAGTCTAAACCAGGATAAAAACAATGCTAATATCTATGCCAAATATCACATAGCCAAAATTAGAAAGTTCATAAATAAAATCCATCCATCCATCCATCCATTTTCCAACCCGCTGAATCCAAACACAGGGTCACGGGGGTCTGCTGGAGCCAATCCCAGCCAACACAGGGCACAAGGCAGGAACCAATCCTGGGCAGGGTGCCAACCCACCGCAGGACACACACAAACAGACCCACACACCAAGCACACACTAGGGCCAATTTAGAATTGCCAATCCACCTAACCGGCATGTCTTTGGACTGTGGGAGGAAACCGGAGCGCAAGGAGGAAACCCACGCAGACACGAGGAGAACATGCAAACTCCATGCAGGGAAGACCCGGGAAGCGAACCCAGGTCTCCTAACTGCGAGGCAGCAGCGCTACCACTGAGCCACCGTGCCGCCCCATAAATAGAATTCTTAAAAAAATTAATATTTGCAAAAAGGTTTAGAAATAGTATCCATAATGCTGAATGTGCCCTAATATGTGGCACTGGCTTATAAAGCGTTGTATGACAACAGAGCATTGCATCACTGCAATCGTGAAATGGCAACACCCACAAATAAACAAATGGCCTTGCAATAACAACAATAATAAAAAAAAAAACTTAATAAAAATCCACATTACTCTGGCAGAAATATAGACTGAAAACTATGGAATTTTTAGTAAAAACATAATGCTTTACAAATTATTAAAAGTATATACTTAAATGAAGTTGTAACAATGAATTATAGAAACATAGGAGAAAGGATCGAAGTGAACTCAAGGCCACTAAACATGGCTTAATGTTTAAGCATGTGAGGTCTGCCTTATCTCAGAGCAACCACCAGCTTGTTTTTCCAGGGCTAGAATGAGGTAAATGAGTAATGAACCCCCCTCTAGAAAGCGAGTATAAACTAGTGGGAAAGTCCAAACACCCCTCCTATGAAGCAGTGCTGAAATCAAGAGAAGAGTCCGCAGATCACCGCTATCAATGAGGTGACATTCAGGTAAATGGGAGAGTCGACAGGAGTCAAAAAATACCAGTGACGCTAGTTGTTTGAATGAAATAATAAAGTTGTGCATATTATGCCTATTAACACTAGAGTTACCTAAGCCTATGAAAAAACTCATAATCCAGGCCCACCTTAATTCCATTCGCACCTCTCCGTCAGTGCCTTTTGTGTTGTATATGTGTGAATCAGCACAAGCAGCAAACAGCCTACTATCCCATACCCCCCTCCCACTATGTAAATACATCATTAAAAAAGAAGCATTTTTCATGTTTTAGTAATAAATGACAAAATGTAGACATTAACTGCTTAATATGTGAAGCCTGAAGTCCAAATATCAAATAAAAACTTTCACAAAAGGTACAAGTGTAGGAACTGTATAAAAGTAATAAGTGAATGAATTCTCAACTGGGCTCCGTGACTGCCTTCTTTGAAAATAAAGGAAAGCTTTTTCCGCAACATAATAAGCAGAGAATTTGATTCCCTATGGTCAAAAACTCTTAGGAACCTCTGAACATATTTTCAAAAAAAGTGAATGAGGGCCAGAATACATTTTTAAAGTTAACACAGTCATAACACTCAACTTGTGTCATTTCGAGGAATGGCTTTATGCACATTTAACCCTACGTGAGATATCAATATTTACAGCGAAAATTACTCAATCTTATAAAACAAAACCTCATCAAATATGTTTTATATATTTTTTGTATATATATTATAAAAGTACAGCGAATTTCATGAAATTATTAGTTTTACCAACAAAATGGATTAAACACTTGCAAAATGATTATTTTGTAAGCTACAAGTCAGATTTAACAGCGGATTGAACATTTTTTCTTCCAATTCTTCTGTATTTTAAACAACTGTTCTTTTTTTCTGTTTCTTTCATGGCTTACAATGTCTCATTGTTTTAAAGGGTCCATGATAACTGTGATATTTTAGGAGGAGGGTCAAAATATTACTTTAGAAAAAGGTGCCTGAGTATATGGTTCAGATTAACTTTTCTGATCCGTTTGAATAATTCTGGCTTTGTCAGGAAAATTCAAATAATAACCCATTTTTGTTTTATCATCCTTTATTATTTTAGTAACATCATTTTGTTGCCAATTACTTTTGTTTTAATGAACAATGTCATTTTGTGTGTCTGTTTGCATGGGGGCCACCATTACGTGTTTTTGGCTTTCACAGACATCACTATTTTGCATGTCTGTTTGTTATGATACTGTGTGGTTACTAGGCATATCACAAATATGTCATGTGACCCATGACATCACAGTGGCTATTTTATAAAAGATGACTACAGGTGTTAAACATGTCAATTCTTCGTTGCAAAATAAATTAGCAGCTTATTAAGAAAACCTTTTGAGTTCTTGAGAACTGTTTTGGTTGGAATATTTTATTTACAACTCTGTTTTAGTGACATTGCTTTTGGAGCTCTTCATGACCTTCTGACCTTTAGAATTAGTACTTTGGCTATGTCCCACATAGTTTCCATAATATCTCCATTAATCTCTGCCTCTCTTATTTAAAGTTTGTTTCATCAAAACTTTTATTTAATCCATTGCCTTACTTCTTAGATGCACATTTATTTACATTTTCTGTCTCTGAAAGTGCATATAGATTTTAAGTGGTCCTACCAAGGGTGTAAACATGCTCATTGTCAGCCGGCAAAGAATAAATATTTGCTATATATGTGTGTGTATTCATTGTCTGCACATGAAAAAATCTTGTCCTTATATTGGGCTTGGTGATATAGCCAAAAATGTTATTACAGCAATACCATGAATGTTACATCCCAATATATTTTTGCATATCATTCTGTTAATATTATGTGCATTGGCTGATGCTTTCATTTTGAACCCTACAAAAGTAAAAAAACAATATTAGTGTGTGAGTTAGATTTGAACATCAATAAGTTAAAATTCTTATGGCCATCGCTAACAAAGTCAACAGCTGCATGAATGTAAACATTTATCATGATATTTAACAGACTTCAAGGAATCATCTTTAACCATCAATTAAAATGGGAATAAATGAGAATAATGTTAAATGGAATGTAAACAATAATACATTATTGGACATTAGCCTCATATAGTGAACAAGGTTATTTTTATTTACAAGTTTTTGATTAGGAATATTACTCGATTGTGGTTTTAAGGATGCTCTGTGGCAGGACAAAATGTTGTGACCTGGGTTTGTAACAAACTATTGAGGAGCTGATGGCAGGCATGAATATGTACCATTTTGGCTAGAAGAGTCTGTCTGGTAAAGGATGCTTTGTGAATCCTCCATCATTCCCAGGGTAGTCTCACTATCTAAATTTCCAGGAAGTCATCTAGTCCAGCTTCAGCAGTCTGCTCAGCATGTCCTAAGGTGATTTTTTTTTTTAACTAAAGTCACCAAGTATCTTGCTCTGCTCTTCTGGTTGGTGTTGGTTTAGATGCAGCTGCTCCTCCTTTGGTGTCAGTTCTGTGCTTCTGTCCATAGCATATTCATGCAACATACTTTATCTTATACTACAGTATATCTCATTGATGGCTCTGGATTTAATAGCATCAATCTCTCATTTTGTTTGCACCATGTCCTTATTTTATGCACTGTGTCATATCAAGGATGTTTTCAATGGTGGTGTCATCATACAGTATCTCATGTTTAAATACTCAAATATAGTTGTCCAATAGCCTTAGTTAGGTTGGAGTTGATTATTAGGCATCCTTTCATTGAAGACGCGCAGGACGTATGTTTATGAAGTCACGCCTGGAGAGGGAATCAATAAACTCTGCAAGAGGATCCGTTGGATGTTAGTATGGCTACCAAGACTCAAGAGCCTAATTATTTTTTATCAATTGACAGGGCCTTTGTGATAACTGTCAATTGTTCCAACACTCTTCACATCGTGTTTTGCTGTGACCTCCACTTGCAAGGTAATTCCACTGCAGAGATAGGATATCCTTGAAGGCAGAAACCCTGTCATTCCGCTAAGCCAGAAGAGTTCCTGTTTACATTGACTAGATAAAAGGGAAACCATTTTCTCTTCTCTTGTGAGAGGTTGCAGGTTTGTTTTCAGAGTGTCTGGGTGAGTCCCATGCTATAAATTAGACCCCTCTATGACATGTGCAGGGTAAAATAGCTGATAACTTGACTGCTACAACTACTACTATAAATATGCTAGATAACTGCATTTCACAGGTTTCACTTAGACTCCCTAGTAATACTCCAGATTACAGTCTTCCTGATGGCAAGGTGCCACTGGTGTCTGACACACAGCAGTCAAACCCAAATGTTGTGGGTTTAGTGAACAGGATTAAACTTTGCTCTTACCAAGGTCTGTGGTGATGCACACTCATCAGCCCTTGCTGGTTATATCCTTTATTTCTCCTTGACGTCTTGTCATAAGAAATTGTGGCTAACAACACAGACACAATCAACTGTTGTGAACTACAGAAGGTGTATTTATTTCTGGTGAGCAGAGCATTCTGATAAAACATAATGTCACCTCATCAAGTAAAATATAATTCTAGTTGGATGAAACATGCAAGTTTTGATGTTCTATAGATATGAAACTGCCGATGGGCCCTTCAAATAGAGAACATTCTCTCCTCAATGACAACATTTTGTGTGCACAATACATCTGAAATTTGTTTTTGTGTAAATTATGATCTGTCATTATTTATCTAAACATTTTTCCTCAGACATCTGTTACTCGGTTAATTTTATTTTAATTGTACTGAAAGCAAGCAACAACTGTTCTAATTATTTTGAATACTTTTACAGAGAGTCAAGAACATGTCAATGTAAAACATTTTTCTTTGATGTGTGATTTACAAATAAAAATAAATGCTTGGTAGAAATGCAATATTGTACATTACTTAAATTACTAAAAGATGCCAAATATGAAAATGTCACAAGTGGAATTAATAAAAAATTAAAACAACTTACTTTTCTCATAAATATCAGATGTCAATTTTCTTTCATTTTGGAGGAGTAGTAGTTAGAATGTCATGCTGAATGTAATGACAGAAACAATAATGTTCAGTATGCAAAATAAAAATGGTTTTCATCTGTCTCTGTAATAATGCATTACAGTCAATCAATCAATACACATTCAACTGAAGAGAAAATCCTGTTTCTGAAACTGGTGCTTTGATCTTTGATGCTGCAATGTCTTATGCTGATATATAGTAATGCTTTAAGTTTTGCAAAGGTTAGAGATATGTAGGAAAGTTAAACCAATTTCTCCATTTTGAATTTTATTTTTCAGCAGTGGAATACATTTCAGTCAACTTATTCTCATGCTCCCATCCATCCATTATTGGTACCATTTAATTCTATTTGTAAAGACAAGAAACAGAGCCTACCCTGTCAACATTGGGCATAGAGAAAATATTAAAGTTCTTTTGTACTAGTCATATACTGCCCGAGAGGGAAAAATGGCTGTGCTCTAAAACAAAGCATCAGTCCATAAACAAGCTGAAATTCATCACTGGGAAATTAGATTTCTACAAGCCAAAAACCAAAATGCAAAGCCAAAGTTCTTGTCACAGAAACAAACCAGAATAATACTAAACTTTGACTTCAGAAATCTTGAAGAAAGAATATTAGAAAGTTTGGTTGCATTCACAATCTTGGACCACCAAGAATTACATGGCACTGCTCTTTATACCTTTACAGCAGTGTTATCACACGCTGTTTGCTACCAGTCATCATCCTGCCACTAAAATACCAAAACGAGGCCTTGTTTCCCAAATCTAGCTCAGGCTTAACTGAAACTTAGTATTCATTGCAGGCTCTTCCCCTAAACTATAAATAGGCTTTGGCCTATATAGGCACAAAAAAGGGGAAAGCCTAGCACTAGAACAATCCTTAATAATCTTCTGAGAAAGTGGCAACATTAATGAAAAGGGAGAGAAATCATACAAACTTTGATTCATTAAAAAGTTGTAGATTTATTATAAAGAATGTATTTATGACAGCCAAAAACTGTTAAAAAAAGAAAATAACAAAGCTAACAAATCCAATTTACAAATCAATATCAAAATCCACAAAACCAAATGTGCTCAGAATAACAAATGTTTCCCTTAAGTTTCTAAATGATAATGTGAAGAACCTGACTCTCTGCCTGAAATACAAAGTTAGATAGTGGCCCTTCAGCTGAACATTATGGTGGCCCTACAACCTGAAACTGTATATAAAGAGGGCAAGGCAAATAACTAAAGCACACTAACAAAAAATGAACGAAATACATGCATAATACAAAAACAGTATTCAACACAAATATACGCAATAAAAAAAAGTCACAAAAAGATCACATGAATTGAAAATCACAGTAAAACATGACCAAAGCAACCATGAAACAAAAACTTGTCAAAATGGTGATGCACATGAAAAACAAAATGTTGTAGTGGAAAGATATGAAATAAATTCAATTACAATAAAAAAAAAAATCAAAACAAAAACTAAATAAAAGAAAATAATTCACCAGCTTAAAAACAAAACAAAAAAAAACAACACATAAAATTAATGCAAAGTATCGCAAAAGGAGCAAAATCCATCCATCCATCCATTTTCTAACCCGCTGAATCCGAATACAGGGTCACGCTGGAGCCAATCCCAGGGCACAAGGCAGGAACCAATCCTGGGCAGGGTGCCAACCCACCGCAGGACACACACAAACACACCAAGCACACACTAGGGCCAATTTAGAATCGCCAATCCACCTAACCTGCATGTCATTGGATTGTGGGAGGAAACCAGAGCGCCCGGAGGAAACCCACGCAGACATGAGGAGAACATGCAAACTCCACGCAGGGAGGACCCGGGAAGCGAACCCGGGTCTCCTAACTGCGAGGCAGCAGCGCTACCACTGCGCCACCGTGCCGCCCAGGAGCAAAATCACATTTGTTAAAAATTCCAAACCCAACCAGCATTTGTATTTATCAAGTTATCAGGAACTGCATTAAACATCTGACTAGGAGAAAAACTCGGACTATCTCAGAGTATGACATGAGAAGCATTTATGAAGTGTCCTGCACTCACTTCCATCAAGGAGTAGGAGGCCACATTAGAGAATGAATGACATCATGATTTTACAGCACCCCAAAATGCAAACTCGCACTTATGATAGTGTTTTCTGATACTAATGCTAAGGCTTCACCACAAAGGTAACGATAATAATATTCCAAGCAGGAGAAGAACAAGAAGACAGAAAACATCATAAGGTAGGAATTTACTAAGCTGCATGCAATTGTTGTCACTTTGCAGCAACATCAAGAATTACACTCTTACAAGCAAAGAGATGAAAAGACTGAGACACACACACACACCAAAACCGCGGTCATGAAGAGGAGGACCAGATTTGGATGACGCCAGGATTTTTGAGTCAGTCAGGACAGTTTTTCCTACTCTGAGATGCTTGATAAATATGGGTACAGATCATAAGAAATTACATTTCCAGTCATTTAAAGTGCATTAAAAAGGAATGTAAATGGATGTATTTTGAGTAAATAATGTGAGAAAATGAAATGAAGCATTTTTCATATAAAGATGCACATTATGAATCCCTCTGTAGTTTAGAAAGGTAGGTTAGCACTACTGTTTCACATTACTTTCTGGTTCAGTCACTCTGGGGACTTCCCCCTCAACATCTCAAGCACTCACATGTTAAGTTAATTACTGGCACTAGACAGGTCCGATATGGGAGAGTGTGAGTGAACGTGTATGTGTGCACTGTAATGTCCTGGCATACCTTCAGCATTTGTGCTCCTGATGTTGGACAAGACAGAGTTTCTCCTCTGCACTGAATATTGTTCACAAATAAAGCCATATAAAGGAAAACCTTCAAAACAATAAAGAATTATAATAGTAAATTATACACTGATATGATATTAGTATTAAACTATGCTGTCAATTAAACCAAACAGCAGAAAATGGCAAGAACAAAATGTGATAAAAGTAAAGAGATGAAACAAGGAAAACATCTTTGTGAAATGTTTACAATATCAAAGCATTACAAAAAATCTTCAGTAAATGCTGTGAATAAAGAAATCTAAGCAATATTTCAGCTTAGAGGAGACAAATAAAATGAGCATGTCTGACCCAAAAAAATCTTATTTTTAAATTAGAGCCAGTTTCTTTGATCATACTTAGTGTTCTAATTGCAGTGACAAGCACTGTAGCATGTGTGGAAAGCGCTTGTGTGTTTGACCCTAAAGTATAATTTCCGCTTTTCCACTGAGATAAATGAGCCACGAAGCAGGTCATTTCTCAGTTGTGACACCAAGATTAAAGATAGCGCTGACAAGACCACTGGAGCTGCCAGGTTTGCACATTAAATGGAGAAACCCTGAATAGACAGGAGGGCATCCGGGGTCATGGCTGACATTTGATAGGACCCTGCAATCCGCCAGCTTCATTTTTTGCGTCCACCTGAGATCCAAGGATAACAACAACAACATAAAAAATCTGAAGTTGACAAATAGCAGTATAACAATGTGAATTGGAAACATGAGAGAGAAGATATTTAAAGCATTTGGTAAAAACATTACAGCAATAGTAAGAGAAAAAACAAAGGGAAACTACTGATTTATTTTCTGAAAAACAGTGACCGGTAATTGCTCTTAGGGGAATCACTTTAACCCTTGTGTGGTGTTCATATTTTTGTTGCTCAGCTGGTGATCACCGGTCTGGTAGACTCGCAACATTACTGTTTTTTAAAGCAATAAAAACATTTTTGATAAACTAGTTAACAGATGTTGACTTTATCTCATTTAAAAACAATATAAGCAGCAAATATTTTTAATATTTAATATTTTCTTCTAATTGATCACATTTATCAATGAAAGTGCTGTTCAATTCATGTGATAAACTTAGATTTTTGTGTAGACATCAATAATGATCAAAAGACAATCATATTAATCTTGATTTAATATATATATGAGACAAGGTTTTCAGTTCTTTTAATGTTTTTTTTTATATTGAAAATACTGTAATCTACATACATCAGTCGTTCTCAACCCATGGGACAGGCCCCCCTAGGGGGGTGTGAAGTAACAAAAATGGGGGCGCGAAAATGTGAAAATAAGACAACAAGAATTGAAAATATGAAATATACATCTATTGGAACCAAAACAAATTAACTTAAACTACATTCTGATACTAGAAAAATAAATAAAGAAATAGATACATGTAGATAAAAGTTAAGTAGGTATAATAAAATATGTATTTATGATATATCATTAATTAAAAAAAACAATTGGTATTACTGGGCTCCTTTCAAAAAAACGTTAGGGGGGTGCGATTAAAACTGTTCTGAAAACTCAGGTCGCAAATACATAAAGGTTGAGAAACGCTGACATACATTGTTCATTGAAAAGATATAATGAGCCTGGTTGAGAACAAATTCATACTGTAGCATCTACACAGCACATGAAGGACAGAGGTGCACTGTGTTTGTATTGCAAATGTATTTTTTGCACTTTATGCATGCACACTGTGTCTTCTTGTCCTTCTTGAGTCCACAGACATTGCAGTGTTTCCTCTTGCTGATACTGGTAACAGTCTTGAAAGATGAAATTGCTGGTTGGTTCCAAAACTAACTACCTAACATACCTCTAAGTGTCTCTATTCCTCACACAAACATATATACAGTATAACATCTTCACAATGACTGCAGAATTCAGCGGTCTTTGGGATGCATTGTCCCCTCTGGATTTAAGATCTCACCAATTTCTTGCCCAGCCCTTGCAGAAAGAGTCATCTCCGCTGCAGCTTTCCTGTGTTCCAGTTTGGATTGTGTGGCATCCAGATGACAAATGAATAAGCAGTGACATCCAAGATATTGGAAAATACTACAAGTGACCAGTATAGGGTTTCCTTTTTTATCTGTTGCCACTCATTAACTTATTAAGTTATATTCTCCTCATTTGTAGCACTGTAAGGATCCATAATGATTTCTTCTTTAATGATGGATGGATGGATGGATGATACTTTGTCTCCAAATGGAAAGCAAGAACTTCACACAAGCTCAAAAATATAAATATTAAGACATTAAGATAAAACAAAACAATACCTGGGTGGCACGGTGACACTGCTGCCTCGCAGTTAGGAGAACCGGGTTTGCTTTCCGGGTCCTCCCTGTGTAGAGTTTGCATGTTCTCCCTGTGTCTGTGTGGGTTTCCTCCGGGTACTCCGGTTTCCTCCCACAGTCCAAAGACATGTAGGTTAGGTGCATTGGCAATTCTAAATTGTCCCTAGTGTGTGCTTGGTGTGTGTGTGTGTGTGTGCCCTGCGGTGGGATGGTGCCCTGCCCAGGGTCTGTTTCCTGCCTTGCACCCTGTGTTGGCTGGGATTGGCTCCAGCAGACCCCCGTGACCCTGTAGTTAGTATATAGTGGGTTGGATAATGGATGAATGGATGGAAAACAATGCCTCTCCTCCCCAAACATATAAAAACATCTGGTTTGTTTAATAGAGAGCTGCTATTGGTTGTAGTTGTAGGTGGAAGTACAATGTGGTCGAATTGACTCTGATTGTAACCTAACCTAGATTTATATTTAAAGGCATTGACATTTGAAAAGAACAGGTCCATCTTCTCCTTTCCCAAAAATGAGAACATAAGGATAGAAATTTCCTAACCTGGGATGTGTCAGCCATGAATTTTTTTACTTTTTAAAGGAGCTGGTTTCCAGTATAAACCATCTGGCTCCCCCCTTGATGTTGTCTCTCCTCAACTTCTTAAGGAGGTCTTTTCTATCTTGGGTCCTTCTATTCTTACTATTATTAATAGTAGTTTAACCTCTAGTGTAGTGCCTAAAAATTTTAAACATGCTGTTGTGCAACCTCTGCTGAAAAAAACAGGTCCAGACCACTCTGTTATGTCAAACTTTAGGCCTATTTCCAAGCTACCTTTTTTGTCCAAACTCTTGGAAAAAGTAATCTGCACCCAATTGAAGTCCTTCCTGGACGAACATGCAATTCTGGAAGTGTTCCAGTCTGGGTTTAAAACTCACCACAGCACTGAGTCCACTCTGTTAAGGATTTTTAATGATATTCTTTTAACAGTGGACTCTGGAGACTGTGTACTATGCTTCTGGATTTAACAGCTGCCTTTGACACTATAGACCATGGGATCCTCGTCTCCAGGCTAGAGCAGTGGGTGGGCATCACAGGTTCAGCACTGCAATGGTTTAGATCCTACATCTCAGAAGTTTTAGTGTCAGCATTGATGATTTTACCTCCACCTCTGTTGCCCTCCACTGGGGCGTACCACAGGGCTCCATCATGGGACCTCTTCTGTTCTCCTTGTACCTGCTGCCACTCGGTGCTATTTTCTGGAAACACGGTATTTCCTTTCATCTTTATGCGGATGACTGTCAGGTTTATTTCCCTCTGAAACACTCTGGTCCATGCTCTGTCCAGCCCCTGCTTGATTGCCGTATTGACATAAGAAGTTGGATGTTATTAAAGTTTCTAAATTTTAATGAGAACAAGACAGAAGTCATGCTATTAAGACCCAATGGCACCAAAGGAACACCCTGCATTGACCTTTCCACTGTGGCTCAATATGAGAAATCCATGATCACAAATTTAGGTGTGAAAATGGATTCTACTTTAAAACTTGATAGCCATGTGAACGCAGTGGTAAACTCTTGCTTTTTCTAGTTGAGGCTGCTGTCAAAAATCAAGCCTGTTTTGTCTAAACGCAACCTTGAAACAGTGATACATGCCTTTATAACCTCTCGACTAAATTACTGCAATGCGCTTCTTTCTGGAATTAGCCAGGCCTCCATTGCTCGCCTACAGCTGGTGCAAAATGCTGCTGCTCGATTTTTAAATGGTACAAGAAAGCATGAGCATGTTACCCTAAATTTGTCTTCCCTTCACTGGCTTTCAGTTCGTTTTCAAATCCATTTTAAGATCCTTGCATCTGTTTTTAAATCCTTTATTGGTTGTGCCCCATTTTAATTGTCAGAACTGCTGCACCCTTACAGTATGTACCTTCTCACTCTCTCAGGTCAGCAGATCAGTTGCTTTGACGTGTTCCTAAGACACAATGCAAACTCAGAGGTGATCGGGTTTTTTTCAGTTGCAGCTCCAAAACTTTGGAACGATTTGCTATTGCACATTAGGCAGGCTCCTTCACTAGCTGTCTTTAAATCCTATTTAAAAACACATTTTTACTCCCTGGCCTTTAACCCAGTATGATATGTTGATTATCTGTGTATTTTTTATTATGAATTTCTTTAGCTCTTATGTGTTTATGCATTTCTGTTTCTTTTACCCTTTGGTGTTGTGTGTCTGATATGTTGGTTTTTATGGTACAGCCTCGATGTTGTTTTTAAAGTACTTTTAAATAAATGAATTGAAACTTACTTGGATTGACAGCTGAGGTGGAAGCTCTGGTTTGTTTTTTCTTATTGTTCCTATCATTGTCAACTTTGTCTTCCGGTGTTTCTGGCCAATTTGTGTGAAGTAAAGTAATTGTCACATGTGATGTTGTGTCCATGTAGTTTTTGTGTTATAAGGACAATCCACATTTCTTGTTTTTTCTCATGGGGTCCTCCAACGAGCTTGCCAGCATATACCTGCTTGATCCAGGCATATAATGATGCAACATCACAGGCAGCTTCACAGGTCTTGATTCCATATTTGGCAGGTTTAAAAGGCATGAAGGTACAGCAGCCCCTTAATAGCATAAGCTACTTATCATGAATAATGTTGGGACCAGCAATGTAGCAGAGGGGAAAGGTGTTCCCGACTAACCTGATTGTAACTAGCTTGTCTCTCTGTCGTGAAAGTGGTCTGGTGTCTCAGTTATCAAAGCAGATACTCCTAGAAATATTGTGAAAGTTTTGAATTGACATTATTGTATAAAAAACTCTAGGCCAGTTTCAACATTCCACTGAGATTCAGTGGCTTCCCCATTGGATCTGAAAACCCCAGCAAGTATAAGAAACTTAACAAATGCATGTTCATTTGTTTGGTTAAACAACATGCTTGTCCTGATTGTCCTGCAAATCACTGCAGTCCAGAATGATTTTCTGAATGGTGTCTGGAATAAGAAATTTAAAAGAAGACCTGTTGTCTTGCACTTGAGTAACCACCATCTGTGTTGGCACTGATTGCATATTTACCACACTGGCAGCAAAGCAGGGTGGCTCATTGCTTGGCCATGAATACCATCCAATGTCTTCATTTTTTGACATCTGTACTTCTCCTCATGTTTGGAAGTCAATTCTATCCTTTTCTTCAAACTCACTGTCAGACTCCGAATTGACAGAAACATGATCCTTGTTTTCTGAAAATTCTTCATCTTCTACATTGGCTTTGGTCTCTTCTAAAATGATTTCTAAAGTAATCAGAGTAGAGTGGTTAGTTTTTGGAAAATAAATAATTAATAATGTAATTATTTATTTGTTGCGCCCCTCCACAATTCTATGTTGAAATGAAATTACGATTGTTCTAATGGGATGGCACATGTGTGAAAGAGAAAGGTATTTTTGGAGGTTGGATAGGTATGGAGGATTTGGTGGGGGTGTTCATGGTTGATGGTGATGTACATGATTTGTCTGATGGGATCAGGTTTGGGGTAAACAGAAACATTGCCTCTAAAGTGGTGTAATTGTGTTATACACACACTTTCCACTTCTGCATTTATTTATTGGTCAGAAATGCATATTTTTGGAAAATCTGCAAATGAAAGCGTTCAATATGAAAAAATGATGTTATTGTCTTGGGGATGCTGTTAGTGAAGATGTGAAAAAGTGCTGATCCAACTCACACTTAGTAGGAAGAATCCCATGATATGAGCTGCCAGGTGAACAGAGAAAAACAGAATTGGTGAGCATATGTTTTGGTTTGTTTAAGTAAAATATTATTGGACATACGAGGCTGAAGTGAAGAGCATGATCTGATAATGCATACATAATTACAGATTTCTGTCTTAGGTCTGAGAATTATATACTGTTTATTATTTTGCTAATAAAACAATAATAATGACTGATGAAGGTTACAAACACTGCTTAAAGTCATGAATATATCTTATTTGGTACAACATTCTTAAAGATGCAACGAAGAACAAACTAAATATGTTTACTGCTTATTAGCAATCAGTATATCCCTGTTCTGTTCTTTACAAAAGACTTTTCCTTGGCTGCAATAGGATTCTCATAAAAGGATTCTCAGTAATCTATGACCTGGAAACTCAACCTGAAGTGTGGTTCACTTCAATGCCCTTTAAGCTTTCTGCCTCTTCAGAGCCAATCAGATCCCTTGGGAATGTTCATCAGTAGTGAGCAAAGTAAATATAGTAGAACTTGGCCACCAGGAATACCAAGAAGTAAGTAACACAGTGACTGAATATATTTTCTGTTTGAGAGATGTCATTTCAGTAATATGAAGTGTCTTAAGGTCTGCATGGACCAGTTTGATGGGTTTAATAAGGGACGATGTATTTATTTATATTCACATCTTTTGTTTGTGTTAACAGTTGGGTGAGTCCCTTACTATCACTTAATTGTTCTGCATATTTAACTTGAGATACACTTGAAAAGCATGTGTGTTTGCAAAACCTATTCAGTCATATAACGCTAACCCAATATAAAATTCTTCAGTGGTTTATTATTTAGTCATTTGAGGAAATAATCCAATTAAGTTCATTTTAATATGGCACGGTTCCATTAGCAATCTGTTTTTACTTTATGTAAATCTGCTAAGTACAAATGTGATTATCTAACTAATTTTACATGTGACACTAAACCGATGAATTAACAGTACTTCAGAGTTGCAGGAAGTCTTCTAGAATGGTCCAGATAAGATTCAGTTATACACATATATGTGACAAGTAAAGTTTCATATAAATACAGTTTAAGTCTTGAATGAGCAAGTAAAACACTCAGAATGATTATACAATGTGACGGCCTGGACACACCTTATGTGACTAACTTGGGGGCTCTTGTAGAGTCATCACTGTTCTCAAACAGACAGTATACACAAGTGATTCAAAGACTGACAAAATGTTGGATTTTAAACCATGCGGTATTGTTAACAAGTCAAGAGAAATAATGCTGAAGCATTATAATGCGCATGTTAGTCTATACTTGGAATACTGTGTAGTTTTGGTTTTTACATTATAAAAGGACATAATAGAGCTAAACTTAGATACATGGAAATATTAAAGAAACCGCACCTTACCAGCTTGGGCAGACAGAGATGGATAACATCATAAGAGATTTTAGTATTATGAGTAAAACCAAAAATTGCCCACTGTTACTTGAGAAGAACATTGGTGAGGGTATGGAAGTTGTTAAATGGCAACATTTGGATCTATTTTAGGAAATGTTGTACTGTATGTGCTCACACAGCAAATTGTTCCACCTTGGAACATATTATCAAGTAGTGTAGTTGAAAGTTGTCCCTCGGAAACATCCAATCTTGATTCAACAGTATTTCAAAAACTAAGAGTGGTGATGAGTTGAATGTCTTATTTTTATCAAAACTATGTTTTTTGTGATTTGAGTTTTGCCAAAACTAAAAAAAAACAAAACAAAATAAACTTTTGAAAGTGAATTAAACAGTCTTTCTTTCCAATAGGGATGGATCAGCAGGTTATTGTAACAGCATTCAGGAGTGACTGGAGGACAGATCTCAGTGGCGTAGCAGGAGTTTGTGCCACTCGGGGTAGGGGGCTGTGCTTCAATTTACCGCCCTCCAACATATCTGAATATGTTAACCTATTTAAATTGAAAAATAAAATGACATATAGAGAAAAATTAAGACAGATTTTGAGAGATTTATTCATATAAAGGGAAACAGCAATAATTTTTCATATATAATTATTTACTAGCAACATATCCGTGCTTCGCAGCAGAGAAGTAGTGTGTTAAAGAAGTTATGAAAAAGAAAAGGAAACATTTTAAAAATAACGTAACATGATTGTCAATGTAATTGTTTTGTCACTGTTATGAGTGTTGCTGTCATATATATATATATATACATATATATATACATATATACACATATCAACATACAGTATATACACATACATATACACACATACATACACACACACACATATATATATATATACACAGACACATATATATATACATATATATATACATATCTACATATATATACACATATATATATATATACATATCTACATATATATATACACTGTCGCAGATGAAGCTCTTGTCCACCTCTTCAACCCTTAGGTACCACTCCAGACACCAGAAAAAGGTCCAAGACTTCTTTATTATCTGAGAAAACGTGCACAAAGCACCCTCCACACTACTCATATACTAAATAAACACAATAATACTCTCTCCTCCTCGCCCAGACACTTCACCCCTCTACCTCCCAGCTAAGCTCAGTCTCAGGGCTTTCGCACAATCCTTTTATACACCCTGACCAAGAGGTGTTCCTGCCCAATCAGTCCACACTTCCTTATTCCTTCCGGGTCAGGGTAAACAGTCCTTTTCTTCAACCTGGGAGCACGTCGTTCCTTCCTGTCATGTGACCGTGACGTACTCCCAGGTTATAAGCAACATAAGAGCCCACGAGCCCCCCTACAGTGACTCCCGGTGGCCCCCAAGGTATTCAGCAGGGCTGTGTATAAACACTACATAGTCCATGAGGCCCTGCTGGAACTCGGGGTACGATCATGTTGTCTGGAGAGCTCCTCCTGGCAGCCTGGGGGTGAGGGCCGGAGTAAGAAGCCGGCAATCCTCCACAACACATACATACATACATACATACATACATACATACATACACACACATATATATATATATATATACATATCTACATATATATATATACTGTATATAGCAAAATCCCCGCGCTTTGCAGCGGTGAAGTACTGCCTTTAAATTTTTATTAAGAAGAAAAGAAAACCTTTTTAAACTGAGGAAAAATATACCAATAACTATCTGTTAAGGATTTCTTTGTATACCACGTTGTCAGTTCAGCACTCCGGTTGTAATATGACCAAGCTGTGCGAGCTTACTCTTGAGAATGCAATGTATAGTTGTCCAGGAGAGAAGCAATCTTGCCTCAAATCAATGGCAACTTTTTGTAGGGTCTGTCCCTGAGACTTATTAATTGTCATCGCGAAGCAGAGCCTTACTGGAAATTGGAGGCATTTGAATTGAAATAAGAGATCAGAGGGTATAACGGGGATTCGAGGAATACATTCAGAGTGTGGAGAAATTCTAGAGACAGCGTGTGTATTAACTTATGGATTTTTCTGTGAGTATTTGGTGGCAGTGTGACGAAGTTGCTTCTGCAAGACCGCGTTAGCTGTGGAGCTCAACTCGGAGCATATTCTTTTCCTACCTTGTCAATTGTGTAGTGCATTTTTTGAACAGGTTTGATTCATGGAAGTGATCACTCGTACTGCGTTCAGTCAGTTCACATGAGCTGCTCTCTTGTGTGATGTTGCGATGTCCACGGCTTTATTTAATGTTACCTAAGACCCGGCACTTAAAACGTTTCTCGGTACAGTAATTTTAACTCCATTACAAAGTGATCCAAAGTCTCATTTATACCTCGTGTCTTCTCATTAAACTTGTATCTTGCGAATAAAATATTCGTCGAAGGCATGACAAACGGCAGCGGGAGCATGTCTATAAACTTACGGTTTACACCGTGCTTTGTTTCCGCAGTAGCTGCACTTATGAATATGCTTGTATGCGTTTTTTCTTCAGCACTTTTTGGAGCTCTTCCTTGTTTTCTACGTACTGCATTCACAGTCAGTTGACATGATTACGTGGGAGGCGTGATGATGCGACACGCAACTCCGCCTCCCACGGCCATCGACCTGCAGTCTATTACAGTATATGGAGAAAAATAGGTTCCAGTTATGACCATTACGTGTAGAATTTCGAAATGAAACCTGTCCAACTTTTGTAAGTAAGTTGTAAGAAATGAGCTTGCCAAATTTTAGCGTTCTACACGGGAAGTTGGAGAATTAGTGATGAGTGAGTCAGTGAGTGGGTGAGTGAGTGAGTCAGTCAGTCAGTCAGTGAGGGCTTTGTCTTTTATTAGTATAGATAAGCATCAACTAGACAAGAATATAGTATAGGCGCACTGATAAGCCATGTTTTTCTTATTTATTAGTTTAATATAATTACGCTGCGAAAACCAGAACCAGTGTAGTGTAAAAGTGAAAGGTGGGAATGTTTTCTGCACAGAGCAAGAATGCATTTGCAATTGATAATGACACAAAATTATAAAATTTAAATTATAATGAGTTGTTTATATTCCTAGAAATTATTATCGGTGTAATGTTTATGTTTGTTATTGTCTCATAAATTTCAACTGCTGTGTCTGATGCTGTCACAGAAGGACAGTCTGAAAAATATTTTTAAAGCATCTGTGGATAAAACTCAGACAATTTTACTTTTTTCATTCATGAGTGATATTTTTCTGAACCCTGCTGCTTACATGTGAATTGTACTGAGCCTTTTGGCCAATAATGCCTCCCCCTAAAAATGTGCCACCCAGGGCGGACCACCCCCTCCACTTGCCCCTAGCTATGCCACTGACAAATCTGTCTCCTCAAAGTGTGAATATCTTGTCCACAAATGTCCAGTAATAGTGCCACTTCTTTGTATGTGTCAGTAATTATGCCCTTGTGTCTTCTACTGTACAAATACAAAATGGCTTGCTAATTATACATTGTTTATAAAATGAGTAAGACTGCAAAAAAGGGGAGACAAGAGGCCACCCAGGATTGCTTTTTTTTTTTACGGCACCAGAAACTTTACAGCTGAAAAGTAAATGTTTCAATAGTTTTCAATAGTTTTTTTTTGTCCTGGGTTTCAAGTTTAGCTATGAATAAAAATCTCTCTGGGGCTTTAGTGCATTTCAAGATCTTTGTCATGATGCATATATGATAATGGGAAAAGCAATAGCAGGTCATCCAAAAGATGATCTTCAATAATAAAGTGCTTGGATGAGTGTGGAGGATTGGGACTGGGATCTGCCAAACCAGCACTGCAAATTGCTTTTGAATTAGCTGTTAATCATGGTGTGTGGAGAGAACTACTACACTGTGCCACTTTTTATGTAATGTATTATCACTACCATAGAGGCTCTGGAACATGAAACGACACCAGCACTATTGCAGATCTTTTTAGAAACTGAAGAGGATACGTAGAACCTCAAGTTTTTTGTTTCGAACTTGCTTTAATGGACATCCTCTATAGTAAATAAACAAGGGACTGTTATTGAAAAATAACTCAGAATTTAAAAATGACACATTATAAAAATTATGAAGTTTACTTTAGCCCTAAATTGTGTTGTTTTCAGAGTAGGCCTTCCACCTCTCTAATTAACACATTTATACAAAGTCCTTTATACTGGATACCAATTGAATAATTTTATTTGCATGGGCTTTCTACGGGTATTCTGTTTTTTTCACATATCTTTAAGCTATGAAGAATAGAACAATTTTTGATCCCAGTTGTGCCTACATGAGTGGGCTTGCATGTGTACATACAATATGTAAGTGTGCTATGTGATAAGATGGCTCTATCTCTAGGGTTCTTTCCTAGTTAATGCCAATGTTGCTGCTGCACTTTAGTCTGCCACAATTCTAGTGTATTGAAGGGGTTTGGAAACTGAATGAATAAATAAAAAAAATCATGTAGGGACAGTAAGCAGTAGGGAGGTGATTCAGACATGATACTCTAAGAATCTAATGTGTATAAAGAACAGGTTAATTTTACATCCAGCATAATGTTGTATTCTGAACATGATCAAATAATAATACTTCCAGACATTTCAGACACATATTCATTGTCTGTTAAAACTAAAATTGTTAGTTAGCATTTTTTGCTAAAACAAAAAAGTGAGTGTAACATATAAAAAACTGCATTTGTTTGTCCCTTTCTAGAGAAGTCAACCAAGTCTAATAGTCTGATAATTGATTAAATGAGATATTGAGATTACTTGTTAAATCCCTGTCATGACTGCATAGACAGAGGGAATAGCTTATGCGTAATCAAATAATCACTTCAACAGCAGAAATAGAAAGTATGTTTTTTCCTTTAGATATTAGGCAAATGCGAGTAGTTAGGAAACACTGCATTTGTCATTACACAAGATATTACACCCAATACCCCAGGAAGTTCAAGGGCAACATTCAGAAACATAAGGGGCCAAAACCAACATTCAATCCTAAGTAGATTTTTTGCCTGAATTAACTTTTTTTTAAAACATGACATGTGTCACATACCTAACAACCACTTAGCTTAATAGTAAATGAAACATCTATAACATGGTGGCCCCCTTAAGAAAACACATATATAAGACACCACAAAATAACCACAAAAATTATAAAGGTATCAAAAACAAAAGGATCAATAGCATGCCTCTGACAATATAAAATTTATTCAACATGATTTTTCATTTACATTTCTTCCAGGCGATGCAGAAGTGTTTCCTGATTTCTGTCCTGAATGTGTTTCTTGCATATTTGATTCTATTCATGGAATTTCATTTCACTCCAGTGATGTTCAGTTCTTCTTTGATTTCACTGACGTCAGTGTGTATGTCTTTTACATTGAGGACAATGCCAAATCCTAAAATTGGGTATTTTTGTAAGGTCATCAAAGTACTGTAGTTCCCAAGGTAGAAGAGAGAACTTGGAGTGTCTATTGCCATTTTGGTGTCAGGTCTCTCAACAGACTTACTGTATGATTTGCTAACCCTTAAACTGCCACATACTTTGGGGTTAATGCATCTGTGGACACCAAATACTTTTTTGCTGCACTTTTTAAGGAAACATTACAATTCACCAAGAAAAAGTTAAATTTTCATCGAACACATTTTTTTCATGCAAAGAGCATCACAATTACTGCTACACTGCCAATGAACTGTAAAAGCTATTAAAAAAAAACTAGTAAAGCAATCTATTATTATATGTACAAGGTGCAACTGATGCCATTGATGAAATTCAGTAAATCACCGAGCCAACTGTGCTTGAACTGGCTGCACACAGAGACCAATGCTGATGCTTGCAACAGCTGAATCCCAGGGACAGTGATGCTACAGTGCTGAAGGGGACGGCAGTAGTCATGAGCTGGCTGCTC
Source organism: Polypterus senegalus (assembly GCF_016835505.1). Lineage (NCBI taxonomy): Eukaryota > Metazoa > Chordata > Cladistia > Polypteriformes > Polypteridae > Polypterus > Polypterus senegalus. The sequence continues at coordinate 135,260,702 of NC_053154.1, read as the reverse complement.
AACGAATGTACGGCACTGACTGATCTGCTCCAGCGTGCTGGCAAATTGCACTGCGATCTGAATATAGCCGGGTGCGGTGTTCAATAAATGTACGATGCTGAATATACTCAGCTCCGGTGTGCTTAAAAATTGCATTGGGAACTGACTATAGCCGGTTCCAGCGGTTTAAGGATTAAAGTAGCAGCATAGTTCCATGTGTTTCTAATAGTGCTCTCTAGTGGCCAGGAGGTCTTGTGATACCCTAAATGATCTTCATGGCATCTGATCCTCCCTCCATAAGCTGACACTTCACTCCCTTATTTATAGGGAAGAACCCTTTATTACCAAATGGTAACCAAAAAAGCCTTTGCCACTTTTGAAGAACCCTCTATTTCCTCATTCTATTTTAAGGTAAAGGATCAGGCATTTTTTTGTGTTGCTCCACTATTATCCTGGGGAAAAGATGGCATATCTTGACACAGCTCAAATTTATTTCTTGTCTGCCCTAATCCTTGTGTGCAGTTTAATATTCTCATATTTTGCATAATGTGCTCAAGACACCGTTTAGTTCTGGCTCCATGTAGCTAAAATGCATGCACTTGCCACACAATGTGTGAGCGCCATCCAAGACATATCTCCTAAAGGATCATAATTAGCAGTTTAGCAAAATATCTGTAGTCTATTGAACTACAATGTAAGTAAACAGCTCTGTGGAATTAACACTAGAATTCCTGAAAGCCTACGAAAAAACTTGTAATCCCAGGCCACTTTAAATTCAAACTACACAAGCAGCAAACAGCCTGCTATTCCATACCCCCACCATTCAAGTCGCATAGAAGATTCCCAGAGCTAAAGTCTGTTTATCTGGGTGTGAGGTACTTGGAATTGTATAGGGTAAATAATATATCATCATTTGGAATACATACATTTCATGTGTGTTCTGTGTTTACAACGATCTATGTAAATGTAGGATTACAGGCTATTCTCATTTCTCCTTTTTCCCACTGTTTTAGTTATGCTTTCAACAATTCCTGCCTCAGATTTCTTGTCATCCTACATTTACATAGATCATTGTAGACACGGAACACACATGAAATGTATGTATTCCAAATAATGATACATTATTTACCCTATACAACTCCAGGCGCCTCACACCCAGATAAACAGACTTGAGCTGAGAGAACTTTTTGTCCAACTTGAGCTACGGCAGTGGGGTGGAATAGCAGGCTGCTGCTGCTTGTTCTGATCGACACATTTGCAAAACAAAAGATGCTAATGGAGTGGTGTGAAGGAATTTGGTGTGGCCCGGGTTTACAAGTTTTTTCATAGGCTTCAGGGATTCTAGTTTTAAGTTTTTAGAAAGTGAACTCCATCCTACAGTCCTGCACCTTTTCTAATTGAATTCTTAGATTATTCTATCATGGGCTATTCTCATTTCTCCTTTTCCCACTATTTTGTCCTTTTCTTTTCTTCATTCTTTTAACAAACCTGCTATTTCAGTGTATAAATATATTATGTGTAAGATATGATACTTAACATTGTTTTACATTTTGAATCTGTTTAATAGGCAGATGCATTAAATGTAAATAAAGAATGAATACACTGTATATTATAAAGACAATCAATACAGAGCATTCATTTGAAGAACAAATGTATTTAAGGAAGTTTAAATAATGCATCCCTCAAAATCAATACCCTTTCAAATAAAATTACCCCAGTGTGTATTTTAGTAACTGTAGAAAAAGATACAAGATGGCAAGAACTATTCTGTCTCCTCTTCTTTTCACATGAAGCAGTATGCAGCCAATTTTAATTACAACTTCATTTACAGAAGTTCTCAGATGACTCCAGCATTGAAAGATGCAGCAGCTTTGGAGGTGAGAAATATGAACATGTGATGGTTGGAGGAGGATCATCAGGTACCAATTATTACAAAGACAAGGGAGCTGGTCGTGGACTTCCAGCATGCCAAGAAGCCCCTAAAACCAGTCACCATGAAGGGTTTCAGGTAGACTCAATATATTCCTATACATATCTAGGGATCCACTTAAACATTAGACTGGATTATGCATACTAGACCGATCTGCTGTATCAAATATAAAAGAGTAAGTTTTTCTTGTGAAGCTTGATGTTGTATTCTACCAGTCTATTTTGACCAGTGAACTGTTCTGCACAGTCATCTGCTTTGAAAGTAATATCAGTTCAGGGAAAGACTGAAAAAAGTGTAACATTTGTTCCCAAACAGTTCCTCAGACTGATGTCTACTTCATTAGATAAATGCACCTGATAAGTAAATAAATTTAAATGTAAAATTGCTCAGAAAGTTCACATGGTTTACAGGATTGAGTTTGGATTGACGAGAGACAGTGTCGGAAGAGAGAATGATGACAAAGCATAATGTACTTGGAGATGCTGCTCAGGCTCTTTTTAGCCCAAGGCTATCATACTGTATCTATCGTACTGTAGTCTTGGCAGTTATTAGAGACACATTGGCACAGGGTCAACACTTCTGCAAGGACACAGTCCACTAAATATACAACTGTGCACTCAAATAATAATTTCCTCTTTGTTTTTACTGTTTTGCACTATGACTTTATATTGCATGTATTAGGATGTGCAAGTGTAGATGGTAATTATATTTCAGTATTATCTGTCTGTTATTTTAGTTTCATTTTCCTTAGTTTTTTTTTTTCTTTTTTTTTAACTTAAGACAATTAATTCTATGCAGCTAGGTCCTTTCATTGAGTTAAGGCCTTCCAGTGATAAGGCAATTGGTGTTATGATTCAGTTTTTGTTACGATCATGCTCTTGTTTTTGATTTTTTACAGATTTCCTCCATCCATCCATCCATTATCCAACCCGCTATATCCTAACTACAGGGTTACGGGGGTCTGCTGGAGCCAATCCCAGCCAACATAGGGTGCAAGGCAGGAAACAAATCCCGGGCAGACACACACACACACACACACACCAGGGACAATTTAGAATCGCCAATGCACCTAACCTGCATGTCTTTCGACTGTGGGAGGAAACTCATGCAGACACAGGGAGAACATGCAAACTCCACGCAGGGAGGACCCGGGAAGTGAACCTGGGTCTCCTAACTGCGAGGCAGCAGCGCTACCACTTCACCACCGTGATGTCCAGATTTCCTTTGACCACTAAAAATGATTTAGAACCTTTTTGGATATTAGAGGTCAAGGAATCTTGTGGTCACATCTCTGTTGGATAATGAAAAGAGGAAGTGATGTTCTCCCTCAATGCCATCTTGGTTTTCTTATGGGCATAGCTATTTTGAGGAATATTTGAGGATGGTCTATGGTATGAAAGAGGGAGAGAGGATGAGGGTGGAAAGCAGTGTCAGGGTAACAGACAAGATCCCAGTTAGAGCAGGTCCACACCAGTGATCTTCTTTTAAGTTCTTACCTCTTTAATCTGGTTATGAATGTGATGAGCCATGGGCTAAAATGCATGGTTTTGCTGATGACATTGTGTCATGTAGTACCAGAAGAGAGGAGCTTGGAAGAATGGAGAAGGGCTTTGGAACAAAGAGGGTTGAAGATAAATAGGAAGAAGTCAGAATATATGAGGTTTGATGATAATCAGGATTCAGTTAGCCTGCAGGGAGAGCTGTTGAAGAAAGTGGATACATTTAAATATCTTGGATCAGTGGTATCCCAAGATGGAAAATCAGATGCAGTGATAACTAATGGAGTGCAGTGTGGATGAAACAATTGGAAGAAGGTATCAGGAGTATTGTGTGATAGAAGAATTAAGTAGAAGACTAAAGGTAAGGTTTTTAAGTCAGTGATAAGACCAGAAATGAGGCATGGAGCTAAGATGTGGGAAATAAAGGGAGTATAGGAGAAGAAGTTAGATATGGCAGAAATGAGAATGTTGGGATGAGTGTGTAGAGTTACAAAACATTATACATTTAAATGTACTTTATCCAAGGCAACTTACAACATGAGAGACAGTGAATATGTGGGCTAAAGAGTGATGGGAATGGAAGAACAGTGGGAAGAGATCTGAAGGAAAAGGGTTTGACTGGTGAGGAGGTACAGGACTGAGCTGCATGGAGAGGGTTGATCAAGCACATCAACCCCACACAGAAGTGGGAAAAGAGGAAGAGGAAGAAGTAGAAGAATTTTGGGATGTGGTTCCTATGCTGTTGCTGTGTAAGTTCAGCCAATAGTGTGTGGTGTGTAACATGGTTCTAATCAAAAAGTATGCAGGTCATGTCATACACTTCCTGGTTGTCCTCAATTGGATTCAATCCAAAACTTTAAATGTTAATTTCTTTGTTGTTTTGAAATATTTCAGGTTAATTCAGCTTTGTATTTTTGATTACAATTCACATTAACATTTTGTTTTTAATATGTATCTTTTGGTTTTTATCCATATGATGTCACAAATGTACAGCTATAAAGATCAGAGCCATGTAGATCAAGGGCCCCCAAAATTGCAGGTAGAAACTGTAACTTAGCAGGTCTATTTATGGTTTGTGTTTGTTCTGGGAAAAGACCCCAGTGCTTTAATTTTTTTTACTTTGATTGGTGGGTTTTGTTTTAGGTTTAGGACAACAGATGAATTTAACCTTCAGCTGACCAAATTGGCATGGTTTTTTAACACGCCTTATCTTCATTTAAATGCTGCCCCTTCTTTACTGTGGCAGTACAGTTGGTCTGCAGTTATTTAAAGAATATTTAAATTACCTGTTGCTACATATTCCTTTTCATGGCATCACTTCTCACAGATTTGTTCTTTGACTCCCCTCTGTACTCAGTAAATTCTTGCAACCTTCTAACCATTTTGACTTAAATTATTTTTCCTGGCCTTTACATTAGTTTCTTATTTATTGATTTTTTGGATCTTGAACTCTGGACTTTCCCAGCAAGCATCTAATGCAAGTCAGTGACAATAAGGCCGTGCTTAGGACAAGTGAGTTTAAAAATGGATTGGTGGATGGACTCTGGCTGCTTGCTATGTTTGGAATTTAGTAGGTACAATATTATTTTTTTTCTTGTTTATGTCTCTTTTTTACTTATTTAATAAAATGGACTTAATACTTTAAAGTTTTTTTTGTGTATTTTGATAGTTTTATCCTCACTATTTGGACTCTCTTCATAACAATATTTTGCTAGAGAAACATATACATTTCTCTTTTGGAAAAGCTACAGATGCTGTCTATCCATCAGTATGTAGTGCTCATAAAATGTTTTATGTCAACTGATGTCATCATCAAATTGAAAACAGATAATGGAGCGGATTGTGCTGAAGATTTCATTTTCCTGGGCACAGAGACTGAATGAAGATTGCATTTAAAAACAATACAACATTTCCTTCAAGGAAAAAATGTGATAAAGCTGAAAAGGAAAATAAAATACATAGATGTTGTCCTGGAAAATATTAGAACAATGGTTTCCTCATAGGAATATATGGCTGGGAGAGCCAGACCATAAAAGAAAAGGGATTGCTTTATTGTGACTTTTTCTACAAAAGGCTCTACTCTAACCTAATAGATGCTTTTTATTGGAGAACAAGAAGAAATGCCCATATGCCGAATCTCAGCTTATTAACCTTGTTTTGCATGCACACCCCGCAGTACTCACCTGTGAATACACTGCTAGGGTCAGAGCTCATGGTCTTCTTCCAGTCTTCCACCACAGAAACAACTGATTAAGGACATCTCTCAGTTTTACTGTAGGACATGAGTTAGACAAGAGAATCCCATAACCATTCTGTGATTGCTAGTGTCGGTAAACCACAATGTAATTGTGGTTTATATTTATTTGTAGAGAAATCAGGTATATCACATTCTAGGAGTTTAACAGATAAAAGCAAACAACCTGAATGATTCAAATTAATGTCATATAGCAAACTTCATGTCAGGATGTCCGCCTAGCAGTGATACTTTCATAACGAAAATGAGAACTAGAACTTAAAATATTGTTTTTCGTTTTACAAGAACAAGAACTGAAATTAAGGCAAACGGGGAAAGTAAAACTAAATAAAAATAAAAATTAGTGTTATGTGAACAAACTAAAACGAGAACGAAAATTGAGTAAAAACAGAAAAAACAGCAATAGCATTTTCATTCAATCCGGTTTAATTGTGCAGAGAGGTTGTTTGTAGGTCACCAAGAGTGTTCAGTTACGTTGCAGTGTTGCTATGTTGCTGTTCACTATGCAGTGATCTCGTAACTTGGGCTTACTATAATCACGTGGTGCAACTTCCATAAAATACTGTTGTTTGTTTGTTGCGCACATTTTGCTCGTCGGGTTGAAGCAGTAAGCAAGTGTGGTTGACGATTGTGACTTTTGCACAGATGTTTGCGGGTAGAAAGCAAAGAAGTAACTTGTGGAAATACTTAATTACAGATGATAATCAAAGCAAATGTAGCATACGAGAAGAAGAAAAGAGTCTTGGAGTTTCAGTGCAGGCCTTGATGGATCAGTGCTTAGTGGAAGTCCAGCACTTCTCTGGCACCATGACTGCACTTCAAACAGTGGCTTGCATCCTCACTTGTCATCATGAAAAGTAAAAAAATTAATAATAATAACATGAAATAAATTTGTCTACTGGTCTGTGCTATAAATTTGTTTTCTGTATGATCGTAATAATTTTGATCATTTTTATAGTCAAAATCGCTGAATTTGCGCATTTCCTGATCAAATATAGGGGAGAATCACAAGGTGCAGCAGCAACGAGATGAGACGAGCCTCATCTCGGACAGCGTTATCCCTCATACACTGGGATGATGCATGCAATTGTTGTGTGTCTGTAGCTGTCTCTCTGTATGTTACCAATATACTGTTTGCACGCAAGTTTATGATACACCCTGACTTTCCACATCTTTAATTTTATCTTTAATGAATGCGTGTGACATATTTAGTCTTATGTTCTCCCCGTGTCTGCGTGGGTTTCCTCTGGGCACTCCGGTTTCCTCCCACAGTCCAAAGACATGCAGATTAGGTGCATTGGCGATCCTAAATTGTCCTTAGTGTGTGCTTGGTGTGTGCGTGCCCTGCGGTGGTCTGGCACCCTGCCCAGGGTTTGTTTCCTGCCTTGTACCCCGTGTTGGCTCTGATTGGCTCCAGCAGACCCCCGTGATTCTGTAGTTAGGATATAGCGGGTTGGATAATGGATGGATATTTAGTCTTACTGATCGGACATAAAACCGCAGTGGAAAGAGACGAGTTGAGGCAGTTCGAAGCAGCACTGAAGCCCAACAGGTGCTTGTTTCTTCTGTTCTACGCAGAGGCTGTCTGTGCCAATAAATTAGTGATATCAGAAAGTCAAGTGCAATGTAGCGATCTGTTTATTTTTATTTTTTATTTCTGCCGACTGCCAAAATGAAAGATTAAGACTTTTAAAACTAATGGAAAATATGGAGGACTTTTACAAGAAAGTGAGGGAGATTTTCGTGAAGGATAGGTGCATGGACTTCATTTACAAATAAAGGCAAGACAATAAACAATTTTCAATTTTATAAAAAATGGGATCAGACTATGAAAAAACCAATATTTAAAAACTAAATTTTGACCTTAAATAAAATATTCTTTTGTTTTCCTTGTTATCCTTTTGTTGAATAGTCTGTATTAAAATTGATTAAAACTTCAGAATTAAAAGCATTTAAAAACAACTATCTATTTCAATTAAGGCCAGAATTGAAATCCATTTTTTGTACCCCACTCTATACTTTCATTTGAATTGAATGAGTTTGAATTGTGAAATTGCAACGGCAAATGTAGAACACATGGATGGTGAGGAGCAAATGCGCTCTCTCCACTCTCTCTCGTCGCTATAAATGTAACATTCTTTCTTTGCCAAATATGTGCCTTACCTATGTGTGTGTAAGGAATGCTGATGAGATATGAAACATAATCAGTAGTCAATGTGCATGCTGCCAATTGAATAGTGAATAAGCTACTCTTCTGGGTTCATATATTTGTAACTCTGACTCTGAAGGAGTCAGTGCCTCAACAGCCATGAACCTTACCTGCACGTTACTACTTCAGTACTAGCAGCAGAAATCGTCAACATACAGTCTGCTGGTGCCAGTGGCCGAGGACCGCATCTGTGCACCTGCATTACAGGCGCTCATTCAGCGAATATTTTCACAGTATGGCTATCTGTGCAATGGACATCGTTGCAACATGAAAAAATCTTGTACTTGTTTAAAGCTTAACAGCAACATGATTGCACAGACTGGTTTCTTTGGTTGAAACATTTCATCTTGCTGACGACACTCATTAGGCCAATTAATCTGTCTGATCATTGATAGTCAAGCTGTGTTTAACGGCATTACTAACTGCAAGTGTATTTTGTTAACTGAAACATAACTTGCATTGAAATATGTGAAGGTCAGAATTTGGGGTCTTGCAACAGAAAAAAAAACTAAAATTGTACTAATATTATGTAAAAAAGCCAGAACTAAATAAAATAAAAACTAAAATTTTAAACACAGAACTAAATAAAAATTATTGACTCCACTGAAAACTTGAACGAAATAAAAATAAAAATTTATTTTATAAAAAAAATAAAAACTAAAACTACAATTAATATCAGAACTGAAATATCTCTGCTGCCTAGACCAGTTACAAAATGTGCAGTCCTTTTTTAAACCAGTGGAGATGTCCATGTACATTGAGAGTCTTTTCTCCCATTAACGCATTCCTTTAAAGTACATGCCATTGGCAGCCTTTTTCCTCTTGATACTTGGGCACATTTTGATTTTGTAGGTTTGCAAGCTTTCAAACACTGATGCTTTCATTCCCTTACAGCATGGTGTTTCCTTACATCCTCAGAACTTTCTCTCTCACATATACAAAGCCTCTCTCATATCTCCAAAACATAGTGTCCCCCATGTATCTCCTACACTCTCTCCTGCATCAGAACTTGAGTGCTCTCAAAAACCCTTATGTTATACAGCACTCCGGTTATTTAGTTCTTTTGTAAAAGTACTGATAAATAGTCTAAAAGTTGCATCAGCCTAATATGGACAACTGATTTGTCAATTGTCATTTTACTTCGTCAGGTAAAAGGAGTCGATTCATCGGATTGGCTGGCCCAGCGCTATCTCAACTGTGGAATAGCCAATTGGGGGAGGCAGCTTGATGGCTGAGGACTCTAAACAAATCCAAATTATATTATGTGATATCATCTACTGTTAAATTCTGCACTGTACTTATATTTTACTATTATACTGTTTTGAGGATTATTTGTGTTCTGTTCTGTGTATTGTATTGTATTGACTCCTTCTTTTTTACACCCACTACATTCCAAACCTATCTGGAAAGGGGTCTCTCTTTGAACTGCCTTTCCCAAGGTTTCTACCATTTTTTTGGGGGGGGGGTTCCTTGACTTCTTAGAGAGTCAAGGCTGGGGGGCTGTCAAAAAGAAGGGTATGTTAAAGTCCGTTACGGCACTTCTTATGTAATTATGGGCTATACAAAAATAACCACATGGTTAATACAATATCAATGAGAGATTGGTAATGTTTCAGCGTAGTGACTTTACTAAACTCCCTGACCAGTCTCTTGCCAATTACTACTAGAAACCTTGTGCTGCTCACTTCAACATTTGTTCTTCAGGAACTCCTGTTTGTCCTGCCTAACAAGATATCATTGAAGATGTTGAAATAAAACTCCAACATTGTGAAAGGCATTGCCAGAGGAAGCAATCCTCAAGATTTTGAAACAACTACAGTAAACGCATAATACATCAACAGAATTTAAAGTCTGGTCTTGGACCAGAACCTGAATTTACGGACACCATAACAATGCCTTCAAAGAGACATTCAGACCGAGAGACTCACTCATGTAGCAAGACTTTAAAATGACAAGGATGGAATCACCTCTTCTCAGTGTTTTTGTCAAGCAAGCCACCAACAGTTGCAAACAACTAAATTATTAAGCCTGATGAGCAGAATGGACTTGTCTTGTTTGCCAAAAGTCTTTTTCTATCACTGAGACTGTTTCTTAAACAATTCTTAAACATGCCTTTTCCTTTGAAACAATATTGTAAGTCAATAATGATTTTCTTTCTTTTTAACATGTTTTTGTGTGCTACATTACTTATCTAGAAAAAATATGTTAATTTAAAAAACAGAGTAACAATAACTTACTGTACAAATTCAATTTAAGCTGTCATATGGGTTAAAGATTTTTTTTAATTATTGGGAAGTATGGGAAGTCAAGTCAAGTCAAGTTGGGGAGCATGCACTGGTACAGTGCGTTGCCGCACCCACTACACTGCGAAAAAACTTGGGATCCCAGTTTGCAACGTTCCCGGGCAGACAAGCGGTCCAATCCCACCTTCCGGAAATGACCCTTTATCTGCCGCAGCCAGGTGTTACGTGGGCGACCCCTTAACCTGATCCAGCCACTCGGGTCCCCAACAACGAGGATCTTACGAGCCAGATCACCCTTGGGGGAAATGCGCCGCATGGCTGTAATGCCGTAACTGACGCTCCCTCACAATGCAGGTAATGTGCCTCATTCGGGACTCCATGAGCATCTACTCACTCAACACAAAGTCAAACCAATGGTACCCAAGGATTTTCCGGAGAGAAACAGTACCAAAGGAGTCCTGTCTTCATCTCAGGTCACTGGATAGTGTTAATGTCTCGCAACAATATAGCAAGACAGGAAGCACCAGGACTCTAAAGACTTGGACCTTCGTCCTTTTGCATAGATATCGGGAACGCCACATACCCCTTTCCAGCGACCTCATGACCCCCCATGGTCTCCCAATCCGTCTACTGACTTCACAGGAAGAGTCACCAGAGACATGAATGTCACTGCCAAGGTAAGTAAACTTCTCAACAAGGTCAAACTCTCTCCGCAAACAGACACACTGCTGATGGCTGTGCCCAAGAGGTCATTAAGGCCTAGATCTTGGTTTTTATCCAGGACACTTGCATGGCCAGACACTCAGACTCCTCACTCAATCTCTCGAGCACCCCAATCAGAGCCTCCATTGACTCCGGGAAGATCACAGCATCATCAGCAAAGTCAAGATCCGTGAATATTTCTTTACCAGCAGATGCCCCACAGCTGCTGGACCCCACGACCTTGTCCAACACCCAGTCCATACAAGCTTTGAACAGAGTAGGAGCAAGAACACACCCGTGATGAACCCCAGAATCAACTGGGAAAAACGCAGAGGTCCTGCCTCCACTCTGCACGGCACTCGTGATATCCAGCAACCTCAAGGGGATCCCGCGAACCCTCAGGATGTCCCACAGGACAGCTCGATCAACTGAGTCGAATGCTTTGTGAAAATCGACAAAGGCTGCAAAGAAACTGCCGATATTCGCGTTTGTGCGCGATGAGAACCCTCAATGCCAGGATGCGGATGATGGTAAACTTCTTAGGTGTAAAACCAGACTATCCTGGTCGCTGGTAGGTGAGCAAGTGATCACGGATCCTATTGAGGACAGCCCTGGCAAGGATCTTACCTGGCACCGATAGCAGTGTTATCCCCCTGTAGCTGCTGCAATCCAGGCGATCACCCTTCCCTTTCCAGATAGGGACAACAAGTCCCATTTGCCAGTCAGTTGGGATGATGCCAGTCTCCCAAATGAAAACAAAGATTGCTTGCAATGCCAGGAGGACAGCCTTACCACCAGCCTGGAGAAGTTCACCCCGGATACCACAGATCCCTGCACCCTTTCTCCCCTCAGCTGGTTCACCACCTGTGCAATCTCAGTGAGATTGGGTGGTGCACAGCTAATTGGAGGATCAGCCTCAAGAACCGTGGACCCAGAGATATCCAAAGTCCTAACCGGAGGATCAGCTTTGAACAACTGCTCAAAGTAGCCAGTCCAGCAAGTCACAACTGCAGTGTCATCCGTAAAGACCGTTCCATCAGCCGCCCTGACTGTGACTCTCTGGGGAACAGATTCAGATGTGCGTAATGCTTCAATTCCTCTGTAAGTAGGACGTGGGTTGCTAGACCACAGATGGTGTGTCACTTGCTCACAGATTCCTCTAACAAACATCTCTTTATCTGCCCTCAGAGCCCTCGCAGCCGTCCTTCTCAGTTCCCGGTACAGACCAGAGTTGCCATTGAGCCGTGCACTGCGACTCCTCTCGATGATATCCAGGGTGCCTTGCGAGATGAAACACCTCCTTCTGTGAACAACGGTAACACCAACACAACCCTCAGCAACCTTCAGGGTCTTGTCACAGAAGGTCTCACACATCACATTAAGATCAGCAGTCGTACCCAAATCTGAAAGTTCCTCACACAATCTGCATGCAAACTCATTAGAACCAGCCTGGTCTTGGAGTCTGGCCAAGTTCAGGCTCATTTTCCTAGTAGGTGGTACCTACTAGGACCTAAGCAGGATCCTAAGAGTAGCAACAACAAGTCTGTGGTCAGAATTCACAAACTGGGCACTTCTGTAGACCATGCAGTTTTGCAAAAGCCTCCAGCATCTGCCCACAAGGATGTGATCGATCTCCTTCACCGCACCACCAGTATTGGAGTACCAAGTCCAATGATGCGGTTCAGGGCGCTGGAACCAGAATCCAGTGATTCGCAGCCCCTGACCTTTTGCAAAGTCAAGGAACATGGATCCACTTTCTCCACAGTCACCAGACCCATGGGAACCGAGGCAATCCTCATAGCCAGTCCTGTATGTGCCAGTGGTTGCACTGAAGTCAACATTGACCAGAGGAGTGTCACCTCACGGGCTCACATCAACCACCAAGCAAAGCTGTGAATAAAATGGACATCGCTCACTGCGGCCGGAACATACATTGAGACAACAGACAAGGCACCCAGGGAGTGCTGTAATCTGAGTCCCATAATACGCTTGTTGAAAGGAGTGACATCGGACACCATCGGAAGAAGCCAATCTGCTACAGCAATAGCTACTCCCCAAGTATGACAGTCATCACACCGACCAGACCAATAAAAGGTGTATCCAACTACAGAGATCTGACGAGTCCCCGGTCTGCACACCTCAGAGAGTGCCGCCACTGAAATGCAGAGTTTACGCAGCTCCTCTGACAGCAGAGGAAGATGATCATTTTGCCAGAGAGACAAGACGTTTCATGTGCCCACCCGTATGGGCCACCTCAAATTGGGACCCGAGTGCTGACGTGCAGCGGGCAATGCCTCAGCATCACACCAGTTCCAATCTCCAACAGACCTGACCCTATTGGCTGTCCAACGGTTTTGACTCTTTCGGGGATGGGGCTACCGAGGGCTTTCCCCCATCCCCTTCATGATGTGAGCAGCTTTCTTATGGGCAGCTGCAGCAGAGCTACTCCTGCGGTGAGCACAAAGGAGTCCTTTCTGTAGTCTTGGAGCTTTGTGAAGTTTTTTTTTTTTTTTACAGTGGTTGGAGTACCAATCCTGCCACCAACCCCCATGATTTCCCTGCAAGTTGGAGGACCACTTGCAGGGCCAGATGCAGTTTAACGTCATACCCAGGACCCTGTATGGGAAGGTTAGGGAAATAAACAGAATGGTCAGAACCTGATCTTCCCACCAAGTGGGTAAGAAAATGGCATCTTAGTGTTACTCACACAACAAAAGTCTTGTTTGATCCAATGTAATCAAACATCTTATCTGTCAATCTGTTAGACCTGTTACATCTTATCTGTTCATTGTTAACCTAAGTTGGAGCAACTTTATATCTGAAAAAAAGAACTTCTGATATAGAGAACAGTACTTTTTAGTACTGTATGCATAAGTCCTTCAAGGTAACCATCACCATCAAAATCTCACTTTTCCACAACAGTAATTTTCTATGAGTCAACAACTTTATACAAACTACTTTAGTTGAGGAGATCCCAAACTGGTATCAAGAATGGATTTACCAGAGCTCCACTTGGATTACATGCTTTAATGCATTATAACTGTGATCAATGGAGAGTGCAGTGCATGAGTAAAGAAAAAAGGTTTGAAACTGCCTGCATGATAAACTAAGACTGGAGTCTTTTCCCTTCATTGTTATTGCCTTTTTTATTTAACAATCACCTGAATTGCTTCTGTTTTCCTTAAATGACAACCACATAAAAACAAGATGTGAAGTGAGACAACAGATGACCTGCTAAGATGGGGGCCTCAGACTCCAACCGATTCCACTCCAACCATTTTTATAATTATAAGGTGATACTTGTTAATTTAACTCATTATATAATTCCATGGCTTGTTGGTGCTCGAATTCTAACACAGCAAAAAGCATCATCAAAATGTTTTGTGGACCTTTTTGCGAAGCAACATTACTTAGACCTTCACTTGTCTTTATTTTCACAAATTGTGTGATGCTCACAAATTAGCTGGTCATTTGTTGACTCATTTTGTATCTCATTATTGTTTAGCTTGTAATTAAGAAATAAAAAAAAATTGAGGGCTTTAAATCTTAAATAGTAACTCAGCTAAAATGAAGGTAAAAGTAATCCATTAGGAGCAAAAACAAGTCATTAATTAAGAAAAGGGTTAGAATGAAAATCTGCGTCCACTGTGGCCCTCCAGTATTTGAGTCGGACAGCCCTGAACTAGGACATCCTGACTTAATTTGTACCAGTACATATAAATTAGAAAATAAGGTAACACTTTAGTTTAGGTACTGCAAAAAAATTACCTATTACTCATTTACTTTTATGTAGCCTAAAGTGCTACCAAAAATGAAATCATATGTAACATTTAACTCACATAAAAGAAGTCTTATTTCTTCTCACCATGTATTCAACCATGACTCAATAATTAACAATATTGTAGCTTTACATACTGTAATGTTTAATGGCAGCAGTGAGTTTGTGGACTATACCATTTATCTTTATGCTGATTGGTGTAATTGAATTGCTTCATAGTCATTATATGTAAATGAACCTTACAGATTAAAAGAAGCCATAGTGGCTCCATCAGCTGGTGTAAATGAAGGACGTCCATGTTAGAGTTAATTTGTAATGAATGTTCAAGACTCTTTTTTTTATTTATGAAGTATTTTCCACAATATTTCCTAATAGAAATAATAGGTTTTTTAATGTTTTAAAAGATATTGTCATCTTGTGACTTGTCTCTTCATAATTAATTTTTAAAGGTTTCTACATAGCAATTGTATATTACATGCCTATTAAATTAATAATACTAATGCAGAAGCTTCAGACAAGTCAATCCTGACCTTAAGTGCCCATCAGTCCCCAAATTCAATAAGTCTGAAATGTTACCCAATACCATGTTTTTCTTAAACAGTAAAAGGAATTCAATGTCTGGAAAAGAGAGTTAGTGGCTGAGTCTGGAAATTTTTCTGTGCTGACAGAATGAAGCCAAAGTGTGAAATTCCAAATTCAGCACACTGTCTATTATAACTTAGACGCTTGGAATGAAAGTATAATAGTTGGCAGGACCCAGAGAAAAAACAATAAAGATTCTTCAGTCACACCTGAGACCCACAAGAACTTCATTTTATTAGATTTTTAAATACTTTGCCAGATTAATTTATAGACAAGAAAAACAAATTAAGAAAATACATTTAAGAAATTGTCTTCATTAACACATTTTTAGTTTTCTAATTACAGATTTCAAAGGCATACTGCTTACTAGTACTAAAAGTAATGTCAGGCATGCCCGCCAGAAGATCACCTTCCAGGCTTATCTGAGGTATGAACTATCACCCTGAAATGAGAGGAAGCGATGGCCTTGTCTCCTTTTCACAGCAACGAGAAGCTGGCCATTACGGGCATTTGACCCTGAGAAGCCCTGGCCCATCCAGTCCAGACAATATAAGGGTGGATATCCACAGAAGGTGGTGTTGCAAACGATTGGAGCTCCTGTAAAGTCCAACGTTTTACTTTTATGGTGCTAGAAGGCAAACTTGGGGCAGTTACCTGTGTTCTTTATGTTTAAGTGCCACCAATCACCTGTTGTGTTAGTTTCATTTTTTTAATTAAATGGGCTTGATGCAGTTGGTAACCAACCACTTTTGGAATTTGTCCTGCCTTTGTCATTTATGCCAAACTAAATATATACAAACAAGTATATTTATTAATTTACCTTATTATTTTTTTAAAGTCCACAGAGACAAACATAACAAGAACTACTGTGTATAAGTACTGAAAGCTGGCTATATTTCACAAAAGAAAAAATGTAATATAATAATTCTTTTCTTCTTTCATTCCTTCATGGTTTCAGATCTTTCAAAACTGTCAGTGAAGAACATGGTAAAAAAAGTCATGCCTTTAACTCCTGACCTTTTTTAAAGCATCACACATTTTCCTATAAAGGTTAAGAATGTATAAAATTGGTGCACATTATTATAAGAAATTTTAGAGCAAGTGTTTCTTTACATTATGTCTTTTAGTATAAATACCATCATAATCGTATATACATAATTTATTAAATTCTCTCATAAAGTACAAGTCTTATTTTCACCCATATTCTTTTCTCATGCATCATTTGTGCTTTCCAGTCTTGAACAAATGTGCTCTGCAGACACTAAAACCAGTGCTGGTATTATTAGATTTGGCAGAGGGTATTTTCTGCTGTAATTGTTTAAAGAGAATAAACAATGCATCAAAATGTAAGGAAATTCCAACAATTCCAAAAACAATGAGAGAGGGGAAAGATGCCTTTTCCTCTAAGTTCAAATATTAAAAACATCAAATTTCTACCCCACACTGCCAGTAATAAAGATCTACACATGTGGTTTGCATGAAACTGGATTATTATTCTGTTTGCTTAATCATTTTCTGAGCACTAGACTTCAAGAACAAAAGCTTGTTTTTGTTTTTTTTTTGTTTTTTTTTTAAATCAATTGACTATTTCCACTTTTTAAATATACACACCCACACACATATACAGATATATATATATACTGTATTTATATGTACAGTATATATAGTATATAAAATAATGTTTTTGTCATAATTATATGTTAAAAGCACTATTCAACAAGTGTTAAATTCATACATGTATGCCAACTGTTTAAAATATTGGTTTTCCATCCATCCATCCATTTTCTAACACTTATATAGGTCTGGGTCACAGGGGCAGCAGTCTATGAAATGATTCTCGGACACCCCTAATCCCTGCCAACACCTCAAGTGAGATACCGAGGTGTTCCTAGGCCAGTTGAGAGATATAAGATCTCCAGCATATCCTGTGTCGTCCTTAAGTTCCCTCCCAGTTGGAGGCATCATAATCAAGTGCCTGGACAACCCCAACTGGCTCCTTTCAATATATTGGAAAGCAGAAGCTCTACTTTGTCTGTCCTTCTCAATCCCATCTCTAAGGCTGAGCCAAGACACCCTGCAAAGGAAACTAATTTCTACCTGTTGTATCTGTGGTCTAGTTCTTTCGGTCACTACCCAAAGATTATGACCATAGGTGATGGCAGGAGCACAGACTGACTGATAAATCGAGAGCTTCATCTTTCAGTTCAGCTCCCTCTCCACCATGACTGACAACAATGTCTGCATAACAGCCCTGATCTGTCTGTCGATCTCCCACTGCCTTTGTCCCTCACTCATGAGCAAGATCTCAAGATATTTAAACTCCTCTACTTGAGGCAACATCCCATCCCAAATGTGGTGAGGGCACTCCACCTTTTTATGGCTGAGAACCATGACCTTGGACTTCGAGATGCTGATTCCCATCCCTACAGTTTCAAACTCTGCTGCATACCACCCCAGTGTGTGTTTAAAGTCACAGCCTGATGAAGCCAACAGGACCATATCTTCCCAAAAAAGCAGATATGAGATCCTGAGGCCACTGATCTGAATTCCCTCCACTGCCTGACTGCATCTAGAAATTCTGTATATGAAACTTATGAACAGAATTGGTAAAAATGAGCAGCCCTGGCAGAGTCCCACACCCACTGGGAATGTGTCTGACTTACTGCCAGCAATGCAAACTAAGCTTTTGCTTTGGCTGTATAGGGATTGAACAGCCTGCAACAGCAGGCCCTGTACGCCACACTCTCACACATGACCTTCTCCTCAAGGGCTACGGTCGTATATCTTTTCCAAGTCAACAAAACACATATAAACTGGTTGGGCATACTCACACAAACCCTTCAGAATTCTTGTGGTGATAAAAAATCTTCTGCGCCTGGGACGAAATGCACATTGTTTCTCCTGTATCCCAGGCTCGACCAACAGCCCAATCCTCCTTTCCAGAAGTAGGAACATACCTTCCACTCCCCTTCCTTAAAAATGGTGACCACCACCCCAGTTTACCAATCAAGAGGTACTACCCCCACCCTCCATGCAATGTTGAAAAGGCGTGTTAACCAAGAAAACCCAACAACATCCAGAGCCATAAGAACTCAGAGCGACAATCATCACCAAGCCCCAGAGCCTTGCCACCAAGAAGTCTTTTTTTAACTACCTCAGCTCCAGTGATGGGTAAGTCTCCTTTTAAATCCCTTGGTTCTGCTTCCTCCCAGGAAGGCATGTCTCTGGAATTTAGGAGGTCATCGAAGTGCTCCTTCCACCACCCAACTATGTCTACAGGTGATGTCAGCAGTTTGTCAGAATCACTTTGAGGCTGGCCAATAGTAATTTTCTATGGCCTCATCGAACTCCTCTCATATACGAGTTCTTACTTCCGCAACTGTCATCTCTGCACTCTGCTTGGCCTGTCGTTACCAGTTGCCTGCCTCTGGAGTCCCAAAAGCAAGCCAAGTACAAAATGCCTCCTTCTTCAGTTTGACAGCTCCCTTTAATGCTGGAGTCCACCAACAGGTACGGGGATAACCACCACGACAGGCATCAATGACTTTACGACTGCAGCCCTGCACAGCCACCTCAACAATGGAGTCGTAGAACATGGCCTTTCTAAGAATTCAAGATAAGTTCATACGGAGGTCTGCGGTGAAGATTTACAGCAGGGGTGCCCAATGCGTCGATCGCGATCGACCGGTAGATCGCAAAGGTAGTGCAGGTTGATCGCGCTGCATTCAAAAAATATTTTTTAAAACGATAGTCTATCATGTATCTTCTCTATGGCATTTGCCACTTGATTGACATACAGGGCGGCCAGTCTGAGATCTCTTCTCTTCTAACACATCCCGCACTCACGATCAATTTATATCGACTAAAGAAGGGATTAAAAAAATTGTTTGGGGAGGGTATGGGCTTTATGTGGAATTGGAAGAGGATTTTTTTCTCACAATGTCACAATCAAAGTGCATTTATATGATTTGTCAATCCATCATTGCTATTCCAAAGAAGGAAAATGTGGAAAGGCACTTTGGAATTGTTCATAAAAACATGAAACTGACATCCTTCCAAAAAGAAATCTGAGAAAGAGAAAGGAGAGGGAACTAAAATCACAGTTAATCAGACAGCCGTCATTTTTCACTTGGCTGAATTCAAAAGCTCCTTGACTGTATTATTCTACTTATTTATGCGAGTCAGCCTTTTCCCACATGATGATTATTAAATAGAAATACTGTAGTGACCATAAATGTATTGAATTGTTATTATGCCATAAAGGTTATTCAGTTATGCAAGGTACGACAACATACATTTTATGTATAAAGTATACTCAGTATATATATATATATATATATATATATATATATATATATATATATATATATATATATATATATATATATATATATATATATATGTGTCCCCCGGGCGAGAGGAGGGCTTGTGCCTCCTCCAGACCGCGAGGGGGCGTCCGTCCTGGTTCTGTTGGGGACCACGGGTGGAGGGCTTGGAAGCCCAGCCCTGTAGGGGCCTGTGGCCACCGCCAGGCGGCGCCCCGATGCCGGTTTATCCCGGGAGCCCGGCACTTCCGCCACACCAGGAAGTGCCGGGGGAAGACTTTATGTGGCGCCCGGAGAGCTGCCAGGAGGACAGCCGACACTTCCACCATGCAGGGGCGTGGCCAAGGAGCGGATACTGGGAACACCTGGGGCTCATCCGGGAGCATTATATAAGGGGCCGCCTCTCTCCAGTCATTGGTGGATGTCGGGAGGAAGCGGACAGAGCTGGAGAGAGAGGACGGGAGGCGGCCAGGAAGGCAAAAGGACTGTGTGGCCTGGACTTGGGGAGATCGGTGCAAGAAGGCACTGGGGTGCACGTGAGGAAACTTTGTAAATAATAGTGAACATAATAAATGGTGTGTGGTGACAATATGATGTCCGTCTGTCTGTGCCGGGGCCAGCGTTCACAATATATATATATATATATATATATATATAATTTTTAATGTAGGTAGATCATTTCAACCTGGTCATTTTAAAAGTAGCTTGCAAGTCGAAAAAGTGTGGACACCCCTGATCTACAGGATAGTGGTTTCCACCAAACATTCCCAGCACGCTCTTACTGTACATTTGGCCTTGCCATGTCTATTAGGCATCTTTCCCCACCATCTGATCCAACTCACAACCAGGTAGTGATCAGTTGACAAATCAGATGCTCTCTTCAACTGAGTGTCCAAGACATGTGGTTACAGATTTCACGGCACTATTATAAAATTGATTATTGGTTTATAGCTTAGGGTGCTCTGGTGCCAAGTGCAGGTCAGGTAGGCCATTCCTTCCAGGCTTCACTGTTGTTGCCCATGTTAGCATTAAAGTCCCCTAGTAAAATAATAGGTGCTTCCAGTGGGAGCATCTTCCAGCACTCCCCACAAGGTCTCCAAGAAGGCCAAATTCTCTGACCCAACCATTGGTGCAAAAGTACAGACAATTTTTAGAGCCCTTTCCCCCAACTCAAAGTCACAGGGAGGCGACCCTAATGTCCACTGGAGTAATCTTCGATGTACACATGCCAAACTGGGTGGCTATAATTAAGACTACACCTACCCGGCGGCTCTTATCCTATACAAATCCAGATTGGAATAGAGTCCAGCCCCTCTCCAGGAATTTGCGTTGAGGTGAATCCAGCTATATCTAGACAGTGCCTCTCTACCTCCTGTACTAGCTTGTGGTCCTTCTCCACGAGAGGGCGCATATTCCATCAATTTTTGGTAGTTGGGAAACGGTCTGCCAAGGCACTTGCCTTTGACTGTTGTCCAAGCCACAATGTAGCAGACCCTTATGTATCCTCCTGCAGGTGGTGGGTCCACTGGAGGACAGACCCATATTGCTCTTCTGAGCTGTGCCCATCTGGGACCCATTGTAATGGCCCAACCACCAGGCGCTTGCTGATGAAATCTTCTTCTGGCTTGACTTCTGGGCTGAGCCCCGTTTCCCTTTTCTGAGAGATGTTACTAGATCCTTGTTGCTTCTTTCCATAACAGTCATATGAACCACTCAACATTTAATCCTTCACTGAGGACCAATTTGTTTTGGGTGACCCTATCAGAGGTGATTGCCCTGGACAACATAGCTTCTAGGACCATTGGAATACAAAAACCTCTTCAAAATAAGATTTTTTTCTGAGATATTCAAAACATATCGATCAATTCATTTAATTCATGATTCTAACCCAACAGTTTTGTGGTCAAATGCAGGAACCAACACTATACAGATCTATTCACAACAAAGCACGCTCACAAACACATCTTTACCTTGCTGTATAGATTTCTCAGCCAGCCTAACCTTCATCATTAGGATTTGGAAGGACAAAGCAAAATACCCAGAAAACTCACTGAATATGGTAAAAATATGCAAAGTCTATACAGACTTCAACTGAGACAGAAATTAAAAACCTTAATCCCTTTTGCTGAGTGGCTAAAATGCCAGTCATTGCATCACTGTGCCTCCCCATAATGTAGTAATTCTTTGTTTTTGTGAAATTTTGGGTCATTAGTTTTCCTTTTACATAACTCATACTGTTAGTATTTTTTATTGTCTTGTTGGTAATTGCCATTGGTGCAATTTTGAGTTTGCTTCCTTTCCGTGGTTTACTTGCTGCTGCCAGCAACTTGTTATGCATGTATAAAGGTAAAAGCAGGCATGGCTATAAATCCAATAGAAGGACAGTAGAGAAATGAAAAGAATTGCCTTAGATTATAAATGCCATACAGGAACGAGCCTACAGTTTGCTTGTGAATATCAAGACTGCGTGAGCTACAGTAACAGATGGTGAGTTTGTTATGCTCACATGCTTCATACAAAAAAGCAGAATATATGACAAAAGTGACACCACAGTGTTAGTGAGAATTTGAGTTTTTCCTTTGTTTTCTGGCTACTGTGAAATCTTTTCG
Organism: Polypterus senegalus; assembly: GCF_016835505.1. Classification (NCBI taxonomy): domain Eukaryota; kingdom Metazoa; phylum Chordata; class Cladistia; order Polypteriformes; family Polypteridae; genus Polypterus; species Polypterus senegalus. The sequence goes on along the minus strand of NC_053154.1, from coordinate 135,238,592 downwards.
ATCCATTTATGTAGGGAAATGATCTTCCTATTTTGAAGTGAATCTTTTTGCAGTTCCTTCTAGAACATGTGAGTATTACAGTGGATTCAGAAAGAATTCAGACCCCTTTGCTTTCTGTACACTTTAATGTGTTGTTGATTTCATTTTAAACAGATAAATTTGACATTTTTGCCAATCAATCTACAATGCACTCAATAACTCATATTGACAAAGTGAAAACATGTTTTCAGAAAGGTTTACAGACTTATTAAAAATAAAAATTGAAATCTTCTATTTATTTAAATATTCATTTTCTGTGGTACTACAAATTGTGGTCATGTGAATCTTGTTTGCTTTCATTTTCTTTGAGATGTGTCTAGATGTTCATTGGAGTCCACCTGAGGCAAATTGAATTGATTGGACATCATTTAGAAAGGCACACATCTGTGTATATAATGTCCAACAATTCATATTGCATGTCAGGACAACAACCAAGCCAAGGAACATTCTGCAGACCTCTGTGATAAAAGTGTGGCGAGGCTTGTGGTAGATCAGGGCAATGGATGGATCTTGACCAGTTCTCCAATACGTTTAGGCCATGGCTTATTTTTGTATTTTCAGTTTCCTTATATAAGCATTGCTTTACAGTATTTTTCTTATTTTTATATTGCATCTGTTTTTAGAGAATTATTGCTCAAGTTACCTGACCTGGCAATAAAAGTCAAAAATCTATGAAAAAATAAAATACATCTTATGAGATGTTTGCTGTGCTGTGCAGATGTACAATCTATTAAAAGAGCAGTAGACACACTTCTGTGTTCAATTTTAAAAAAATCAGTTATTAATGGTTTGATCAAACATTTTAGTTGATTATTTAGATGTAACATGAGTGTCCATGTGACAGAGGGCATGTGATGTGAAATAACTTTACCCTCTTTGCTTCCCTTGCCCAGGCATTAGCTGTCAATCTGCATGAAATTGCAAATTTCTGTCTGTCAGAAAGGTCAGAGTTGAAGTTGTTCTCCATGAAAAGATAATAGGGCCCCAGGAGAAATGTTCTTGGTGTGCAAAATGTCACACTTTGAATGAATGGAGCTTAAAATTGTGATAGACACATCTATTACCTCTAAATGATAGCCGATGCACCTTTGTACACATGCAGCATTTTCAAGTGAATGTCCTCTGCAGTTTGGAAGCATCCCGCTGAGGTTTAGGAATGCCAGCTGAATGAAGGCAAGCTACCTGGTGTCAGATTATCCTCCGCCTTTTGAAGGATGGCAATACAACACAGGAATTTTTTATGTGGCATCAATGCTCAAGTGAATATTAAAGGCAACACAGCAAAGGTCAAATCATTGCCTCTGACCCTCTGTCAGTTTTGAAAGGAGGCAGCAAAGTGCAAACATAACTAAGCATGACTATTAGCTACAAATGCAGCAGAATTATAGACATGATATCAACAATCACATATTATATATCACAACAATAAAATTAAAATAAAAATTCTTGTGTCTAGTGTTGCATTACCACCCTGCAATCATTCTAACCAGAACAAAAAACTGGCTCCCTGAGACTCTAAGCTGAAATTGACAATGAATATATGGATGGATGTCACTTTTGAGGTGGTGCCGCAATCAATTCCCAGCCTGTTTACTGTCCATGTGGAGTTTATGTTCTCCATGTGTCTGTGTGGGTATCCTGTGAAAGCTCCATTTTTCTCTCACGTCCCAAAGAAGTGCAGGCTAGCTTGAGGGAGATCTACCCTAATCCTAAGTGAGTGAGTGAGTGTAGTGTGAACACAAATGTGCCCTGTGATATGCAGCCTGATGCCTTGTAAAGAGTGCTGCTGGGGTAGCCTCAGGTCTCCACAAGACTGCACTAGAATTAGCAGGTTTAAAACCTAAACACAGACTCGATGTGAACAAGTATACTCCATCCAGAATTTATTCTTGGCTTGTACCCAATACTGACAAAACAGCCTTTTGTGTTTAAGGAAATGCATACAGTGTGTGTTTTTTGGGTTTTTTTTGTGAAAGTACAAACCTTGTGCTCTATCTAGGTTTGGTCCTAGTGTTAGTAAGTACCATGCTTTGCAATTTTGCACTTTAGCTCTACTTGATTTGTATCTCTTATTTTGTATAACAAAAGTCAAAAGATGTTATGAATATTCCCAAGGATGCCCTGATGTCCAGGTGGTCCAACCCTTGTTGCATTTGTGCCGTATCTTTGTACTGTGACTGGAAGATAGTAAAAGAGTTCCAGTTGTTATTCTAAGTTTAACTAGAACTCCAAGTGAATGAACAAATGACCTTGTGACAGTATAAAAAGCAAACCTCATACATGCAGTGGAATCTAAATGAGTAGCTCTTTTCAAGCAGTGCAGAACACCAAACTAAGCAGCCCTTTCTAACAGAAAGAATGTTTATAAGCATCAATGGACCACGCACTTTGCATTCCCTCGCTAATGATCTGGACTGCATGTCGTTTCATTTTCCAGTCTGACAAACTCACTTATATGTGCCTGATTTTGTGGTGATTTCATGTGGTTTCCCCATCCCTATTTCTGCTTCCTTCCCCTTTCTAAACTGACATATCTATTTTAAACCACTGCCTGTAGTCTCTGATTAGGGAGGAACAGTGCCTAAGAAAATATTTTGGCTAATTTTAGTATAGTGGGAGAAAGTTCAAAAAGACTGCAGATATGGGAAGGGTGCCCACCTCTGCTCCACGGGGCCTCATTATTTTGATTTTCTTTTTAACATGACTAACTTATTATTTGTTAGTCTGAGCCTACTAAAAATTTGTGCAGTATATAGGACTATTTTTCTTCTCCTATGATATAATAAGGGGAAAAATAAGTCCTTGAATACTTTTATAATGAGTCTTGTTGAAAAGAAATACTCTTCCCTTAAAGCATGTAATTCAATAATAGAGCACTTTATGTAATGATAGATTTATCCTTTAATTAAAAAAAACACAGAATTACAAGGAACCTCAAACTTACAATATTCTAGACCTTGTTTATTTGTTGTTGCACTCACTCTTCTGTCCAGTTTCTAGCTTGCTTATCTAGTCCACGATCGCCAGAAATCAGTAGAAGCCTAACCTAGAAATATTTGGTGAAAGGAAAGGAATCAGTCTTGAGTGGGGTGCCAGTTCAATGCAGGGTACACTCACATACACTTAAAGAAAAATTAAACTGAGCTTTATAAAGAGTAAGGTGATGTCCCAGAACCAACAGACAGAAAGGAGGAACCCGCCTTAATAACTTGCAGGGCACCCAGAAACATCCCATCCATGCTTAGCAGTCAGAAACAGGACAGAAGACATTAGTAACTGAAGCCTGTCTGCCTGGATTATACTGTAAAAGTGGTGTGATGCTTAGGCTAACGTAACACTTTTCAAAGTGTGTGTGTAACTAGTAATGTATTACATGGAAAAAAGTCTTTGTCGCTTTGTAATTCTTCTGAATTACACTCGTACCCACATCTAGTTGCCACCTGCCTGTTTAAGATAAACACCATTATCAGGGCATATGAAGATGCCAATGAGTAAGTATCAGAAGGGCAGATGGCCCCAATAATGGGGTAATTCAGGATGAAGTGCTGTTTAAGACTTCTTAACAGTACATACACCTTATACTACGACACACACAATGCATACTCAATCATGTATACTTTATATTGAAACACATACACTCCAACTGAAAGGTATACACTACATGCTGGGATTCACGCTTATACACAATATTCTTAAATACTTGCACTATACAAATAGATAGATAAATAGATTGAGGTCTTATTTAATGAGTTTACGAGTTTTCCCCTTGGGGACAACTAAAGTTCTATCTATCTACCTATATAATGTATTTATTTAAAATTATAGTGAACTAGCTGAAATACCCAGTGTTGCCTGGGAGGAAAATAATGTGTTTCTTTTTAATTGCTTGAGAAAAAATATAATTAAAAAAATACAACTTTAAAAATAAAAGTAAATTAACAAACAATGAAGACTCACTAACGTGGTTGTCCTGGGGTCTTGTATGTATGTTATCATCTAGTTCGGAACATGCCAACTCTATTTAATTTCAAAAGCAACAGGGGCGCGGTGGTGCTCAAACATAAAGAATGCTGGCAGTCACCTCCAGTTCGTCCTCTGGTGGTCTTTCCGAGTGTCAACTGGATGATAATATGCATACAAGACCGCAAGATCACCCCCACCCTACCCAGAAGGGGGTGGGTTAGGGTTGATTTCACCCTACAGTATTTTAAGTTGACCAATGAGAAACATTTACCAAGTGTCATGAAAATCGCTCCAGCTGTTTGGAAGTGAAGCTGGAACCTACATACATAAACACACACATACATTGACTTAATGAAACAGGACACACTTTAAAAATCAGTAGACGTTGGCACTGTATCTGATCGTGTTCAGCTCTGACGGGAGAGCATTGCCCTCTTGGGGAGAAGAGCACATGGCCGTTATATCTGTGGCAATCAGCAGCTACCCTCTAAAATACATGCAGCTCTGATCTCTCTCTCTCAAAAATGTCAAGCATTACTCCTTAACAATCTGTAGATGACAATGTCTGCTGAACAAACAGGTATTTTTAGCTAAGCGGAGGCAAGGTGCACTCCAACACGTGGCGAGAGGTAGAATAACTTGAACAGAGGTTGGCGAGGGAATGAGGAAGGTCCCTCCCCACTGCTCTCGGCCCACAGCCACTCTGTTGGATCTGCATAAATACATCGGTACTGCAAGCAAACTATGGTACTCAGCATGATGAGAGAAGTCACAAAATCAACCGGAAAGTTCAAGCAAATTATAGAAAGAAAAGATCTAAATCCGCTATGTAATTCTCTTGTGAAAAGCGGACAGACATACAGACATGAGCTTGCACGTACAAATTTTTAAAACCGTTTGTTAGCGAGCACCTATGGGCCAAGGGTAACCTACATTCCAAATTTCAAGTCCCAAGTCCTCATGGTTTGTGAGATTTTGTGATAAGTGAGTCAGTGGTATTTGGCTTTTATATATAGTATACTAACTGTGTAAGCCGATCCTAGAAACTATTGAAATTGTCAGAACTACTCTGGGCATCTCTCTCCTAGGAGGATTTATGTTGCCAATGTGCTCGCATCATTTGTGCATTAGCAGCTAAGCGACTGCCTTTCTTTGGAGGTTTCCTTTTGTCGGTGTACTGGCCTCATTTGTGTATCCTCAGAGCTGGAGCCCTTACCCCGACTTTACCTCTCACTTCCTGGGCAGGCAGAGACACACACTTCCACGTGTAGACATTTATATAAGATATATATATGGCTGTTTGAATCACAAAGACAGAATGAGTCCCAAAAATAGTTGGGATGCCAATCCGGCCAACTGTATTTAATTTGAAAAGCAACACGGCCGCGGTGGCGCTCAAACATAAAGAATGCTGGCAGTCACTTCTGGTTCGCCCTCTGGTGGTCATTCCAAGTCTCAACTGGATGATAACATCCATACATGACTGCAAGATCAGCCCTCACCCTACCCAGAAGGGGGTAGGTTATGGCTGATTTCACCCTACAGTATTTTTAGTCGACCAATGAGGAACATGTGTACCAAGTTTCATGAAAATCACTTCAGCTGTTCGGAAGTGATACTGGAACATACATACATATACACACACATTGACTTTTATATACAGTATATAGTCTTTTATATATAGTATTATAGTATTACTGTATATTATAGTATTTTATATATATAGTCATATATATATAGTCTTTTATATATATAGACTTTTTATATAGAAATGTATACAGTGTATGCATTTCGATCTGGAGTGTATTTATTTCAATATAAAGTACACAAAATTCAGTATGTATTGTACAGTATAAGTCTCAGTATAGCCCCCAGGGAGAAATGTGGGTTTTTTACATAACCTCAATAAATGAATAATTAGAAAGATATCTGCATATCTACATATATATCGTCACACATGTGCACGTAGGGGACAGTTTAAGGGCTCAGATAATTGTAATTTCTCACTGGAAAGCCAGAGGGTGTTGTTGACTGATACCTTTTCTCCTCCTCTCTCTGCAGACTGGAAGATTGACGACCATGATATCTCTGACATCACTTCCGGTGTCTATCTGCCTGGACCTACCTCTTCCTGCCAGGAGCCTTGAAGACAAGAAGCTCTGTCATCTTAAACAGTCAAATTATTTTGGTTAGATATATTGTGTTAACCAAGGGGGTGTACAGCTCCCTAAACCTGTGGCATTGTAGTACACCGGGGGGCTGGCCTCTGTCATCCTGGCGAAGGTATTGCACCATGCAAGCTCCTATCCCTGGTCTTTTCGTTATGGAGGCTCCCCAGCCAGGAAAGAATCCCTGTTGTCTGTTACAATATATACACACACACACACACACACATCTCTCTCTCTCTCTCTATATATATATATATATATATATATTTAATATATATAAACTTGCTTTTTATTAGCACGATGTGCTTTAAGTCAGAGTCCAGAACAGAACTGCCTGTACTGAGGCAAGATGGCAGTTTTAAAGGCCTGGCAGGGAAATTACGTCATCAGTGCAGGAACTGGGAGTGGCGTCCTCGTGCCCGGAAGTGACGTCATCCTTGGGGCCAGAAACAGGCAGGATTTCCCGGGAAAGGTCTGCAAGGGACTGAGAGAGATAGTACACTCCACTGCCCCCTGGCCTGGTGTAGAATTACTAGTGTTTAGGCCCTTCAGCTGTTACAGCCCAGACCTATCAGGTCAGGCGGACCTGTCCGAGCGGTCGTGGACTCGAGAGAGAGCATCAGCATTGGCATGGAGAGAACCCTTATGGTGAACAAGCGAAAACTTAAACAGTTGGAGGTCAAGAAACCACCTAGTGACCCATGGATTTGACTCCTTGTGAAGGGCCATCCACTGGAGAGGTGCATGGTCCGTCACCAGAGTAAATTCACGGCCCAAGAGGTAGTACCTCAACTGCGTAATCGCCCATTTTATCTCAAGAGCCTCCCATTCCACTGCCGCATACCTGGTCTCCCGGTACAGCAGTTTCCAGCTCAGATACATGATGGGGTGTTCAACACCATCAACGCTTTGGCTCAGCACAGCCAATCTGGAGCCATCTGGAGTATGAAAGGAAGTGAAAAGTTGGGTGCTTTCAATATGGGTACTGACATAAGGGCCTGTTTTAGGTCACAAAATGCAGCAGCAGTCTTGTCAGTCCATACCACGTGGTTTGGAGTCCTCTTCTTTCTTAAGTCTGTCAAGGGCGCTGCTCTCTCGGAGACCCGGGGTACAAACCGGCGGTAGTACTTGGCCAACCCGAGGAAAGCCTGTACTTGGCGCTTGGTATTCGAACGGGGCCAGTTTAATATGCCATTAACTCCTCAGTATTAGTGTATCAGAGAGAGGATGTGCACCATTGTTCATAATGGCAATTAGTTTTGTTTTAATTCTCTCCTTTGCTACTACTTCCTGGGGGTTCACATTGCTTCCTGTAACTGAGCCTGACTTTTTCATTAGTTTGTTGATGCAGTGGGTCTGTCTTGAGGTGATGTTAATGGCCCAGCACACCATAGTATAGAAAAGTCCACTGGCCTTCACAGAGTTGTAGAAGATGTAAAGGTTGTCACCAATTACATTAATGGAGTGCAGGCTACTAAAAGAAAAGGGCCTGCTTTGTGATTTCTTGTATAGTTCCTCTGTGTTACCAGACAAGTCCACCTTGTCATTGACATGGATCCCAAAACACTTTCAGCAGTGCACCACATCCACATTTATTTCCTGAATAGTGACCAGACATAGAGGTTCTTTGGTATGGTGAAAGTCAATAACCTTTTCAGATCCTTGGTGTTGCTGATATTAAGTTGCAGACAGTTCTGTCAGCACCAAGAAACAAAGTTCACCACCTGACACTTATGCTTTGTCTCACTCCGATAATCAATACACCTCATAATTGCAGAACCATATGACAGTTTCTGTGAGTGACATGACCCGGTGTTAAATTTATAGTCTCAGGTGTACAAAGGGAAGAGAAAAAGAGACAGGACTGTTCTTTGTGGTGCTCCAGTGTTGCTCACATCCATATCAGAGACACAGTCCTTGACTCTCACACACTGTGGCCTGCCTGACAGATAGTTCATTATCTGGGAGACCATAGGCTCATCCACCTGCATAACTGTGAGTTCAACCCTTAACAGGGATGGCTGGATGGCATTGAAGGCACTGGAGAAATAAAGCAACATAATCCTCACAGTGCTGCCAGCTTTGTCTAGGGGAGAATGAGCCTTGTGGAAACACTGTATGCTGAGATTTCTCATGCTTTATATACTGAAATGCATACACTGTACATAGATTATATATTGAAATCAATTCAATAAATGCCGGGATTTGACCTCATACACTAAAATACTTTTAATTGTTAACATTTATTGCTGGTTGCTGTTAGCAGGACTGCTAATGCTGTCATGGTTTTTGCAGTTGGTGAAGTATAAACCGCCAAAATAATAAGGAATGTGAACTCCCATGTCAAATAAAAAGGTCGGCATCTTACTGTCATGTGCTCCAAATCTGGCGAGCACAGTCTGTCTGTGATGGTTACATTAGTGCCCCACATGTTTTCAGAGTAAATTCACAGCCCCCCTCCTCTGCTCTTACTGGATTTTTGTATTCCTGTTGGCACTGTGTGCTGTATGGCCTGCTAGCTCAAAAGCTTAGTCAGGGACCCCCATATGTATCCAAGTCTCACTTGTTATAATGACTGGGCAGTCCCGCACAGATTTCCATGCTGAAATGATCAGCTCCAATTCTTCCATTTTATTGCCGAGCAATCTGGCATTAGTAATGTAAAGGCTGGCCACTGCAGGCTTGTGAGGAGCATTCTTTAGCCTAGCCTGTACACCAGCCCAGCAGCCCCTTTTCTGCTTCCTTTCTCTGTGGCACCTCCTGCATTTCTGGACTAGTATCATAATCCATGGAGATTTATTTATATATATATATATATGTGTAAAATGTAATTCGAGATGTGGTCTTGTTAGAATTCCTTGCTGAAATCTATTTCACTGCATAGAATTCCAAGATTAGTAGGTCTTCCCGGTTATATGTCATTTTCACTGAAGTTATAATTACACTGCTTGACAAAAACGCTAACAAAACAAACAAACTGAAAACACTTTTCAGAAGAGACCAAAGCCACTGTGTCCTACCTTGTACAAACAGCACTGTAACTTTTTGTCACATTGTTTCTTTACTTTTGTTTATTAACTCAACCATTCCAAAGTCCTACATTTCATGCCATAAGTATTTATTCATTTACTAGACATTAAGCCCGTTACAATAACGAGCGCTAGAACAGTAGTGCATAAACAGTAGTAGGAACAGTCTATATTAAATGGCAAGGGACCTTGTATGTGGCTGTAATATGCGTCACTGTATTGTGTGCCTTTAATTTTCTCTCTCAGTGATACTGGTTTGTATTTCCATAAAATGCCTGTAATTTTGTCGGACAGTAATACAGTGGAACCTCGGTGGAACCGAAGTAATTTCCCCCATAGGATTGTATGTAAATACAATTAATCCGTTCCAGACCGTGTGAACTGTATGTAAATATATATTTTTTTAAGATTTTAAGCACAAATATGGTTAATTATACCATTGAATGCACAGCGTAATAGTAAACTAAATGTAGAAACATTGAATAACACTAAGAAAACCTTGAACAACTGAGAAAACTAACACTGCAAGAGTTTGCGCTATAGCCTTACAACCCGCTTGCTAGAAACACCTTTTTTAATGAGTTTTAAGCACAGGGAAAAAAATGAACATTTGAAAAATCCGTAATCTAATAAACAACCAAGAAAAGTAACATTGCAACAATGCATGCGTGCGCCTGCGTGTGTGTGTCTCTCTCTCTGTCGTGGGCCTGCGTGTGTGTGAGTGTGTGTGCGTGCGGGCATGCGTGTTTATGTGTCTGTCTCTGTCACGGGCCTGCGTGCGTGTGTGTGCATGTCTGTCCCCCATGCGGGCCTGCCTGTGTGTGTGTGTGAGTGTGTCTCTTGCACAGGCCTGCCTGCGTGCGTGTCTGTCTCACGTGCGTGCATGCGTGCGTTTATGTCTCTCGCGCAGGTGTGCATGCGTGTCTGTCTCTCGTGTGGGCCTGCCTGCCTTCGTGCGTGCATGTGTGTCTGTCTGTCTGTCTCTTGGGCGGGCCTGCGTGTCTGTCTGTCTGTATCTTGCGCGCACGCACCTGTGTGTCTCTCTCTTTCTCTCTCTCTCTCTGCACACACAGGGAATGCAAAGGAAGAGACTGAACACGTGCCGTGTGGCCCTGCCCATGCGCACTTCGCCAGAAGACACACACAAACGGACACCTGGACGCACACAGGGTTTTATTAAAGAGGATGTATTTTTGGAACCCACATTATTAGCAACGTAAGGAGCGAATTGCCATTTTTTTACCAAATTGCAAGGCCAGAAAAGTGTCACTGTCAGGAAAATAGGGAAAATAAAGGGGAAATCACATGTGTGAGCTTTTACATTTTTTTTTGTAATTTCTTTAACAGCATCCCCCTCTCTCACTCAAAATGATTGCCATTTATGGAAAAAAGACAAGAAATATTCCACTGAATAAATCCTCCCACTTCTACCTAAGAAGAACTCTCAGCATGCAGCCAAATACTCTTCTATAAAGATCTACACAGATTTTCTTCCATTTTTAATTGCTCCTATCTTTAAACTGCTTTGATTTCCTTAATATGGTATGTTAAACAGTCACAGTCATAAAGCATTGCAGAAGGTAATGCTTTCTGCCAAACAAATTGTTTCTAACCTACAAAACACATATTTTAGGCAGTGTCAGGTAAGGCCAGGCGTGACCTCCAGGGGGTGCCTTTCAGTCCCCAAACCCGAGACACAATTATACCAAGACTGTCCTGGGTGCAAATACATTTTCTTCATTCACAATTTCTTTCTTTTTTCCTGTATAAGACCACACTACAAGCACCAATGAATACAATGTCTCCTTCCGCTCCTCCAGTTTATTTTTGCCCAATATCATCCGATTCTGATTCAACAATTGAAGCGAGATGGCTTCCTTTTATGATAGACCTAGAAGTATTTCCGGAGCCACACCCTTGTATAATGGAAGTACTTCCCGGTCATTCAGAAACCCCCCAAACCAGGGAGGCTTATTCCCAACAGCACCCCCTTCATGGCACCCAAGAATCCCAACAGGGTCGCCCTTCAAAACTGCAAGTCGCAGGCAACTATGCGGGTGTCCAGACGTAGGCCAAACCCAGGGGAGCACTGCCCCCTCTCATACTGGGGTATGAAGCTGATCAAAATCCCCCAGGCCATTCATTATTCTTTTATCCTGACTGGGACAGCAATAAGTAATGGTAACTGAGGACAGCTGGGATGCTCCACCTTTTACATCTTCTGTTATGGTCTCCCAGTGGGGCAAGGATTCACCTTCCATCCTAGTCAGGACACCAATCCATCCACCATGCCACAAACACAGGAAAATCATCAATGACCTCAGTCTTCTGAGTTGAGAACTCCTCAGATTACCTTCAGGCAGACAATACTGTAGCATCGGTTCTGAAGAGGCTCTGAAACAGCTTCCTCCGTCAAGCTGTTAGGATTCTGAATTCTGCATAATGAACAGAACCATTCCTTATCAGGCACCCCATTTGTGCTGCTGTTCCTTCATCTTGACAGGCCATTGCACCATAACTATTTTGTATTGTTAGTGTGCATTGTATAGTGTATGAATTGTTGGGATGTCTAAGTCTCTTCCTTTGTAATGTGTTTATTTTTGCACAGTGTATGATTGGTGAATTAATATTTAAATATATTTATTGTATGTATACTCTATTACTTCTGGGGAATCTGCACACAAAGTTTATGTATATTTATGTTAATTGATGTTTACAATAAAGTGACTTAAATTTGTATAGAAAGACCTGCACATTCAGAGTGCTACCAAGTACCAAATTCAGATTTCTCCATCCTCTAAAATGTGTAAAAACACATTTACACATTTACTAAAATTAAAATTCCTAATACTTAAATGAAAATTAGCCATGCTCACAGTATATCACCAACTCATCCAAGATAAATCATTTAGTTTCTGACCTAATTGGCTCAGCTAAAGGTGAACTGGTATAACCAAATCATTTTAATCAGTGTAGAGGTGACAACACTTAACAATATAATTCTTGTACCTCCTCTTCCCGTCTGCAGCAAAATTACATCTTCACTTAGCTCCATCATCATGTTTTTGTTTCTTAAGCACGTAATTTTGTTCAGCTATGCACTCCTTGTTGTACGGTTTAAATGAAAATAAAGTAAATCCAATCCAATCCGTCCAATCTAAACCCAATCCAGTTCTCAGTTTGGCCAGGGTGGTTAGTGCCATGTCCCTTCCTGATCTCAAACATTAGCTTTGGACATTGGTTTTCCATTCATTTTCTCACTGGCTTTTCCTCTCTATTTATTTAATGCTGAAACCGCTCTAGTTCTGCTACTTTGCCTTTAGGATAATTTTTTAGTTCCCAGCAAACCCAGTCTAGCACCAACAAATTAGGCTCTGTCACAAACTCCACTCTGAGTCATAGCAAGGTTTGGGGCAGCCACCCGTATATTTGGTATCCTGGCTGCAAAGTTGCGAAAATGTAAACAGCAAAACCGAGTCCAAAACAGAACTGAGGGAATAGGGAAAACGTGGAGACTTTTAAAGGGAAAGACAGGAAGTGAGGTCAAAGGGGTCCGGTTCATAAGGGTCTTCAACCATAGGCTCGAGTCGAGACGTGACATCACAGGGGCCGGAACTGGCAAGGTCTTCTTCCATAGGCTCGGACCCAGAAGTGATGTCAAGAGGGCCAGGTGGGATCTCCCGTGAATGGTCTGCAGGAAAGGGACAAAAAGAGTCATTCCACTCTGCCACATCCCGGTCTGATTCAGAATTGCCCTTACTCAAGCCCTTTAGCTGCCTCCCATGCACACGTGTGTGACACTCTTATTCCATACATGCTTCATGTTTGTTAAAGAAGTCGAGGAACACAGGGGTTTGTGAACACATTGTACACAGTCTCTGGACTTTTACAATAATACTCAGAATATGGACTGGCATCCTATTTCATCCTCCACATTGGTCTGAGCTTTTTGAGGAATTAGTGCTTTTTTCATTCTGTAACTTTTCCTCAACATTCTGCATGTCTCTTTCTGTTCACGTGTTTTAACTTCATCTAAGATCAATCCTCAATACATGCAACACCTCTTTTTCCTACCACATTTAATCTCATTCTTTTGTAAATTTTGCTTCAGCAATCAGGTTTTAATCCAAATCTGTCTCTGTGTTGTACACTTGTTTCCATGATGAAGAGAAGGAATCTCTCTCTGTCTAACTGAAGTACAGTTCAGACCTGGCACCTCATGGTGCTGGAATTCTGTTTACAATACAGTCAAAAATTCTCCCAGAAGCCCAATTATCCATTGATTCAATGTATAATTGTTTATAGAATTAAATGACTCCCATGAAACCCAATTTGCAACATATGTTCTCTTAAAGTTCCCAGTTTATTTTTGGATATGTTCTGGTCCTACCCTTCCACTGCATTTTTGAGGCCCTCTAATTCAACCTCTCATTCATTCATTTTGGATGTTACTATTCCCACTTCTCTACGTCCAGGTGCTTCAGCATACTCCTTGTCAACTATAAGGAAGTTGATTTCAATAAGCTCTACAGCTGCTAAGATTCTGCTTAAATCTCACTGGAAAAAACAAGATCAATGTTTAATATATGCCTGGAGGAGTTTATTTTTATAACCTAATTCCTTTAGAACTTTCAGCTGCATGCATTAATCTCTCCTCTGCATCCACTGTATCATCTCTTGAAAAAGCAGTTACACGTCTTAAGAATTATTTATTTTGATTTAATTTGGATGTGTATTGAGGCATCCATTTCTAAGACACCTTTTTGTTTTTCCTGCTTTTCTCAGTCATCTTGGAATGGATGTAGTTTGGGACCAAGAGTTTCAGTGGGATCAGGTCTTTTCACGCATTTTCTTTAAAATTACCAAAAATTAAGAAAAAAGCATTGTACATTAAACAATGCCAGGGTATTTCATGCCTTTATATATATATATATATATATATATATATATATATATATCCCATATCTGTTGCTTCTACTATGCTGTAGCCAAGTATTTTAAACTAAAATTAGACAGAGTCCAAAATATTTTAAGATAGAGTGGATAGAGTGGACTTGGACTTCAGACTTCAAGGCTGCCAGTTCAGTTCCTGTGTCCTATATGTGTAATTCTGAATAAGTCACTTAATCTGCCAGTGCCACAATTCTAAAACAAATATATATATATATACAGTATATATATATATATATATATATATATATATACACAGTATATATACTGTATATAATGACAGATTGGCGGCGCTATCGCTTCCTTGAACCCTTGTCCAAGACGGCAGACACGTGGTAAAAGTCCAAATGTTGACTTTATTTATACACAACAGGGCACAAAGCACCCTCTTCTCCACAATGCTCATTCAATAAAACAATAATCACTACAATAAACTCTCCACCACTCCCAGATGTGTTGCCACCCTTCCACCCCGCTCAGCTCGTCGTCTGGAGTTCCCAGAGTCCTTTTATATTCCCTGACCCGGAAGTGTTCCCAATCCCCAGTCCATGTGATTCATTATCACTTCCGGGTCAGATAAAAAGTCTTCTTCTTCACCCCGGAAGCACGTCACTTCCGCTGTCGCTTTGCCTATGATGCATTTCCGGGTTATAGGGCATGTGTGACTCTCTAGGCCTCCCTGCAGCATCCTCTATTGGCCCCTGGGGTATCCAGCAGGTTTGTATTGTACAATTCCATAATCCATGATTCCCTGCTGGTATCTGGGGCACCTCCGCGCTGCTGTGAGAGCTACATCTGGCGGCCTGGGGGTATTGCTGGGATGACAAGCTGGCCATATGCCACAATATATATATATTGTGACAGATAGGGGGTGCTATCGCTCCCTTGAACCCCTGTCCAATACGCCAGACACCAGGAAAGACGCTTCTATCACTTCCGGGTCAGATCAAAAGTCCTTTTCTTCACCCCAGAAGCACGTCATTCCCCTTGTCCATGTGACTTGGACATACTTCCGGGGCATAGGGTAAATAAACACTGTTCCTCCCTGCAGCGTCTCCTAGAGGCCCCCATGGTATCCAGTAGGGCTGTGTATAAAAACTCCAATGTCCATGATGCCCTGCTGGTCTTCGGGGAACCTCCATACTGCAGGGAAGGCTCCACCTGGCGGCTTGTGGGTACTGGCTGGGATGAACGGCTGGCCATACACCACTATATATATATATATATATATATATATATATATATATATATATATTGTGACGGGTGGCCAGGGCCCATGCCAAGCCGGGACGCAACTGCAGCATATGTTCCAGGGAGCAAGTATGGGAAACCCATTACCTCCCCTGGATGCTAGATGGCCGCCTCCCTGGGGTGCAGCGGTGCCTCGGACTCCTGCAGGGCTTCATGGGAGTTGGAGTTTGGTGCAGCCCTGTTGGGGTATGCAGGCGCTGCCAGGGGGTGCTGCAGCAGGAGCTGCTAGCCCCTTTTGGGCACTAGTTTTGCCACACCTGGTAGTGCCTAATAAAAGGAGCCAGCAACCACCATTCATTTTCCAGAGTTGGGAGGAGGAGGACTAAGCTTGGAGGAGGAGGAGTAGTGGTTGTGGAAGAGAAAGAGGAAAGGAAAGTGTGGGGTGAGCTATACCAATGCTTAACCTAACACAGACAGATGCAGGAGGCACACTAATAAAACACAAATGTTTTTCTTTATTCTTTGCTTGTGTGGAACGTCTTCCCCATTCCCACGAGAGCACAAAACAGTTCCCAAAGCACAAAACACACCACAATTCTTACTTCTCTTCTCTCTATCTACACAAGTCCTCTCCGGCATGCTTCGTCCATTACCACCCAACTCTGACTCCTGGAATAGTGTCTGCTGGTCCCTTATATAGGTCACTCGGAAGTGCTCCAGGTGCTCGTTGACGTACTTTAAGCAGCACTTCAGGGTGTGGTGGAAGAACCGCCCACACAGGCTCAGGAATAATTGCAGCACATCCTGGCAATGCCCATGGATCTCAATAGGTCTGTAACAAACTCCAATTCCCATGTAGTCCTGCAGGAGTCCGACGTACTTCTGCCAACTAGTGTGCTGGGGGAGGTGATGCTCTGTCCACACTTGCTCCCTGGGTCCTTCCAAGGCAGAGGTGTCCCAGCCAGTCAAGGGCCCCAGCCATCCAGGACAATATATATATACTAGGGGGCTCTGCCCCCTGCTTGCTTCGCTCACCAACCCTTGGGAGGTCGCTATACTTGTGTATGGGTAAGCGGATGTACAATTTAAACAGATTGTTATTTTCATGGGAACTGTTACATATGCATAATAGAACTATTTTACATTACAGCGAGTAATTAACCATAGCAAAAAATAGTAAAACATAATGAAAGAAAATTATGTTTCATTGTGCATAAGCGGTATTCATTGAGTTATACGTTTTTGTTCAGTTTGGCTTTGAAATTAACACACAAATACTTTTTAAACTTACACTTTTACTGTAAAACAGTATTTGGAATTAACTTTTCTTTGATATTGCATTGAATTTGTATTTCCGTGTTTGGACTTACATTGTGACCACACAAAGTATAACTGCCCATGAGTGAATATTGCTTCTTTCTCTCTAATAAATAAAGCGACTTTTTGGAATGTTTGTCCCTGTGATTTGTTAATTGTCTTAGCAAAAGCTATTATAACGGGAAACTGTAAGTGATTTACTACGAATGGCATATCAACATCTCCTTTTGTGTCTAATGTTATCCACAGAATATGTACTACATTACCTTTCTTGTCACCTGTAAAAATTTTAAATGTTAGAATTGTTCAACATATTTTCAATACAACCAATCTTGTCCCATTGCATATCCCATCACTCATGCAAAAATTATGCAATAACATTACGATACATCCTTCTTTCAACAGTAATTCGGACGGTGGAAGACTGGATGGTGTTAACGCTTGCAGATATTCTATGGGATATTCTAAGTTGATGTTTTCATCTTCTGCACCATCACCACCAACTGCTTCAGCATAGTTATTGATACACATTTAATCAATTTACCCTGTAACCGATCGACACTTTTCGTGTTCATTTGTTTGACTTCATCGTTTCTCACTGCTAGGATTGCCCGTGTACTCATTTTTTCTGTTGATAACCCTTCGGAATAAAATTCTTCAATAAGATTTCAACATAGTAAGTCTTCTTTTATTGGGAACTTGAAGTGAGTAAAACGTAAAAATTTATAAGAGCTGAGAGCACAGGAACTGTGTCTGACAAAACATTCATACGAATGAGAGGTGACAGGACCGTGGTCTTGGGCTGTTAACCTGAAATGGTTGAGAGGAGGCCGGGACTTGAAAAAATCTCTTGGCAATAGTCTTGTTTTCTTTATAATAGAGATATATATATTGTGGCGGGCGTATTGGGGCTGTGCCCAGCCGGGACGCCGGGAAGGACCGGGAGAGGGACTATACCTCCCCCGGACCACGAGAGGGCAGCCGCTCCGATTTATGTGGGTCCCACGGGAATTGAGCATGGAAGCTCTACCCTATAGTGGCCTGTGGCCACCTTCAGGGGGTGCCCAGAAGACTGTGAAACCCTGGATGACAGCACTTCCGCCACACCCAGTGGTGCTGGCAGAACTATTACCAGGGACACCCGGAGTGCTTCCGGGTGCTCATGCAGCACTTCCGCCACACCAGGATGTGCCGCAGGAAGCTCATCAGGGGTGGAGATAAAAGGGGCCGCCTCCCTCCAGTCATTAGCCAGAGTTGGGAGGAAGAGGCCAGAGCTCAGAGGAGAGGAGTGGAGGTGGTGAAAGATGGCAGTAGAAGGCCCGGATGTATGGGTGATTGGTGCTGGGGCACTGTGGTCTGTCTGTCTGAGTCTGGGCTGAACTTACACTATATATATATATATATATATATATATATATATATATATATATATATATATATATATATATACACACACACACATACACATAAAAAGGTGCTGTGTAAGTCACTTTAGGTAAAGATTTCATTGAAATACACAGATCATACTGTAGGAACCACAAAACCATTTAGTTAGTTATAGCAGTTTGTACAGTTCCCAATTTCCAAAGCATCAAGAAAAGTACGTTCTTTAACACAGCTTTGCAGATGAAAAATGAAATACATCCACTAAAACTGCATATCACGCTGCTTTCTTTTTTCCTCCTAAGTAGAAGACTGACAGCCAGTCTTAATCATTACTTGCCAAAAGGGCTCAATGCACGGTGACTTACATTACAGATGAGCAATGCTATCATATAACAGTCCCCCTGACTTGAAAACCATGAAGTCACATTTAATTGTGTGCAGGCTGTACATTTGCAATCTGTTAACTATCATGGGAGATAAACAATTAACAATTACAATCCCAGTAGGGTGTGAATGAGCTGCAATACAAATTTGTTCTTAGAACAATTATATCATTTTCTATCCTTGCTGCTTAAAGCCATACTCTTGGAAAAATTACATTGTGAAAATAAGAACATTTAAAAAGACAAACTGATACATTCTTTCACATATGCTGTACATCAGTATGCAAAAATTTGATTTCTGGGGGTCAAAGTGTTGGCACTACACTGGGTTAGCCATTGTTTAAAGAAGGTCCTGAAAAAGCATATGGGCATCTACAGTTGTTTGGCCAGTATTCAAGGTTCATTAATTATTTCTTTATAATAAAGTTTATTCATTTATATTATCTAAAGCTGAAGCTTGCATGTAAGCAAAATAACATAACTTTATTTAATTCAATTTGAGGTACAGTAGACCAGAGATTATCCGGACAGTGCTAGTCTTAAGTCAGAAAGCAATATAAAACACATTAAGAGTCCATATCTGGATCCACTCTGACATGTACCCATCACATGTCAAATATTCTAAACTGGCCCTGAAATGCAAGTTTTTGAAAACCATTGTAACCGAAGAAAATCAACACATACCTAGAAAGAACATACAGAGCACAAACAGACAGTAAGCAGTAAACCCAAGACTCTGTAGATGTGAGGTAGCAGGACTAACCATTGCACCTCCCAAACAATAAGAGTCAAGAACCAAGGCCAAATTCTGTACTTTGTAATTATGAAGCCATGTGGTCATCTTATCAATAACACTATGACAAACTATGCGACTGTGACAGTGTCTCACAAACCATGACACTGATAAGTGTAGTCTTCTGTTCCTCCTAAACACATATCTCATCGAGCAAGTTAGTGGTGGAGTGTTTAACACTCCCTCCCTCCCAGTACCAAGGATCAATGTTTTGATTATCATCTTCCTTAATGTCCCCTGTCTTCCTGTTAGTGTTTGCCATGTACTCGAGTTTCATCCTGCACCCTCAAGTCATGGGTAACTCTAAATTGGCTGGATGTCAGTAAAGTTAAGAGTTTGCATTTCCTTTGGGTCTCTTCAGAAGTCTTCAATCTGTTATGTTAGGTAGAATGCCTAGAGGGGGCTGGGTGGTCTCGTGGCCTGGAACCCCTGCAGATTTAATTTTTTTCTCCAGCCGTCTGGAGGTTTTTTGTTTTTTTTTCTGTCCTCCCTGACCATCGGACCTTACTTTATGTTAATTAGTGTTCCCTTATTCTGATTTTTATTTATTTTGTCTTTTTTCCCTTTCTTCATCATGTAAAGCACTTTGAGCTGCATAATTTGTATGAAAATGTGCTATATAAATAAATGTTGTTGTTGTTGATGTTGTGGATCCTCTGTTAGTGAGCACTGAGGCCAAGTAACCCTCGAGGGCCAAATGACTATATATTTTCTTTGCTGTTATTCTTACAATGAAGAAATGTTCTGAACCTGTAATGGAACCTGAACAGACCAAGTTTGGCCACCACCAGCTTTAAACTGGGCTATTTCACATATGGCACATTGTGTAACTCTGACCTTCAATGCACAAAAACAATTGCAGCATTGGGTTAAGCTGCAAGTTGGCTTAGGTCACTCAATCAGCTGAATAAATACATTTGCACCAATGGCTTTTTATGATACTTTTGTGTGTGTGTGTGCTTTAAGTTTTGAAAGTGTACATAAAAATACATTCTTTTATTTCAAAAAACACATTTCTTAAAATAAAGTGGTTCAGAAGTGCATGTTGTTTAGTGCTGCAGTCTCTTTGCTCCTGGGCTCTTTGAGGATCAAATATGCATGTTAAAGATCTGCATGCAGAAAGACTCTGACACTGGAGCTGGCAAACCTCAGCAATAAACAGTCTGGCGAGACAAAGAAGAAGCCAATGTCCACAGCCTTGAAGCATGAAATCCTGCCAGTTGCAATAAAATAAAGCCAAAGTTTCAATCTTATTGTCTGTAAGCATTGCCATACAGTAATTCAAAGAACATAAATAATAATAATAATAATAAATGTTCAGCCTTAAGCTGAAATGGGAATACATGAGGACCAGTATCTCCGTGTAAATAAACTGCAGGGCAATACACATGATAAAATAAAATTGGTTTGGTAGGAGATATTGGATTCTAAGAAGAAGAGACATTTATCCAGGATTCACCTGGAATTTCACTAAGTTGCCTTATTTTTTCCTAAATCTCCTGTTAGGTTAATTGCTCCTGCGTCTATTACAAGTTTTATCCAGGTATGGATTGTGCTTAATGAAGTTAGGAATGATTAAAATAATAAGAAACCCCATAATCGAAAGGTGGGTTTGAAATTGTTCACAAAGTATAACTGTTAAAAATATTACAAGCAAACAAAAATTATGACAATTTGATCTCTTAAATTTTATCATTGAAAGCACGAGACGTTGATTTTGCCTTGCATAAAAAATATAAGTTGAGTTATTGTTAAAGCATTCTTATTTTGTCAAATCGGTTATCACTCAGCTACTAGCTCCTTACACTCCTTGTCGCTCTCTCAGGTCCTCGAGCAGTAATCTCCTTACTGTCCCACGCATCAGACTCTGGGAGGCAGGTCCTTCAGTGCTATGGCCCCTTAACTCTGGAACTCTCTTCCTCAGTCTCTCTGAGACTGTTCTCTTTCTGCACTTTTAAATCTCAACTGAAAACTTTCCTCTTCTACGAACTTTTGTCATCTGTTTAATTATTGTTTTTTACTCTGTATGTAAAGCAACCTTGGGTTTGTGAAAGACACTCAATAAATGTAACTTATTATTACAATGGGACTGGTTATAGAATATTCCATGTTATTAATTTTATGAACAGGATGTGGAGCAGATTGTAAAATATATATGGGTGTATACCTAAAACTATGTAGCAATATTGTGTAAGAAATGTTCTCTGATATACGTGTTTTAAGAAAGTTGAAATGAACACCTGACTCCTTCTTTATTTTTAATTCACTTCCCCAGAGAAGAAGCCACAGAAAATGGAAAAAGTAGCACATGTAAAGTAAGACAGAAGCCACCATTAAGAGGTGACACAAAATCAGAGGGGTGTCAGTATTCAATGGTGGTGCACAAAAAATAAAGCGGTTCTATGCTCAGAATGTGAGGGTTGGCAGCTTTAAAGAGGTGGCTGGCTTCACTAAGGATACTGAAGACTAATTACACAAGGGAGCCAGATCCACCCAGAAGAGTCAGAGGAAATGTAAATGGACCATTAGCTCAAGTAATGAGTCCCCAGGACATTATAAAAGACACCAAAAGTCAAGGGAGACACCATTGCAGGACAGTAAGTTGCCTTTCAGCCTCTTGTCTAATACAGTGGAGCCCCACTCTGTCAATCTTTATAACATTCACTTGTGATCTTGAGTTCTTGTATCTTATTCTGGCAAATGGTTACTATAGAGTACAGGGGGTCCTCGGGTTACAACGTCTCGACATACGATGTTTCGAGTTTGCAACACTCACTCCCATAAAAACTTAAAAAAACTGAGACGTGAGTGTTTCGGCTTACACCGTTAGCGGCGTACTTACAGACTATGTGGGTGAACTAGTTTGGTTGCGCGCTGCAGAAGAAGTACGCTGCGTATGAGTGAGGGAGTTGGCGAACTAGTTTGGTTGCGCACGGCACAAGTGTTCTGTTTATGCTGCTTTCTTTGGCAAATTTTTGGGCCTCATCAAAGCTCCTGAACGAAAGTCAGAGTCTTCAGATGGTAGTGCTTAAGGAGAAGAGGAAAGCCATCACGATGGAAGTGAATTTAGACGTTGTAAAGAAATCAGAAGGAATAAAAGTAAGGATTTTTTTTACACTCATTTTTTTGTCATTTTTTTCTGTTACTACAGTACAGTGTACAGTACAGTATATAAATGTCCTTTTTATGTGGCTTAGTTCTGTTTTTATGTCTTAGATTATGATTTTGCAAATGTGTTAGGATAGGTAAGTGACTTACACCAAAATTCGGGTTACATCACTGTTGTAGGAACAGAACTGTGTTGTAACAAGAGGACCCCCTGTACTTACAAACATTTTTGATACAATTAAACGTATCTTTGGCTCCACAACTCCCATATGAACTCGCATATACACATTTTCAAATTAAATACATAAAGAAAGAATTCTAAAGTAATATTTGTGTCAATTTTGGTTGTTACTTGCTTTTAAGCAAAACAATATTTAAGGAACAATAATACAAGTATTATTAAAATTGTGAAATGCACATCTAAAAATATGTATGTATTGCCGTAGGAGTGTTCAGCAGAATTTTGCTATGGGAAAATATTTGAGTGGGACACCAAAAAGGTTGATGGGAGCAGCCAGAAGTCTAATGCCACAGTATGTTCACATGTTATGGAAGTTTTCTAAATTATCACTTGTGACGTCTTACCTCCCACTTTGCTGCATTCATGAGAATTTCCAGACTGTACTGCAATTTGAGCTTGTTGATTTGCTATTAGTAGTGCCACATCTGGACAGTTAAGGATTAGCTCTAAATTGTTTGTGAAAATAAGAAGCAACCTAAACACATTAAGTATTCTTCTTCAAATAAAGTAATAAAATAATTTAAGGCTCATCAGATTTTTTTTCTCCTTCATATTAATTAATAAATGACATGAGAGGTCAACATTATGTCATAGCTCAGCTAACTTGAGCAGCATTGTTTGGAAGCTTATAGTAACCTCGTCAATATAATTGACCCCACAGCACATGAACATTGCATTAGTGCTGTATTTATTGTCTCGTGTGTGAAAAAAATACCCTCAGTACACTCACCACACCTCATGGGTATTTTATACAAGGAACAACCAAGAGTTTCTACCAGAATTACAAAATACACCTGAGGGACAAAATAAACAAGAAGAACATGAAGACCAGCTTGTACCATTTCTTCTGATGCAATGAGATAAATGAGATGTTATTGCAAGAGTCATAACCATCAGTGTAAAACCTCACATTGTAGTACCCTTCATTCTTCATATATCATAATAAATGTGTAGAACGGCGTTTTCCAAAAACTTTTTCTGTTTCAAAGTGTGTTCTTTGCTTGTATGCTTTACAAATTAAAGCCTATTATAGCTAAAAAAAACTGGCCCTTACAACACAAGGCTTCCTGTAGTTTCTTTTGGGATTGACACTTCTTCACTACTAAGAATTTTCACCACTCTCTAAAAATCTGGCAGCATCTTATATAAGATTCACTTATAACCTCAGTACTTTAACTTTTAATAATTTTATTATAACTTCCCAGCAGTCATGACTTCAAACATGACAATTCAGGAATTCTAAGCAGACATCAAGTCCTTAGCCTGCTACTCCACAAAACTCTCATGATTGCAGGCTGTTCATATCACAAAATATAAATTTCCTTGGATTAAAAAGCAATGCTATAATATTAAAAAAATATGGCAAATGTGAAGGTTTAAAGTAATCTAAATCTGCTTGATATTTAAAAAGATTCACCTGTCATTCCATCCACCCAGTGCAACTTGGGTAGGTTCTGGCCCTCTTGATGTTGTATTGCAGTAAATGGGTTCAATAATGAAAGGATGTATGGATGACATGTATTTATTGCTTGTCAAGATATTTACAGGCATGACTGACTGTATTCTGAAATAAAATATAAAAAAAAATGGTTTCTACAATTGCAATCCAAGAAATCGCAAACAGCATCAAAAGGAAATAAAAAATAATATGAACGACTGAATAGGGTTTGGTAGACTGTGAATAATGTCTAAAGTTTCTTCAAGGTTAGGAAAAGAATATTAGAATATAAAATGAATAAATTATGATTTCCTAGGCAGCCAGCCAAACACTGAAAATATGAAATAAATACTGTGCAGCAATCAGATTGAATGAGTAGAAATAAAGGCATGCCAAATCAGCAGATATTATTACACAAAAAAGTTCTGTGAAAGATCTACCCGAAAGTCAAAAATGACACCCATACAATGATGTTTTTTTTGTTAATGCTGATGAAGTGATCAAAGTATTACTAGTTTAAAATATTATTTACAATGAGTGCAATATTAACTCTTGTAAAGTGAAGCTATAATGGTTTGCAAGGAATTATCTGCATTTTCTAAGCCCATGTTCTCCTTGATTACACTACAAGGAAATAAAAAGGTCACAAGAGGATTCGCAGAAAAAAATTTGATCAAGGAGAGGATGAGAAAGGGGAACTGGATAGGATCAAGCACACAGCTGGTATGAATTGTGACTTATGATTAATAAAGCACAACTCCTTGAGCCTATAAAATCATTTTTCTCTCACAGCTGTGAAAGAAATAATCAAATAAAGGACTTTGGAACAACTATCCCAGACATACAGTAAGTTGTAAAAAGATTTGATTTTACATGAAAAACAAAAATACTACTTCAATGAAATGAAACTTGCAAGCACTGCACTCATCCCCAAAGCACTTCTGCTTTTGTAGTATGGGACCTTTACTCTATTATTTGGTTAACGTTGTTTATTGACTAGAGTATGTGCATTTTTTCCACTCTTAAGATAAGAAGATGACCTGTCCTGGTGGGTCGGGTGGTGGGGAAAGAGGAAAGTACATTAGGTTAAAAGGTTAAAGGTCTGAAGAACAGTGATAACCTGTTTGCAAATTTGCTTATCTTTGCAGTACTCATTTATTCTTGCTTCAGTTACAACATCAGAACTATCAATCAAAGCTAATCAAAGAAGATTGCCAATCACTGGGATTAGACTGGTGGAAATTAGATTTGTGATTGTTGATTTACACATTTACACATGTCCATTTTATTACTTAAAATGTTTGTGATGCACCATGTTTTGGAATGACAGAGACATCGTAACCAGATTAGCATACAGACAGACTCACAGACCTTTAATTTAGGTATATTCTGTGAATATGTTAAGTGTTGACTGTTATGTATTAGCCATGCAGTGCACCATTTACTGAATTAATCTGCTTTTCTTCTTTCATTGTCAAGTATTTGATGCATGCTGAAAACATTTTTAATACTATACAGGCAGTCCTCAGGTTACGTAAGAGATAGGGACTGTAGGTTTGTACTTAAATTGAATTTGTATGTAAGTCTGAACAGGTACATTATTTTAATAAATGCTGTTGTTGACCAACTGTAACCAAGTGCTCTGCCAATGAATGATTTTTTTTATTGCTATTTTATTCTCAATGACGATGTTTTTTCTCTTCTTAACTGTATCATCAGCACTTGCATCAGATTTCTGTTTCAGAGACATACTTGAAGGGTGAAGACAAAAGGTTAAGATGAGCTTTTCTGCACAGCACTGTACACGCTATCACAGCAGGAAGGTGCCCGTCGTCAACACGTCTTATGTACTGACAACAGACAGTTTCCTGCTATGTTTGTAACAGTACAAGCAGGCTTACTATTGAGAATGAATGGGGGCGGCGAGAGGTGATTCGCCCACCACACAGTCACCTCCACTACAGTATGTTGCCTGCAGTGTCCGCCCCACAGAAAACGAACACGGTGTGGCCAAAGGCGGGTAGTGAATCGCCCACCACTGCCCCCATTCAACAGGCAGCCAACCGAGGCACACTACAATGCTACCTCCTGCTGTCCCGTTCACCCTCAATGGCCTCCGTTCAGCCACAACCAGGTCACCGCTTGCAGCACTACCAGCTGCCCAACGAGAATGAACGGGACAGCCTGCTCCAATCAGGAGCAGTAGCAGCGTAATGGGCGGTCAGCGAACCGCCCCATCAAGCCTCTGTCCTGCACACGAGCAATAGCTGTGGCCCTGGTAATTATGGACCATGGGCGAGCAGCGAAATTGCCCCCCTCCAGCCTCCGTCCAACCACCGCTTGCAGTGTCCACAGGCCGAAGATGACGGAGCGGCAGTTACTGAGGCAGATGCGTCACAGCTGTGGACCCGTTCATAAATCGTAGGTCGGATGTCCGTAACCTGGGGACTACCTGTAATTTGGTATTCATATATCTTCATTTTGTGTGGCATAACTGATGGTGGTTACCACTCTGATCCTCCATGGCTCATCCCATAAGACTCTGAAGATCTTTTCTCTACCTCGTCCATTCCCAGCACATTTATTCCGCCAGCACTTCCTCACACTGCTCCCTTGGGGTCAGAAGCAACACCATCATCTGCACTCACTTTCCCCAACTCTATGAGCGGCTCCAAGGCAGGATGCTTTCCAAAACTCTTTGGAGGTTAAGTGCCTACTCCAATCAAAACTAGGAAGAGGTGTGGATCTACTGAGAGTCATAAGTTCTGCCCTTTAAGTCACTGATCACAGGACTCACTCACTCTCACAGTCGATCCCAATCACTCACACACACACACACAAACTCTACATGAATCCTCTTATGGCCATCTCCTCAGAATGCCTTCACCTTTTCTTCCGAAGACTAAACCCTATCAGAATTTACATACCAAAAATGCCTCTTCAACAGATTGAACATTTAAATATTTATTTGTAATGTTTATTTTTAGAATTTGTATGGTTTTAGCCCTCTAATTATGTTTATTTTCAACATTTATAACCCAAGAGGAGGACTCTGAAATCTATTCTGGATTTGATTTGAAGTCAATGATGACACCTAAGACATGGAGATAATGAGTATGAAAGTACTTTGTTTGTCTGGTTTATAATCCTTGCGTCATCATTTTGAATTCACTTTACTGATTTTTATTTGATACCAAAGAGATGGAGACCTATGTTTGGTGCTTCCCACTCCAAAACTATGTTAATTTCTCTCCATTTATTAAACATGACAGAAACTAAAGAAAATGTCAGCATCATGAATATTATCCACATTTAGAGCAAGTTTACCATACTCTTGCTCAGACACTGTATTTTAGGATGATAATATTTTGCTATTTTCTTAGTTTCATCTATTAATATATTACTGTTCTTCTGTTTGGGGTCAGTGGCAGGACTGGCACTCTAGCCACCCTAAAAACCTCACACTGTTCCAGTGTGGTGCTGAGGTGTCAACCACTGCACTGGTGTTCCAATCCAGGTGGTTTGTCGTGTGGTGGACGCTGCACCGTGTTATCAGGCATGTAGCTCTCTTCACAACAACACAGACACAGGCTGGTTTTTTGAAACGGGCATTTATTGCTTGGACTTGTCTTACATCGTCACACCTCAAAGCCGTGAGAACTACATGGTGAGTAATCAGTATAAAACACATTAGTGAATACACAGTAACTTGCATGCACACACAATGAAATACAAAACATTTAGTGCAAACATGAAACAAAAGGCATTTTACATATAAAATACCTCGCTGGCCACTTGTCATGAAAAGAGGTCATTAAATCACTTTGATTGTCTGTTTTAGCTTCAGACATTTATAGTTTTAACCTTAAATGCAACATGGCAGAGCTTCGTGAGAGACATCTGCCCACCTGTGGTCCATGGGGGAAATCTTTCTCATGTTCTCCTGATAACTCCTAAGTGCGTTCTTGTGAGACACATTACTTTACATACATACTGTATTATCTAAAAGTCACTTAACAATAACAAACGAATTGTAACATATAAATTTACTATACACATCACGTTTTAAATTTAGATATTTTAAACTTAAATTATATATTTATGAAGTTATGTAACCCATTATAAATCAATTATCTGCAACATGAACTTTACATTAAATATTGTTCAACAACATTTACACAGCGCATGCTCCCCAACCTGTTTTGTTTTATTACCAAAATTAACCCTGTGGGACAGGATATCTAATTCAGAACAACAAAGCTGGTTAGCCAAGTGTCTGCACACACTGAAAAGTAATTTTACATTTATGAAGCAAAACCACCTAAGGACAGGATATGTAATACTCAAGCATGCACATTTGAATAACATTTTAACTTGTTCCAAAAGATGCACTTAAGTCAAGTAAAATAATACCTTGTAACATTCTGTGTTTCAGTGCATACTGAAAAACCTTGCCAACCAGAGTTAATACTGCTTAGAGGAAAGAAGACACTTTTTAAAATTGTTTTATTTTACCATAAGATTAGAGCTTTATTTTTTAAGAGTATTGATAGAAACATACACCTCAAAGCAATCAATACTCCTTAAGAACATCAGCATGAAAATCTTTTTGAACATGTCTTGCCATGAGCACTTGAAATTCATAATCATTAATCTTCTATCAAAGTTATTATTAAACAAATGCATAAGATAATTGCTAATAATGTTAGAAGGAATTATATCTGACATTTCAGATTTCTTTATTGGTCCTGGTAGAAATTGTTCTTGGTAAGTCATGTACAGTATGTCCACTGAGGTTACTAGTGGCATCTGCTTTACATTCTAACCAACAACTGCTTTTGATTAGACCGCATCTTAATTAAAGATGACTATTTCTCTAGTGGTAATATTTTTGTGTTAGCCTAGAAATTCAAAATATATTTTATCCAGTTTCACTGGAGTTTAAAAAGCATGATTAAGTGTTACTAATACTGTGATTCTGGCATCTTAATTTTATACGAAATGTCTTATTTATTGGTATCTAAGACTCAAACACATAGTTCTGACTATCCATCCATTCATCCCTTTGCTGAACAGTCTTGTTTCAGTCCTGGATTGCAGGGAGCTGTGAGCAAAAGCCACAGTGCAGAGAGTGCCAGTCCATCATTTGGCGCAGTTATACACACTGAATTATTTGGAGGAAATTTAGAATTGTCAAGTTCTACATTACTGACATGTGTGAAGAAAACCAGAGTATGAGCACAAAACCCCTCGGAGCAGCGGTCCCCAAACTCGGTCCTGGGGATCCACTGTGGCTGCAGGTTTTTGTTCCAACCAGATTCCATTTCCATTCATTGGTCTCTTAGCATAATTAAGTGAGTGATTATTTCCCAGTTTCTGTGTTTTGGAGTCAATATGTAGAAATTGCAAACTAAGTTTGGTAGATTTTAATTAAAATGTAATAAGCAGGGATATGAGGAATATGTAGCTTTTTTTAAATCATTAACAGTATTTTTAAACTAATTTCCATTCTGCTTTTGCAGGTGTTCTGGTTATTTAATTGATTATTTACTAATTAGTGAGTCTGACACTGAAGTTGATTCTGCTTTCATCATCCTGGGTGTCTGCTATGCTGGTTGTTAATTGTCATTAATAGGGTTAAATAAAGGGAGCAAACTACACAAGAAAAGGGGAAAAATAATAGGAAAACAACAAAAGAGAGTAAAGCATCTATAGCTTTAGAAACAAATAGAAATACTTCTAAATGTCTTATAAATGTCTTATAAATGTAAAAAAATGTCTTATAAATGTAAAAACCATTCTGATGTGTTTTTCTGAATGCAGAATAAGAGAGGAGTAGAACAGACCAGCTAATTAAATGAGTTCAGTTGTTATCGATTATTTTGTGAATCTGGTTGGAACAAAAACCTGCAGCCAAAGTGGGTCCCCAGGAGTCTGGGAACCACTGCCTTAGAGTAATTGGAAGGACATGCAGTCCTTATGCAGACAATGACAGAGACGCCATTGAAATCAAGTTTATTAGAGTACAATTAGAGTACTAAACCAGCAAAACTAACCACTGTACCATTAAGGTGCCCAGATCATCATTCTATGGAGATAACTAAAGAAGCATACTTCAGAGTAAAAAGAGGCAAATGTTCATTGAAAGCTATGAAGAAATATACAAAGTCAGTCGCTGTGGCATCTTTTTCCTTTTAAATGTTACAATTACACTCTAGTTTTATTATTTTCTGGATGCGCCTTTGGCTGTTTTCATGTATTCCTGCTCCGTTTATGTTTTTTTTTTCATTTTTATCATGATTTTTTTTACTTTTGGTTTCCATTTGACAAAGTGATTACTTTTTTATGCCTTGGTTTTGTTGCTATGTGACACCTTGTTTTTCCTTGGGCACTTCTATTTTGTGATTATTTGTTTATGATTGATAACAAGGTTGCAATTCTGGGATATCAGGACGTGAGCAACTTGAGATATTGTCATAAAGGTATGCTTCATGCACTTCCAAGATCGTGGATATTCCCAAACACATTCAGTAGCATTATTATTTAATTTTTACAGTTAATGAACTTCTGCCTTTACATTTTCTGACTTCCCGTTTAGTGTTTAGGGTGTCATGCTTGGTTATCTCTGTCTTTATAAGGAATGACCATAAGAACAATTACTGATCACAAGTTTTGTCTGATGTACAGTTTTTCCTCTTTTTTTGACGGTATTTCCCAGTCCTCAAATCATTACTGTCATTTTGTGCCAGTACCACAGTAGAAAATGGTGGTTACAAAGAGTAATCATTAATTATATCAAACTAGTTTGCCTATTTTGAGCACTTTGAGTAGTGAGAAAAGCGCTATATAAATGCAAAGAATTATTATTAATTATTATAATTTAATTATTTAATATTTACCACCATTACACTACCCTTTTAATAGCAAATTAGGAAATAGAAAGAAGAACAGAATGGCCATATTTTGTAAAATCTCACCATACGGGCAGTGAATGGGATAATAATTGAACCCCTGTCTCTGGAATTTGGGATATTAGCAAACTACTGGTCCACCATTCTGCATAAGAGTTTCACATCTAATTGCACTTTAAAATTTACAGAGATGAATTAAGTAATGTCATCCAAGAATTTGTTAGTTAATATTCCCAACACTACATCCAGACATGTCTGTATCTATTACATTTCAAATCAGTTAAAGGTTCTTTATAAATCAACTGACAAGCTATGGGAAGCTTCAACTTAACAAGGAATCTTGGCCAGTTCAACAGCACTCGGGCATGAGCCTTTATATGTGCAAGGCTGGGTATGACATGAAATTAGTGTACTGCTGCATCAGTGTGCATCTGCAAAGGAAAAAAGCTTAAAGGTTATTTCCATGCTAAAAAGTAAGAATGTTAAAGAGATAATATTTTGGCTCCTCCTTTCCTTTTCAGCGTGGAAATAACCTTTTAACCTTTCTTCCAGTTATTATATAATCCATTTGACTCGATGTCTTAATGCTATATATATACAGTATACATATACATACATTCACCAAAAAGGGATTATTATTGTGACAGGCAGAAAAACCTTCCATTAAAATGTAGGCAGGATTTGTCTAAATATTTAAATGACAGTTGTTGCTCAAACTGATCAACACTGGAAGGTTAAGAACGTACTACAGCTGTTCTATTGTGTTTGTTATAGTTTGAACCACTTTGCTTTACCAGATAATAACATATTTTGTTTATATAGTACATACTGCCTATGTGTTGACAGAAGCTTTCTTAACCTGCATATACTGTAGCTAGCTTATTGAGTCATATAGCTCATTGAGTGACAATGGTGCTGCATAATTGTGAACTGACATCAGTCTCTGGAAAATAGCATTAAATTCTCATGGATTTCTTCTTTGCACAAACCAGGACAGCAATAGAGATTTGAATCATGATGTGTCGTTGTGTGGCATCACACCTGAACATAAATACATTAAACTGTATCAACAAAAGCAAATAATAAGATAAATGATATGCATTCTTTCTAATTGAAAGCTTAGATTTGTCTTGGAAAAAGCGTAAGCAGAACAATGTGATATTGTTCTTGTTAGCATTTTATGCTGGAGATATTTAGTAGGATTTAGCTTCATTAATACAAATGAAATGAAATAGCACAAATGTTTATTTTTTATAACAAATCTTTTATATGTTGATCATTGTTCCTTTTATATAGCACTATACCACCATGAACAGCATTGTAAGAATTTGTGTGGCCATATTCCAGTTCTCCAGTCAGTCTTACAGCTTACAGTCCAACACTGCAACCACACTGTTAATCCTTAGAAAAATGTTTGTGCCATGAAGGGTTAATAAAGTGTTATCCATCTATTCCTCCCACCGTCTTCCTAACCCACTTATCCTGGGCAAGGTTGTGCTGCAGCTGGTGCCTGTCCCAGCAATCAAAGTGTATAAAGCAGGAACTATGCCTGGTGAGGGTATTAGTCCATTGCAGGGTGAAGTATTATAGCATCACATACATTATACTAAGTTATTAAAATATTATCATTACTAAAGTATGCAATCAAGCAGAAAATTAAGCCTATGTAATCACAACAGAGTTGAATGCATTCATGCCACTAACCAGGTTAATCCACATCCAGAAAAGTGTCAGTCTGAGTATACGCTGCATGACACCAGGCTGGTGCTTTCACGCAAATTTAATGTCCGAGATGGCACAACGGGATGATCTTTCATGATGGATTAGTGCAGAAAGGAGTTTAATTTATGCATTTAATGCAATGCTTTGAAGTCCAGCCCAAACTACTTAATGTGTTTCCTCCATTATCTGGCCTCTCAGATGCTCTATTTTCTAATGTACATCCAAAATTCTGTTCTTTTTGTACATTAGTATAAATTATTGAGTAGCAATACCAACTATTAGAGGTGCAACACATGGAAAGTTGAAAAAAGCCTGGGATGTAACAAAAGTTATGCTTAAACAGCTGGAAAATAAACAAATAGAAGCCACTTTTCTCCAGATATACAGTATGTTTTCTTCTTTACAAGGTCATTATTTTGTTTTTTCTCATGTTTTGCTGCAGTATAAGTTCACTATAAAAGGTGCCATAAATTCAGCTCTGGAGTACCAGCTACTGAGTTGTAGTCACACAGGTTGTCCTTAATATCTCTATTGGTTGCTTTCTAACAATAATAAATTCCAGATGTGAAGGCATAGTTCCAAAAATGCAACCTTGTAGGTGGAATTAAATAAATAAGGACATCTGTTGTTTATGAGCTTATCGATATTTTTATCTGAAACTTTGCTTTTATGTTCTATAAACATCTTGGTTTACATAAGCAACTAAGTTCTGCTCTTCCCAGATGCTTTAGTGTCAGGAGGTTATAAAAGTGTTTCCTAGCTCCCAATTGACTGCTCTACCCCATGAAATAATGTTGGAATGCTAAAGAAAATCCATCCTTCCATCATCAAACTGTCTTTTTCAATTTCATAAGGAGCTACAGACTACACTGACCATTGAAAAAAAATAGTACAAAAAAGATTTTGTTGTTTATTATCTATTGTGCCAAACTAGAATTTAATGTTGAAAACATTTTTAGAACAACAGAACATGACATCAGTGGCACATCCAAAATAAATATCTCCCAGAAAATATTAAAAGGTTAGGCTTAAAAACTAATCAAATATAACAAGCCAACAAGCCAACGACCCATCAGTTCACCTCTTCTACGGCACCAGATGGCTCGAGTTAATTCCCAAAGCACTTTCCTTACGATTCTTTCACTTTTCCTGGTTCCTTGGGCAATTAATCCCCAAAGAGCTTTAATTCACTCATTCACTCTTTGCTGTTTCTTTCTCGATCACCAGATCCAATGCCAACCACCAACCCACTATCAATGTAACTTGGAGGCCGGTTCATACATCACCCCATCTTTACTGCTCTCTCTCCCTCTCTCTGTCATTTAGCAGGTCTGAATATAATCTGATTATAACTGGAAGAACTAAATGAAAACTTACCCCTTTCAGTAATAACTCAGGCACCAAATAACTTTATGGAGGAGCCTCATCCAATCCCCGCTGTCATTCAAATGCACTGGAATTATTCAGTTATGCTAAATTCCTCCTTATTCTGTTTTACATGCAGAAACACCACCTGACATGTGCACACATCTATGCCAGCACACTTTTCACTCTGTAGTGACTTCCCACATTCTCATTGGGTTCTTTCTTTCTCTTCAGGATGGCCATCACCTGTGCTCTGCTTCAGGCAGCAGTGCACCAAATCATGCCCCTGCACCCTACTTGAATCTAACTACACCAAATTTTAGTTAGCCTGGGATATCCTGTCACAATACATTTTTGGCATGAAGGAGGCAAAACACAGTACCAGCTGATAAACCCACCCAGAAAAAGATAAAATGTGCAAACTCTACCCAGAAGAAAAATGAGCATGGTCATGAGCAAGACATCAAAATAAAAACATGCAAACCAAAACCGAAATCAAAAGTCAAAAAGATTTTGAAAACCACTACCTGGGTTTCTTACCCTAACTGCCACTACGAAAATTAATATTTGAAGGCTTTAGATCCAAAACTAGATTAATAAAACGACGACTTAAATATTGTTCACAGTATGATGTATGGTTGCAATGCTGGTGGTCATGAAGTTTGTAGGGGGTGTCACAATTTAAAAAAAAACACAATATGGCTGCTCAAAATACTGACGGCAGTAAAAACAAAACCATAAAATGGTTTCATTTTTATAACGTTTACAAGAACAACACTAATAATAGGCAGAAGACCAGAATGAAGTGATAGCTTGGGTCTAAACACTAAATGTTTTCGTCCAACGTTTATTCCCTGCCTTATGTTTGGTTTAGATTTTTTTGTGTAATATGAATTATTTTTCACGTATTCATGTTATTACTGTTGGTTTTATTTATCATAAATAGTGTAGTAGGTGAGTCTATTCCTTGTGCTATGTGGATGGTACCCCCAAGGAGGTGGGCCCACCTTCTCATCTCCACTCCCGAGACTTCCCTCTGGCTATTTAAGAGCCTAGGAATAGGATCTCAGGAATGGTGCATTGAGGTTTGTAGGTGTCATCTATAATTATTGTTTTTGTGTTGAGTTACTGTTTCTTTGATCTCCTTCATGTCGTGGTTCGGCTTGTTTATGTTTTGTATTCACTGTTTAAGTTCCTTTTTATGTCTCAGTGTGTTCATTATACTTATTTATGTAGTTATATAGTATACTTATTTGTGTAGTTATGTTTCTGTGTTTGCATTCATGTTCTGTTATGTCTCTTGTGCTTTGTGGATGGTTCCATGGGTGTGGTGTGGCGTCCTACATTTGTCTGTTCTTGGTGTGGTGAGTTCTCCTATCTTTTTTTGATTTATTACTTTCTGGATTTCTGACCTCTGCGTTGTTTTTGGCTACACATATTGAGTTCCATATTTGGAATTTGTTTGCTTTAGGATAGTGAAGCGGAAATCCATTCTGTGCCTGTTGACCTTGTTTGAGAATTTTGTAAAATAAATCTTTTTTTTTATAAACATCCTTTGTCTGCTCTTATTGTACAGCCAGAGGTTTTCAGTGATCCTCTGTAAGGGCATTTGTTAAAGTATTTTTGGGACTATAGCTTTGTGGCCAGCTTCCTAGTTAGTAGGCCTGCTCCCCCCACTGAAGGCAGCAGGTCTCCCCCAGGAACTGACTGAGTCAGTCAAGTGTGCCTCTGCAGGACACACCGATGTGGATTCTGTCTTGCTTCACAGCCAGTGTGGAGGCCCCTGTGAAAACTGAGGTGAAGACATCCCTGCATCATAAAACTTTTGTGTGGTAATTATTGGATTTTGGCTTGGGATCATGTTTTATGGCTTTCTCACTTGGTACTTTTTTTGTGTTATATTTTCTAAATAAATACTGTCATGTATAAATATTCTGTGTTCTTAAGACAGGGTTTTATAATGGATTCTCATCCTTAGAGAGGCATCTAAGATATTTTGGGACTAAGGCCTGTGTAGCCCAATATTGCCCAATAGATTTTGGGGTTAGGTCTGTCCTGTGTAGACACGTACCACTCTGTCATTTGTTGCTTACTGTGAAAGGTGCCAGAAATCCTAAGCATTTTTTATAAACTTCTCTATGTAAGTCACTATTTAAATAATTGATTACATGTGTAGTAAGGATCTTCATGCAGGTGTTTATTGTGAAATGTGTATTGTAAAATAAAGGATGTACTTTTAGAAATTCATTGTGTTAATGTGCAATTTTTGTAACACTAATTGAATTGTTTTCCATAGGTTTACAATCTCAAATCAATATATAAAATAAAGATCAACATGAGGAAACCTTTGAGGTTATTTTGGGTCTCAAAGTTTGTATGCTCAGGCTAAATTTCCTCATCTTTGTCTCTTGAGAAATCCTCTGTGTAACACGTGGGTGCTTCCTCCTACCGTTCTTTCGTCTCAGTCAGCATGATGATGTGTTTCTCAATTTAATGTTATTTCCGAAGCAGAGGGGAAGCACCTGCAGGCTTAACTGTATCTGAGTCAAGTGTTTTCTTTCCTAAAAGGAAGGTGTGGTGGGCCAGTTTAGCAAGATTTGTGGTCAAGACAGTTCAAACCAATGTTTGCATACTACCTTTGGGCTGTTAGAAAAAAATACTGAATTCATTTCAGCACAACACATCTAAAAAGAAATACCCATCAGGGGAATTTTGCTATAATATGCAAGTTATTTTCTTAGTTGGCTTTCTCAACCAGGACATGCCAAAATAATTACACAGATGGCTGTTTTAGTGCAGCTCTCCTTGACTGGCGGACAACCACAATTCATCTTGCTGGTAAGTGACACACCAGAAGAAACAACATATGGTGAATGGAGAATGATCCTTATACAGGTATGAGTAAATGGTTCAAATAATGTACTAGACAGTAATTTAAAAAATTAGAACAATTGAAAAGAGAACAGGCCATTCAGTCCAACAAAGCTGGCCAGTCATATCCACTTTATTCTTCCAAAATAACATCAAGTCTATTTAAATAATGCAGAACTAAAAGTATCTGAGAAAATATTAGAATGAAACAAACAAAAAGAAATTAATAGTGACTGAATACAGGTTGGTAATTTTTATATAAAAAGAATAACAGTACACTTTGCAATACTGTACAAATGAATGATCACACCACATCGTAATCTAAAAAGATGGATTACAATAGACTAAAATAACATTCACACCTCCTTTTTAAATTATAACATGACTTAGAGCCATGGACAGACCAAAGGTCAAAAATGTTTTTAAAAGCACAGACAAAATAAAAATTGTCACGGTGTTATTGTTCCTTACTGCAAAAATCTGTAAAGTAAGACAAAGAGGGCTCCAGCACCACAGGCAGAAGATGCAAGGTAAAGTGTTTGGAATTCTAACAGTTTGAAACTCAACCAACAAATATGAGTTCCACAGAGTCTGTGTGGAGTAAGCACATCCCTCTTGTTCCTCACGTCTCTCTAAATACTTGTTTTTCTTTCACATTCCAGACAAATGCTGATAATTCTATATTGGTCCAGTATAAGTAAGTTAGTGTGCTCTCTTATGGATTGTCAACTTGTCCATGGGATAACCTCTAGTTCCTCATAATTCTGAACTGATTTTATTAATGAAAGGATGAAAGTGTAAAAAGGCTGAGGGAAAGAACCTGCTGATGTGTAAAAGGTACCCTTGCAATTTGAAGTCCTGTACCAAAATCTGTCGTCCCTTAGCTCCACTAGCTGAACAGGTTTTTCTGTAATCCAAAGGGCCAGAGTTCAAGACACTCTTCTGCTGTCTCAAGGAGGATGAGCAGCTTAGATGGGACCATCAAAAAGAGCAAATCCTTAGCACAGATAATAGATACTGTATACTGTACATAAATACCTTCAATATATTTCACTGCACATTACTCAACTCTTTCATTCACTTCTGATGTCTCTGTTTTTCCTCTTCAATGTCAGCTAACTGAGACCCATCCTGATCCCACCAGACTGGACTGTATGAGAAGAGAAAGCATTTACCAATTAAATGTGTTCAGGGTCCCCCAGTCTTCCAGTGTACCAAGAAAAAAATAACAATCCAGGGAGATTCAGTGGTGTTCTAGATTTCCACTAAAATATTTTTCACTCAGATGACTCTACAGTGATGACATACATACATTACATATTATATAAATATGAATAATTTGAGTGCTTATAAAATAGCAGAATCAAGACTTAGTTTTAATCTGTAAAATCTGTGGATTTTAGAAAGTAAAGTACAGTTGCAGTCAAATCCAAATCACTGCCTCTACCAACCACAGGACAAGAAAGCAACTTTAGCTTTCACAGAACTTCTACGTCTTGTGTAATTACATGAAAACCTTCTCTAACAAGCTCTATTTAAAGGACTTCACCTTTGACTAATTTCCCTGTGTTGATAACTGTTGTTTTGTGTGGTGCTGTGTAAAGAAGATTCATGCTGTGCTGTAATTAATAAAGTAATGTGAGGTCACCAAAGCAACCGAAATTGCCTATGCACAGTGTGTGTGTGTCTGTCTGGGTGGGTGTGTGTGGTGTGTTTTTCAGGTTTTACACTCTCCTTCTGGGGTAGGCTAGACCTGCTTCTATCTATATCAGTTTATAAAGTGGACATAGGTTACTGACCTATCACAACTGACTGAAAACATGGAAGTAAAGCTAAATAAACAATCTATAAATACACTTATACACTACTGTAGGGTCATGGAGAGCACCTGGCACAACCCAAGATAGCACACTCTAGAGCACCAGTCACATACACTCATACTGTGGCAGGCTTATTTAGAGTTGCCATTCACTCTGGCACACACTTCATCCTGGGATGAAAATCAGAGCTCCTGAACACAAACCCAACCAGGGCAGAAGGGAGAATGTGAAACCTCCATTCAGGCAATGCCTGGGCTGAGATGTACATGACCTCAAACGGAACTGTGACGTAGCAGAGATAAACCACCAAACTACTTGTCTTTAACAATGGAGAATTAAAGTAAAACAAATTAATACTTGATGTGGGGAAAAGAAATAGAATTTAATGAGAATATATGGGTTAAATAGAAAGAAGCCAAGAATTAGAGTGTTAGAATGAACATATTTATAGATATAAGGTCCAACAAACAGGACTCCAGAAATATGAACACTACTTTGGAAGGAGAGATGAGAATTATGGAAGAAAAAAATAAGAGAATCACATAAATAATTTATCTGAAGAACAGGAATTTGTAGATTTTATAATTTCCTTTTTCTTCACTTAGTTTACCTGCCTTCCCAACAGACTTTCTAACAAAAGGGAAGCACATTCTGTAACAATTTATGAGAGGTCAAACTGGCCATTAATCATATTTGTGCTTATGGACTATTAACTTCCTTAAGTTTATATTGTTAGTTTATGTGCATTTACTATTGGCTTACATGCATTTAATTTACTTTGTATCGCGAATACAAGCGGCTGAAATGAGTTTCCTCCGCTGGGTGTCTGGGCTTTCCCTTAAAGATAGGGTGAGAAGCTCAGTCATCCGGGAGGGGCTCAGAGTAGAGCCGCTGCTCCTCCGCATCAAGAGGAGTCAGATGAGGTGGCTCGGGCATCTGATCAGGATGCCTCCTGGACGCCTCCCTGGTGAGGTGTTCCGGGCACGTCCACCGGGAGGAGGCCCCGGGGAAGACCCAAGACACGCTGGAGGGACTATGTCTCCCGGCTGGCCTGGGAGCATGGGATTCTCCCGGAAGAGCTGGAAGAAGTGGCCAGGGAGAGGGAAGTCTGGGCTTCTCTACTTAAGCTGCTACCCCCGCGACCCGACCTCGGATAGGCGGAAGAGGATGGATGGATGGATGGACTTTGCAATTGATAAACTGTGTCATCTAAGCAACTTTGACTACAATGTGATAATTACTACTAGATATGGTCATTCCAACACTTCCAAAACAACTTTTCTCCTAAGAGTTTGATGCTTACAACCTCTAGAGTTTACAGAGAATGATTTAACAAACAAAAAACATTCACTGAATGCCATTGTTGTTTTTTAAATAATCTGAAGCTTTTGGGTAAAAAATTACTTCATCATAAAATCTATGAAACATTAAAAATAAAATGAACATCCATCTATAAATCTCTCACCAAAGTTGCTTAACCCAGTATAGGGTCACAGGTAATGAAGCCTATCATAGCACCATTCAGGAGCCAGCAACGGATGGGGTACTAGTACATCACAGTTTACACTCACGTACACGTCCATGCTCACTCAAACAGTTGGAATTTAGATTCCCCAGCTAACTGCTCCACCACTGCACCACACGAAATATGGATGTTTCAGAAAAAATATGCATTTTGTGGAATTATATTTACAGTTTATTTTAAACAATTTGTGTCTCTGAAACATGCAGCTGGTTGTTCCAGCCCTGCTTAAAAATTGATCCCCATTCCTCATTTGGGTCCACACTGGATGCACAGGAAACAGAGTTGCCCAGTCTATTGATCCAGCTTATATATGTCATGTCTCATTTATATGTCAACAATGCACCTTATATGGCACAAAACTGGATAAAATAGATATGTGAAATATAAATAGAAATGTGCAAGACATTTATCATAGAACCTAGAGTTTTTACGCTGTATATATTTGACTGTACATTAGATAGTTCATATATAACCTAGACATTTAACATTTACAGTGAACATTTACCACACGTTTGATATTTGGCCTTTTGCCCAGTAAAAAAGTGTATATGAAAAAAGTGTTTACAACATCCTCTTAATGTTTAAAAAAATAATACTAAAAAAATAAGAGTGCCATTTTACAAACAGTACCTAAGAAGTACTGCTAGTTGTGTTAAAATAATACACTAATATTACATATTCTAATTTTCATTAGCTGAGATGCTGTGACTAGTCCAGTGCTAAAGAATTTCACTTGGCTTGATAAAAAAAAAAATTTTAAAAATGGACAAAGAAGATTCAATAAAATAATTGCCAGAGTCAGAACTTATTTTAATTATTATCCTAGAGTACTAAGTCCAGTTAGTGGTTATATGTAAAAACTTTTTATATATTCACAGATTTCTTTAAAATTACTAATGACTGAAAGTTGCCTAACACATACATTTGGACTCAGAATATTACATGATACAAAGAATTACATACGCTCTGTCCAAAGTGTTTAGTGACATTCCACAAGTATTCACAGCAGGCTTAGAGAGCTTCAGGTTTTTGTGATTCAGTGGAGGTTACTATCACTTTACCTTGAGTTTCGTTAAAGTATATGATGAGCAACTCTTAGACAAGAATTTAGATGCAGATTGCTACAGAACTGAATCAAACACCAAAGCAACAGATTGTGGCTTTGAAGTTGAAAATCAACAAGGATCAATATTGGGCCTGCTGCACTTTTGAATTCATAGACATGATTAGGGCAAACATGTTCATTAACTTCGCAGATGACACTAAATGAAGGAGATTAGCTAATTCCAGAAGGCAGCTAAATCAATATACAAGAAGCTAAACAGAATTGAGAATTGAAAAAGTCTAATGGAAACAGACAAAAAGAATAACATCAAAAGCGAAAATAATTGAAATCATTACATTTGATATACTGTATCTAATGTTATTAATAACTTATAATCGAGAACTGAATAACTGGATTTACAGAACTGCTGAGTGTCACACAGTGACTCAGGAGAGACTGCATCCTTTCCAGATTTGTGCCTATTGGTCCACACTGACTGTAATCTGCCGGTGAAGATTGTTTCATAATATGATGAAAAAAGCAGAAACAATGACTTTCATTTCAGGACTTGCAGTGGTGAAAGTGAAATTTGTTTAGACAGGCTACAGCTGT
Organism: Polypterus senegalus; assembly: GCF_016835505.1. Classification (NCBI taxonomy): domain Eukaryota; kingdom Metazoa; phylum Chordata; class Cladistia; order Polypteriformes; family Polypteridae; genus Polypterus; species Polypterus senegalus. The sequence continues at coordinate 135,196,715 of NC_053154.1, read as the reverse complement.
CTTGGGAAAGAACATAAGTAGGCATGTCTGGAAGGACACTGAAAGCTCTACCATTAAGCTGCTCCGACTGCTTTTTATTTCCCCAGAGTCCCACACCACATCTTGTCAACTGCCATACATGTGAAAGTCATTTAAGTACCACATCATCACATTAAAAACCTTTTTGTCCGTTATTGTTCTAATTTGCACTTGTGTTTTTTTTTAATTTATTGTCACTTTTCTGATATTTTTTTTTTACATATAACACAGATACCATTTGCAACATTTCCTGACTGGGCACTTCATTAATCCTTATTACTCTTTTCTGTTCACTTTGTGACTGACGATTATCTCACCATTTGTTACTAAGTGGATATTTTTCTTTTAACTATGTTTTACTTAAATTCCATACATATTTATTTCTAATTCATATGCTTATTTCTATTTACCATTTTTGTGATTTGTAGGTTTGTCTGCTTTCTGTCAGTGCACTACCATTGTAGTTTTGGCTCATTTTTATTTTATATTTACAAATATTACATTGGGACTTAATAATGATGCAGTATTTAGTGCTGATGACTCACACAGTCAGAATCCTGGACTCATATCCTTGCCTTAACATTGCTTGTGTGGATTTACTGCATTCTCTCTTTGTCTGTGTAAGTTTTCTCCAGGCATTCCAGTTTGTGTTAATTTAAACTGAGTTAAGGGTGAGTTTCTGCCTCTCACCTGTTGCTGTGATAGGCTGGAAATCAACAATTATCTGGATTAAATTAATCTGACAGTTGACGAAAGGGTGGATAATGGTACAAAAGAGAGACACAGCAGTACTGCTGTGAGGTAACTCCAGGGATCTGTGGATGACTTTTCTGGTCTAGCTGAGCAGCCATACCATAGGCAGCCAGCAGTCATACCACATGCACTTCAGAACAAGTAATCCATCCAAAGCAAAGCTCGGGCATGGCCATTATATACAGATCATGTGGGGAAAAGCTTGGGTTGCTGCTGGTAGAGACAATCAGAAGGTGCTAACCTTGTGGTTTGTGTTTGAAATCCAATGCCCTAGTGTAATGGCGGGGACACTGTGCTACAAAAATGCTGTTGTCCTTCTAAAGAGATGTAAAACAGAGATCTTAACTGTCTGTGGTCATAAAAGATACAAGTGCATCTTTCATAAAGAGTAGGAAGTTTTCCCATGTCCTAGCTAAGTTGCCTATCACAGCAAGGTCAGTCTGGCCCCACTAATCATCCCCTATCCCTTATTGGCTATCACTCTCTCTCTTACCCCTTCACCAACCAAGAGGTAACATGTGGTGAGTGTACTGGCGCAAGAATGGCTGCCGTCATATCATCTTACGTGGATGTTACACATCAGTTGAGGTTCAAGTGCCCCTTCCCCATGTAAAGCATTTTGAGTATCCTGGAAAGTGCTATATACAGTAAATGCAATGTCTTCTTCTTCTTCTTTCACTTAGTTTTTTTCCTAAATCTTCCATATCATTTATATCCTGAAGCCATTTCTCATTTTTCTCGTTTAGACTCTTTATTTCTTTCTTCATATCCCTTATATCCTTGCTGTCCTTTTTATAGCTTTCTTTATATCATTTATGTCCCCCCTGAGAGCAGCAATCATTATCTTTAGCTCGAGCAGTATGCTTCAGTCTTCTCCATGCTCTGTAGGTGGAGTTGTGAGTCCACAGTGGGATGGTGTAGCAGATTAGCAGGAGGTATTAGCTGTAGTTAAAACTGGGGATGAAAAGGTCATGCTTGGCTCCAGTAGTCCTGGAATTGACGAATACTCTTTACCCTCCTCATTCGCAGTTTCTCGCCCACTAACACTCTCGGCAGCAGCCAATGCTACAGGGTCAGGTCCTGGCAAGTCTGTACCTTTGCTCGTCTGTTCCAGGTCAGTCTCTGGGAGACCATAATGTGAACTTAAGGCTGGTTTAGACTTTGAAGGAACTTTTGCTGCCTTGTTTTTTCCTTTTCCTTTTCTTTTCTGAGCCCTTTATTTGCTGCTCATCTTTATATGTACTTGTGTGTAATATAATTAAATCATCTCGGGATGAGTAAATGCCAAATACCTCGGAATTATGATAAAAAAAAAGGTAAAATAACACCACTGCTAATGGAGGACCCTCTACATGTCCATCTCCTAAAATGGACATACCAATTCCTATCCCTAAAAATTCCATATATTAAAAACAGTTTGCGTTAATTGCCAGCTCTTTAAAGGCTACGCTTGTGTGTGTGTTTGGGTGGGAGCTATGTGAAGGACCATGTTGCGTCTTAGGGTTTTTCCCTACTCCTCAGGGTTCTGGGTTAGGATTAGGCTCTCTCTATCCCATCAATGGAAACTGATTCTTAAGAAAACTGAAGGATAGATTACTAAACACAAACATAAACCTTTTAGGTAACTGAGATTCTCCAACAAGAAGCAGTACAACGATACAGTAGGGAGCAATACCGCATCCGATCAGTTGGAAGACTCCATTTTCATTTGAAATTGCTTCTGGGTGGAGTTTTCATTTCCTCTCCATGTCTGTACTGTTTGGGGATAATGGCTTTCTTCCATTGTCTAGAACTGTATGGTTAGGTAGAGAAGGTAGACTAGCAAGAAGCACTTGGCTTAAGGACTGGCTTCCTGTGAATGGTTGTTCGAATGGCTTGAGGTCAATGCAATTGGAAAACATTAAGTTCAGGAAACGAATACATGAATGGATATCTTGTGAATACCTGCCAAAGGAACAGACATTCAAAAAAGAGTTAAGCATAGAGGAAGTCAGAAGATGGAAGACAAATTTAAAAGATAGGGAAATGTATAGGGAGGTGAGCAATACATTCAATAGTCTTCAATGCAGAAGTTCTAAAAGTACCTTGAGTTTCTTTCCCTTAACTATCACTACCATGGAGTTGAAGCAAGTATACAATATCTGGATATCAGAAGATGTGCACTGCCATCTTTTATAGGCAGGACATAATGACACAATATGTCACACAACCAGCAATTGTAACCAATGTATTGGTGACAATACCCTTGTCAGTCCACTGAAATTCACAAAGTAAAACCTTGTTTTATTTATTTTACAATAAATTCCCAATAAGTCCAGGCTAATCCAGCCTGCACTCCCTTTTTACTGGGACACAAAACAAATGCTAGTTATAAAAAAAGAAAAATTAACTGAAATCATGAACAGCGAAAAACAAGGACATATACAGAATTTACAACAACACACAGACATGATTCACAATAAGTAAATTAATAAATGAATAAGTGTAGCTGAAGTGGTGAGAGCTCAGAACTGAACACCAAGATGTAAACAGTCAAATGAATCCCAGAATAACCAAATCAATGCGACTACTTTGAAGCAATAGATGTGTTTAGGAATGGTCTTGAACATGAGTGCCCTTACAATACACAGACGTCAATCCTGACACACACAAGCAAAAAGCAGAAATCGACAGGCAGTCCAGTGCTAAAACTTCATCTAACTGCTGACCATTCAAAAAAAAAGCTAGCATCACCAAAAAAACAAAATAATAAATGAACATTAACAACGAATTGTGCAAAATTAAAACCAAAATCGCATAAATAGACACAGTCCGAAATGTAAAATCATGACAGTAAATAAATTCACATTTTTTATTGTTATTGTGAAACCGTATTTCTTTTCATCATGTTTCTGTCTTATTTGCAGTACAAAGAGATCTCAACTACTGAGTCTACTTTCATTACAGAACAGATCAAGAAGTGGTCCGAGTCTGAGAGAACACCATTTACATGCTGTAGAAGCACCCACTGGAAAAAAATACAGAAGGTAGCATCTAAAAAGGTAAAATTAGTCTTAACTACGTTATCTTAACATAAAAGACCCACACACCAAAGTCACCACAGAGTAAGGTATGGTAGCATTATGCCCGACCGCTTTATATCAAAATGCAGATATTTCAAAACAAGTATTTTGTTTTCTTTTTGAAAGGGATGAGAGGTTATGAATCAAAGAGTGCAGAAAGATAGACAACATAATATGAAACAATGAAACAAAAACACTTCTCTGCAAAATAAGGACACCTGGAGCTGTTATCATAATTGAGCAATAGCAGAGAGTGCTTAGCAGATAGTATTCACATTTGTAAACCAACTCAGAACTGATAATATGCCAGCCACTAGTGTTATAATAAATCAGTCAACATGGTATGTGAGAACTGTAGACACTTACAATATCAGCTGAAGTGAAAATCAAACTACAGTATATGCTTGAAAAGAGTATGGCTAAGCTGTTAAAACTGGTAAGTTCAAGGCAAACGGTTCAATTCCCACCACTGGCTCACTTTGTGAAACAAATCAGGTCACTCATCCCGAGACTAGCGGAATCATTAAAAATATTTTTACAACTCATTGTGCAATACATTAACATTTTCTGACCCATTTGATTTGATTTAGGGTCATAAAAGCCATAGATGATCCCAGCATCTTTCAATACAAGGGAAGAACTAACCCTAATTGTAGACTAGTCCATTGCAGGTCTCTTTCACATGGGTCCTATCAACACAACTGCCATTTCTTTGGTGATGTGGGCTGAAAACCTGAAAACCCAAGAAAAACCAGCAAACATTGGGAGAATGTGAAAACTCCACAAAGACTGCAGCTGCATGTGAGGTTTGAACCCAGTATGCTGGATCCATGATACACAGAACTAAACACTTCAGCACAATCTGTGACATATAATCAGGTAAAACAAATGCATAAAGTAAAGTTATAGAAAATGGCAGTTGTCTTTCTCTTTAGAGCTGCATAAAATGATCAAATATATAACTTCTCCTTCAGTTCTTTACTTTTTTTGCACACATTTTTGTAAAAGCTCTTATTACAGCACATACTGTAAGATTAAAGAATGGAAGAGCCACAATAATAAATGTATGAAAATGCAAGGGAGAAAAAAGTGAAATTCAAAGCAAATTTTTGAATTCAAAAATAAACAAAAGACACATACTGTAGGGTGTCACACAGTAGCACATACATAGTGTAAGTATTGTGTTTAGGAATATAGCCCATCCATCTGTACAGTTCAGGATTGCATTTATTGTGCAACCAAGTTCACTATTTTGTTTTCAAGTATTTCCTCCTTTCCAGCAAAAGGCATTTAGCAGTCTGATTTGAAGCTGGATCAGGCCCGTGGCATTTTTGTCTGCAACTGCTCAAAACAATAGTTAGGCAGTCTTATTACTGCCACATTTTAAGATGTGAGAATTTGTCAGTTTGAAAAGGGTGCATTTGTAAATTAAGAGGAAACCCACATGCTGATAAGAAACTTCTAGTGTGCCCTGTCTGTGGTTTTTCTTGGATGGGTTACACTAAGCAGGCTGGATACATCCGTTAGTACTGACAGTGCTCCCAGTTTCCCTTGTGGTTGCCCTTGAGTAACAGTATGAGAGAGACATATGGTGTGGCCACAGAATATTTAAGAAAGCCGTTTCTTATTTGGAGTGTGAAAAGAAAAAAATGATATGCAGGCTATGATCTGCCGTGTTGAGCCAAATAACTCTAGCCTTCCCTGGTAAATAATTAAAATATAATGATCTCTATTTAACAATTGTTAGATATACAACCCTCAATTACCTAAACAAAAGGGCCCAATTGAATAAAGGGAAGGGGCCTAGACATCTGGAGGAAGAAAGAAAAACGATTTTACAACATACCCTACTCTACTTAGTTCATAATGTGAACAAAAGCAACTGGCAGAAAAATCTTTGAAAACGGACCTCAGGAAACCCGTAAACCTTCCACCACCTTTTTATTGTTTTAACTTTAATTAAACTTCTTGTTTAATCACATAAGTTTCTTTTGTGCTGTGTCTGTAGAATTATAAATTCTTATCTGTCCATCTATTCAGTTTTCTTGCTAGCATAGCCAGTTAAGGGTTGCAAGGTTGTGGTGCCTATCATGCATGCATTGGCCACAAGGCAGGAATCAGCTCTGGATAGGATGCCAGTCCACTGCTAGGCATACTCACTTCTGGACACATATGGAGGATATTTTGGGCAAACATTAAATAAATCTGCAAATAAATTAATACATTGTCAAATGTAACAATAAAGAATAACAAAATGATATATGAGGATAAATAACTTAATGTTTCCTGAAATATGTTGTTTGTTGTTTACTTATTTGGGTATTGATTTACTTATTTCTTCTTGTATTTATTTCAGTGATACCACACACTTTCATTTTCACCCGTCAAAGTCAAGAGGATGGGCTCTAGCAAGTACTGTACTGTGTTTTGATTGGTGAATCGTCGGTGACACTCCAGGCAACGTGAAAGATGTTGAGAAATGACAACTCTCATTTTTCACCCATCAGAGTTGAGATGGTGGGGGCCTAGCAAACGCTGGTATTTGATTGGTGAATTGTTGGCGAAATGCATACTTAACGTTGTGACTGTGTGCATCTGTGGCGGATACAAGTGCAAGAAAATGTTACCCAGAATTATTCTTGGAAATGGCTACCCTGGGTCACTACACCATCGTGAGTTTCACTGGTGCAGATCCTTTAACAGCTTCAGTAATATTGTCCTTCAAAATTGCCATTATTGTACAGTGGGTCCCTCCAAAGTTGCGGAAAATAACATTCTTAGCTTTACCATTTTTGTATTGTTGGAAAACTTTAATTTTTTTTTTTCAAACCAACAACATTCTGTCTTTTTAGATTCCTCCATAGATTTGTGTTGGTAGCAGTTTGGGGCAATGATCATGTACCTGATTGCACAAAAATATAGAAACTACGAAATACTAAGAAATGAGTTAACAAGATTTGACACAATGAGATGGTGACTAATAGGTTATGAAATTGGTAGTGAAATATTATACAGTGCAATGGTATTTTTTTGTAAACAAAGTACAGATTAACATACTGTATAACAATATAGAGGACATACAACATATATGTCAGATACCTGTTTATCACAGCTGTTGAGTACATATATGTACCGTATAGTCCTCATCAACTGGAAATGCTGAGGAGACATACTGACAAGAAGCAGCTGAGAGTTTTGGGTTCTGTTGTGTCAGAGTTGTGTGGGAAGTTTTAAAGCTTTTTTCCCTCTTAGAAATGTTTTGTGCTTTTTTTCACCTGCACAGGAGCAAAAGCAGCTGAGTGTTGGGGGAGCATTAGGAAAATGTATTTGTTACTTGTTATTTGTTTTCAAACTAGCGTCAGTGAGGTAGGGCAGTAGGCAGCAGTAGCTAACACTGACATCTCTGTAAGTAAATAACCTGTAAATTACCAAAAGTTAATTTCAAAAACCCACAATTCAAAACAATTGTGGAACACAATTTGCTTTAAGAAAGACAATAGCAAGTACCTAAATGTTGACATGTGATCATTTGTTTAACAGATAAACGGACTTTAACAATATCACAGAGTCAACTGTCAAGAAAGCATATTGAAATGGTGTTAGTCAATCAAAGTGGTGGGGTAAATTCTAGAAAATCCCAAGTTCTGGGTAAGAAAGGTAGACACAAATTTGATGCCCATAAAAATGTCAATCCTACAAGGCAATAAACTTTTATTACACCAGATGTGTCACAGTGATCCATACCAAATGGTCTGAAGTATACTTCATTATGCTAACTATAGTTATTTTGTTAAGGGCATTAAAGAGTGCCAATTTGCCAGTCTTTTGTAAAGCACCACACTTAAAGCATAAAAAAATCTGGATTGTTCTCCACTCAACTTTTCTTTTACCTGTTCAGAAAAAGCAGATACCACTTCCGGTTGTCTGATTATAATTAATTTTCATATCTGTGTGTTTTTCACAAAATTTCAGTCACTTACCGTTCTTTAAAATGCAAGTTTATATGGCAAACAACTAGTTTCGTAATCTGATCAAACTGAAATTTCAAATCTGATTGTTTTTTGTGGTCAGAAATGTAATACTTCAAGTCACCTGATCAAGGACAAATTTTATATCTATAAGTAATATTCACACAAAATTTAAATTATTTATATCTATTTATATAATGGTAGTGATGCATATGTAATAGTGTAGATACCTATTAAGATATCACTACCGGTTATGCGATTAAGGTGAAATTCTACATCTATGTGTTTCTTACTCTAACTAACGACAATATAAAATTTCAATTATTTTTCTCTTTTTATAATGCAATTTCACAAAAAACTACTATGCAATATTTCAATTAATTGCTTATTTAAACTATGTACCAGTTTATATGAAAAATTTTGAAATGTGTTTAGATAAAGTACCACTTCCGATTGGCATATGTTGCCCAAAAGTTAAAGAAAACTAACATTTTAATACAACACCCATATGCCAAATTTCATTCATCTAGTTCAAAGCGTTCTCAAGTTATTATGTTCCCATACATACACATAGATACACACACACACACACAGACATAATTGCAAAAATGGTCAAAACATGTTCAGGAGCGCATGAAACGTGGAAATTCATCAAATCTCAAGGTGAAATTTTTTCACGATTACAATACTTTTTCTATACTACATATACGAGAATGTAAAAAAAATATATATGTTGTGACATATTTAATTATTGTTAGATAAAGACCATTTGTTATTTTTTATTTATTGTCAAATTTCACAATACATTTACTTATTTGCAGAAGTACCTCTGCCCACACTAAACAACTTAAAATGTGTATGACTTAGCTGTTCGCCTACACTGGGCATGTGTGCATCTGGAGAAACAGGAAGAGAAAATGTCTTTCTTGAAGAGATGGTTGTGCATTTATCACAAAATTGTAGTGACTGGTAATTTTTTTGTTTTGCCTTTGCATATACAGTATATGCAGTATTTAAATGATATAAAATGAAATTAAGATGCATACAGGTAAGCAACACAACAAGAGCCATGGAACTCAACTCCTCAAATGTCCACTATGTTTAAATATGGTTTTCTTTCATAAGGGTAATATAATCAGGAAATGAGCAGGATCAAATCAGTCAGTCATTATCCAACCCGCTATATCCTAACACAGGGTCACGGGTTCTGCTGGAGCCAATCCCAGCCAGCACAGGGAACAGCCAATCAGGGAACAGACATATCATAAGCACGAGTGCAGTTATACATGTAGAATATGTTTTAAATACTTTTAGGTTTTCATCCATCCACACTGTAATGTGGTGACAGCATTTTCAGAAATGCACAGATCTTGAAGAACATTTTAAAAAAATTGTTTTTGGGGTGTGAATGAGCCCTGGACACAGACAGGCAGACATGTTGTAATCCACCACCACACGTTTATTTACAATACTATTTACAAGAATCAGTGCACACAACCCCTTCAAGTCTCCCAAAGTCCAGGCCTCTCTCACACATTGCCTTTCTTCGGGCCGCCTCCACTCTCGCTCCTTCTGCCTTGTCCTGCTTCCACCTGACTCCAGCCTCGAATGAAGGGAGGCGGCCCCTTTTATCCACACCCAGATGTGCTCCAGGTGCTCCCCGGCAATCTCCCGCTGACACGCCCCAGTGTGGCAGAAGTGCCGGCTGTTCTCCCGGAAGCTCTCCGGGTGTCCCTGCTTCTCTTCCTCCCAGCACTTCCTGGTGTGGCGGAAGTGCTGAGGTCCAGGGTTCCCAAGGCATTAGGGCGCCCCTGGCGGTGACCATAGGCCCCTGCAGGGTTGGGCTTCCAAGCCCTCTACCCGTGGCCCCCAAAGCAACCAGGGTGGCGGCCCCCACGTGATCCAGGGCGGGTGTAGACACCTCTTCCGGTCCTTCAGGGCGTCTCAGCCGTGTCGTCGCCCCTGGCATCCCTGACAGGAGGCAATAAAATTTGGTCTAGTGCACACAACAGAAACTTTTCCTGTAAATTCCTTGTGTCCATCACAGGGAAAACACACTAACTGTGAAGAGTCAATCTGGATTTTTTGGATTCTGCAAGGAAGTTAGAGTACCTGAAAAAAAAACTACCCAAAAGCACAGAGGGATCATTCATGCACCACATAAACAATGACTAGGCCAAGATTTGCAGTGGTAAAAATTGCAGTGCTAGGTTACTCTAAGTTTGATAACATCACCAACAAATTGCAGATTTGTGATAAAGAAAGAAAGGTTAATGATAGAACTTCCATTGATTTCACATTATGAAGGTTTTAATGCCCCATAAAATACAGCATAGAAATGTAATCTTCATTTGTATAGTTTCCTTGCACTATTTTACTTCATTTTTGTTGCTAAGATATCCAATCATTTTCTGCTCCCACTTAGTCCACCACAGAGTCATACAGAGCTCCAGTTGCAATGAATGTAAGGCAGCCACCAACTGAGTACTGCCTGACAGTCCATGACGGGGTGTACACATGCAGACACCCACACTGTCCACCAAGAGTCATTTCAGAGCATCAAATTAATCTAATTACGGGATCGATGAAACCCAGAGTACATCCCAGCAGCACTGGATGAAAGGATGTCAAATCGTGACAGGCACACACACTGGGGTCAATTTATAGTTGTACATTAACTATGCATGTATGCTGTTTGGATGTGGGGGCATTTTCCTTATTTAATCATTGTTTTCACAGTTAACAAACTGTAGTTTGGCAATGTGTTCAAGTAGCTAAGGAATTAAAATTTTATTGCACAGATTACTGATTCAGTGTCCTACCTGTGATTAACTGTGTGGCCTGGATTAACTGTTCTGTCTGTAAAGCAAGCACATGTAAACAATTGTATTTTATCATTTTATATATATAGTTCCTTTGAAAATTATTCACCCTTATGGAAATGTTCACATTTTATTGTTATACAACATTGAAACACAGAAAACATAATTTAGCTTTTTTGATACTGATCAACAGAAAGACTTGAATGTCAAAATGAAGACAGATCTTTGGAAAATTATCTAAATTAATTACAAATATAAAACAAAAAGCATCTGATCATATAACGATTCACCCCTGTTAAGTCAGTATTCAGTAGATACACAATTTCAATCTTGTATTTTAGGGGAGTTATATTTCAGTTTACTTTATTTGGACCTTATTGGCTGAAAAGTGTCAAAACTAACTCCATACATGTAGTTAGAAACTGTAAAGGCTCGTTTATACTTCACGCTCAGAACACGTAAGTGCACGCATCATGGCTGCCACGCATTCCCAGAATTCATTTGACATGACGTGTTGAAAGATCTTTTGTTAACTTAGTTTGCTTTGAACTGTATTCTTCTGTTCTTTAAAAAGTAATGTATGGTAAAACTGTCTGAAAGGTGCTATATAAATAAAAACTGACTGGTTGATAAAGCCTAAAATTACAAATCAGTAATCAAATGGAGCAAGAATTTGTGCCAAAGGTTACAATTGGACTCTGATTAAGACATTTGACTGAAAGAAACCCCAGCTGCCACAGTCCTCCACCCACAACATGTTTAAGAGCCTCAGATATATAAGACAGGAGCCCACCTCTCTGCGAGTCCATCTGTCAGTGCCATAGCTAAATCCCTCAAACCTGAAGACCTGCGCCGTTCCATGAATATTAAAGAAGTCCTAAGGGGGTGCATATGTGTTTTTTTGTTTCTTGTTTTACTGGCAGTTTTAGCCTGTGCGCACATATGTTTATTACAGATTTATATGCAGAGGGAGACCTGTGCTGAAGTTGGCAAAACTCAGTGATGTATTGAAAGTGGCGAGATGAAAAAGAAGCCAGTGTCCACAGCACAAGAGTTGCCAGTGATAACAAAATTAAAGCTGGAGTGTCTGTCTCTTTGTCTGTAAGCAGCACTATACGCAAACTCCAAGAACATGACAGAAGTGACCTGCAAAACAGACAGCGTGCATTATGAAAGAATACTTAATACTGTGCTGAACTGAGAACACATGTAACCCAGACGTTTAAACCACGCTAGAATATTAGACAATACACTTCAGAAAATTAAAAAACTATTTTTGATATAATTGTTCCTAACCTGTTATCATAGATTCTACCCCTGTGCCCATGTACATTTTTATCAGGTAGTTCAGGTTTTCCACCTTTGGATGTTCAGGTGATGCTAACTGACAAATTTAAACTGAATCAGTTTGTGCAGGACAGTAAAAAGGGCTGACATCCAGTCCAGGGTTAGATTTTACCCCCTTGCACTACATGCTACTACAATAGGTTTAGGCTTCCTGTAATAGGAAATGAAGGTGCAACAAAAGGCCATCTATTAATCCATTATGAAACTCTGTTATTCCTAGTGAGGGTCAGGAAGTCTGGAGGCCACACAATGACTCATATGCAGCCATTTGTGAGTCATCAGTTAATCTAACATTCACATTTTGGGATGTTGGAGGCCTTCAGATAATGAGTGAATAATGGTTTATGCTTCAGAGAGCCTTTTTACACTTGTACTGTGTAGGTCATGGACAAAGCAATAAAAATCATTTAAAAACCTCAAGACAGCATGCACTGTCAGAAAAATAAATGAAACCTACTAGGTGTTTTTAAGTAAATGAGCATCTATGCTTATTAGTTGTCCACTCATGATTTGTTCTAATAACTTGAATACAAGTAAATATCACTTTTTTAGAAAGTGTTTATAAGTCAAAATCTAAACATACAAAAGAGAACACCAGCATCTGCAAACCCCCATCAGAGGTTTTCATAATGCTGACTCAGTTGCTAACTGCATGCCAGAAACATAATAAGCCATTTTACTGCACAGCCTAACCCAGCTAAGAATTAAGTCATTTCTAAAACAGTCGTAATTATTTAATACTCTGTGACTGGCTGGATTCCCATGCAGGAAGATGTCCTACCACTATGGCCTGGCCTGACTCCAGTACCCTCAATAAATGGGATAGAAGTTATAAAAAGCAGATTTTTGTGTTTCATCAGCGAATCAAACTACTCAGATTTCTCTACATTACTCTCTTTTTTCTGCAAAGACAACCATTGTATCTTTAAACTTGAATTTTTGTATATTGTCCTATTTCCTTTAAAAGTCTACTACACTGCACCCCTTAGTTATGCACAGTGTTGCATTTCAAAGAGTCTCACTCCTTCTTCATCACTTAAATTTCTTATCAGGCAGAGAACAGGAGTTTGCTAAACTGTGGCAATCCTTAACCTCTCACTTAGGCAGCCACACACAGCGGGATTCAAATGGCTTTCTTTCTATTTGTTTCAGTCTTGTAATTGTGAATCATTGCCACTCTTAACAGCCCAGAGTGGAATCCCAGGAATACACTAATGAGTCTCATTTCTTCCTGATCCTTTATTTCGCTACAGAGATAAAGCTCTGTATTTACATTTTATTGACAGAAGAAAAAAAAAAACAAAACAAAACAGTAGTACGTTGGGACAACTGAAATTGGGTCATGTGTGAGAACAGAATATCCCAGGGGAGTCCTGAACTTTCAGCCAGCTTCTAACTTTGTTGCTTTTAATTTAACTACTGGATCATTTTCAGTTAAGTCATATTTGTTCATTCACTGAACATAACATGCACCACGGTGGTGCAATGGTAGCGCTGCTGCCTCGCAGTAAGGAGACCTGGGTTTGCTTCATGGGTCCTCCCTGCTTGTAGTTTGCATGTTCTCCCCGTGTCTGTGTGGGTTTCCTCCAACAGTCCAAAGACATGCAGGTTAGGGCACTGGCGATCCTAAATTGTCCCTAATGTGTGTGTGTGTGTATGTGCCCTGCGGTGAGCTGGCGCCCTGCCTGGGATTTGTACCTGCATTGTGCCCTGTGTTGGCTGGGATTGGCTCCAGCAGACCCCCATGACCCTGTGTTAGGATATAGCGGGTTGGACGATGACTGACTGACTGACTGACTGAACCTGACCAATCCAGTTCAGGAGCAGGAGTAAATAATAAATGAGGTGTCCCGAAAAGACAGAAATATTTTAGCCAATCTGTCCTTGGCCGTGTGTGTTAGGTAGATTGGCAATTCTAAACTGTACTTGCAAAGTACTTTGGGCCGGTGTACATTATACAAAAGGAAAATGTAAAACAAATGTCTGCCCAAGCTTGCATCAGATTCTGCCTTGCATCAGTACCAGTGCTGCCAGAGTAAGCTCTAGCTCCTCTGGAACATCAGGGTGGAACATTTAAAAAATGATTTTAAGTAATGAAGAGCGGCACTTAGAAAACTTTCCATTTTTCATAACCTTCATTAGGGTGTTTGTCAATCTGCTAAGATGTTTTCATTATTTTAGGGCTGTCTTGTCCAGACATGAGCCATCAATGGAGTGGATTGTATGACAGTCCACCACAAGACTCTCTTGTGCTAGAACACGTATTCGCCCATTTCTAATTCAACCACTAAACCTGCTTAATCCACATCAGGCCAATGAAGAAATACCTTTTGACCAACAACATGCACATCTTTAGAATGTTTTTTTTGTGATCAAAATGTGAATACTAGGGGGTTCCCCCCTGCTCATTTTGCTCTCTAGCCACTTCGCATCTCCGCCGCTGGCGTTGTGAAGAGGGGGGCTGAACGCACCCCAAGGAGATGTAGTTGCTCCTCCGAAACCCCCTCTTAAATGGTGATATAATGGGAAACAAATACTTTTTTTTTTACCTCATCTTTGCTCGATCAGGTGCTGCATGATCTGCATCTCATACGGTGCTTTGAACATTTAAAAGCCTGTACAACAGCTGTCCTACTCTTTGACTTTTATTTCTGGCCCTGGGCATGGTTAAATCTTTTGGCACGAAGTCCCGTCTCACGAGACGTAAGTTCTTGATATTTTTTAGTTTATAATTTAAAAATGGAATAAGAATCTGAAAATCTAACAACATCACATTAAAGTTCAATAAATTCTGAAAAGAATGATACCAAATATATGTGCAGGTTTTAAAATAAGCCCGATTGAAATATATATATGAAGTAGACTCCCCAAAATCGGCATCAAACCCAAGTTCTATAACCCTGGAAAATACAGTGTCATGCACAATTGCCCTAATAGTTAAAGAGAGTCAAAAAATTAAAAAAAATAAGACACTACGACCTGCATATGCAACCCTCCACCAAATGAGCAGCAGCTATCCATTTATCAATGATGGTGTAGGATGAATCATTAACACGGGATGCAGAAAGATTATAAAAAGTTGATTTCCAGTAATTAGAAGATAGAATATTGTGGTCCTTCCATCTTCAAATCAAGAAAGAGGGTTCATAAAGATTCAGGAGCAGGGAGATATTTGGAAGAAAAGGTATATCCAAGGACAGGATTTTAGAAAGAGAATTTCAGATAAATCCCAGCATGACAAAACTGGAGGAGAGTCCAAGAACATGTGAATAAGTATACCATGAGCTTTAAGGGAGCACAGACAACACAAAGGGTTGTCAGTGAGTCCCATTGCAAACCATTTCCAAGGATTAAGATATAAACAATGAATGAATTTGAATTGATCATACCGGCATTAGGATTCTTAGAGGAAAAGAAGATATACTTAAATATAGAATTCCAAGATGGAGGGTTAGCAGAAGGGAGGTCACAATGCCAAATAGAGAAAACTGGAAGAGAGCGATAGGAAAACCCCAGTTTGGAAATTGTTTTTTGTATTATTTCACAAACGAATGAATGGATGCAGTACAGATGAGGAGGACAATGGGGCATCACATGATTTTAGGGCTGATCTTAGCTGAAGATAAAAGAATAAAGAATTGGAGGGGAAAGAGACCTCAAGGACTGAAATGTCAGGAGCCCAGAAATGTTAAAGATGCAGTCCATGTTCTGTATACCTTATGGTGCGTAGGAAGGAAGGAAGAGTGTGACAATTCCAGGTTGGACAGGAATCTAAATATCTTTCACAACTATGCCATGTTTTGAGGGCATATAAGATCAAAGAAAAAAAATTACAAAAATGAGGCTTCATTTTCACAGTGGAGAAAGGGAGTGTGGATGGAGAGTTAGTTTTAATTAGACTGAGCTCAATGGAGAACCATGATGGAGTGGGGGGCTAGTCGGGGTAATAAACCAGTTACATACTGGTCAAAGAGTAAAAACCCAGTAATATAGCTGCAGGTTTGGCAAGGATAGCCCTGCTTCAGATCTGTTAATGGCTAGTCTTCATCCTTAGAATGTTGAAGGAAGACTTGAGAACCTGGAGAAGAAAAACAATGCAGGCAAAGAGAGAAAGTGTAAAGGCAACCTACTGCACCATTTTATATTCAAAATATAAAAGACAACCTCTTTTTTCCTATAATAAAATTACCATATCTTTTTGACAGATTCCACTTACAGGATTTCCCCTCTAATGAATAAAGTGAACGAACATTCATTTTCCATTAACCTTGAACTTTTATAGCACTTTCTACAGTCAGGACATTCTAAGAAAAATTGCTCAGCTTCACCCCCTGTACAGCCAGCTTCAGTATCCAAGGTCCCTAGGCACCACCTAGGCCCCTGAAGTCCATTTCCTACTTCACTAGGCAACACTGATTTTCAGAATAATTCTCCATCTTTTCTATTCTTGAGCAGCTGCTATAAAATATTTTCTAGCTAAGCCTAAAGTGGTACCTAAAATGTGGCAGAATGCGACTAAACGACTTTCACACTAAAACGTTGTTTCCACGGTTGCCGAGATCCTGCTGTGAATTTTATCCGACATTTCAGAATTGTGACCAGAATCAACCCAAAGTTATTTTTATGTAGCCGCCTTAGTACTGCAGGATTTTCCAATGAATGCTGTGCACATGTTGTCTATGCTTGTGTTATTAAACACAGAATGATCATTTTGGAAAAATAAAAAAGAAAGCGAGAGAGAATCCTCTCATTTTCTCTGAGCCCTGGCATAAATTGCAGGCAGCACAGCTTACCAGCCATGATTTGATACTAAAAATTGCACTAGCTAAGGGGGAGTGATTATTGATTCCCTGCTTAACCTTGCGCGCCCCATCGTCATACTGAATGAATCACATTGCCAGCTGTGAGAATTATTTTAAGGCCATCTCAGCTCAGGCACTTGTGTTTTATTCTCTTTGGCAGGGAGGCAATTATTCTCTTCATTTAATACTGGTTGTTTTTAAAGCTGTTCCTGAAATGTTTTTGTGTTGGTTTGCTTTTTTACATGCATTTGGGAGTTTATTATCAAAGATAATCTGCATTCCTTTTTATTCGGAACACAAATGTATATCTCAAAAAGAAAA
This sequence comes from Polypterus senegalus, assembly GCF_016835505.1. NCBI lineage: Eukaryota > Metazoa > Chordata > Cladistia > Polypteriformes > Polypteridae > Polypterus > Polypterus senegalus. The sequence goes on along the minus strand of NC_053154.1, from coordinate 135,179,622 downwards.
TGTTTAATATACCTCCCACATCTTCAATGTAGCTGCCAATTTCAGAGATAGATTTTCCTGTTCTACAGATGGTGGTGAAGATTTACAAGAACCAATAAAAGATGACCTAGATAATTTTTTTTTCTTAAATGTGTTACAAAGAGAATGGTATGTTTCATTATACAACGTTGTTTTGTGCAGAAAGGGCATGTGACGCCTGCAGAACCTGGTGTTAATAAACAGGAATAACAGCAATGGCCTCAGCTCTAAGGGTGTGGACACCTCCAATTCACACGTTAGGCTAGCTGCCTATGTCTTAACATGCAAGCATGTGTTTATGTGTGAAAGCCAAATATACATCATACACAGAAACAGGTTGTACCAAGACATTTGTTGGGTTATATATGGATGCTTGTAATTTGTGCATATTTTCTGCTCATATGATTGATTTAAGTTTTGCATGCCATGCAAGAAGTATTTGGTATGAGTGCACAATAAAACTGGTTTGTACAAAAACCTTGCTGGTTTTCAAGGTACTGAATTAAGGGCTTGAATACTTATATTAATAATAGATGTCCACTTTTGATTGTTAATAAATTCTCAAATCTTTCTGAAAACATGTTTTCACTTTCTCATTATGGGTTACTGGGTGTACATTGTTGGGCAAAAATGGCAAACGTATCCATTTAAAATAAAATCTACAACACTTTAAAGTGTGCATATAATTGAAGGGCTCTAAATACTTTCTGAATCAACTGTATATAATATTCTGTTAAATGTAACCTACACTGGTTTATGTTTTACATATACAGAATATCAGTTTGTGCAAATAAATTACTGCCTTTTATGCACAGTAAGTAGTATTACATTGGGAACTTTCAAATCACAGCTTCATAACATTCTGCAGAAGTTTGGGAAATTAAGATGGGCAAGCGGTGTTGAGATAAATGGCTTGATCTCATCATCACATTTCCTCCATTCTTTTGTTCTTATACAATATTGGCTTGTGTTTGAATTGTATTGATTTCTTAAAATATGAACTGTGACAATTTAAACCTTGGAAATCCCTCACACATTGTGTTTACCTGTGTTCTTTTCAGCAGACAGACAATTCACGTACTCTGTCATGTCAGTTCTATTTATGCCTCTCTTCACATCACCATGCAGGTGCAGTGTGTCTTTTTTAATGTAAAAGGTTGCTTATTTTCCACATGAAGACTTACTAAAATGCCCCGTTATGCACATTGCTGTGTTTTCTTCAAAGGAAAATCTCACTACACAGGAAACCATCCCCTTTCCAGCAACTGCCTTTTGTTATTCCTTGACTCTTGCAGTAGAAGTTAAGGATATGCACTCTTATACTTGGCAAAGTGGGGATCATACTACCATAACATGCCTGGAGGCTCCATAGCAAAATGTCTACACATGACATGAAATCAGTCCAGTGATTCTTTTTCATGTCTTGTTCTTCCTCTTCATCTTTTCCCACTTCTTTGTGGGGTCAATGTGCTTAATTAACCTTCTCCAAACAGCTTGGTCCTGTTCCTCCTCCCCAATCAAGCCATTTTCATTCAAACATTCTTTTCCCTCTCCATTCCCTCTCTTTCTCTCACCCTGTACTTCCATTTACATCACTCTTTTGCCCACACATTCATCTTATCTACTCATCACACGTTCATACCACTTCATTTTTTTTTCACTTTTTCTTCTTCTTCTTCTTTCGGCTGCTCCCGTTAGGGGTTGCCACAGTGGATCATCTTCTTCCATATCTTTCTGTCCTCTGCATCTTGTTCTGTCACACCCATCACCTGCATGTCTTCTCTCACCACATCCATAAACCTTCACTTAGGCCTTCCTCTTTTCCTCATTCCTGGCAGCTCTATCCTTAGCATCCTTCTCCCAATATACCCAGCATCTCTTCTCTGCACATGTCCAAACCAATGCCTCTCTGACTTTGTCTCCCAACCGTCCAACTTGTGCTGACCCTCTAATGTACTCATTTCTAATCCTATCCATCCTTGTCACACCCAGTGCAAATCTTAGCATCTTTAACTCTTCTACCTCCAGCTCTGTCTCCTGCTTTCTGGTCAGTGCCACCGTCTCCAACCCATATAACATAGCTGGTCTCACAACTGTCCTGTAGACCTTCCCTTTCACTCTTGCTGATACCCATCTGTCACAAATTACTCCTGACACTCTTCTCCACCCATTCCACCCTGCCTGCACTCTCTTCTTCACCTCTCTTCCACAATCTCCATTACTCTGTATTGTTGATCCCAAGTATTTAAACTCATCAACCTTTGGCAACTCTACTCCCTGCATCCTCACCATTCCACTGACCTCCCTCTATTTACACACATGTATTCTGTCTTGTTCCTACTGACCATTCCTCTCCTCTCTAGAGCAAATCTCCACCTCTCCAGGGTCTCCTCAATCTGCTCCCTACTATAGCTACAGATCACAATGTCATCAGCAAACATCATAGCCCACGGGGACTCCTGTCTAATCTCGACTGTCAACCTGTCCATCACCATTGCAAATAAGAATGGGCTCAAAGCTGATCCCTGATGTAATCCCATCTACAAATTGAATGCATCCGTTACTCCTACCACAGACCTCACCACTGTCACACTTCCCTTATACATATCCTGTACAACCCTTACGTACTTCTCTGCCACTCCCGACTTCCTCATACAATACCACAGCTCCTCTCGAGCACCATGTCATATGCTTTCTCCAGGTCCACAAAGATGCAATGCAACTCCTTCTGGCCTTTTCTAAACTTCTCCATCCACATCCTCAGACCAAACATTGCATCTGTGGAGCTCTTTCTTGTCATGAAACCATACTGCTTCTCACTAATCATCACCTCACTTCTTAACCAAGCTTCCACTACTCTTTCCCATAACTTCATGTTGTGGCTCATCAATTGTATTCCCATGTAGTTACTGTAGTCCTGCACATCCCCCTTATTCTTAAATATCGGCACCAGTACACTTCTTCTCCACTCCTCAGGCATCCTCTCACTTTCCAAGATTCCATTAAACAATCTGGTTAAAAACTCCACTGCCATCTCTCCTAGACACCTCCATGCTTCCAAAGGTATGTCATCTGGACCAACGGCTTTTCCATTTTTCATTCTCTTCATAGCTGTCCTTAATTCCTCTTTGCTAATCCGCTGCACTTCCTGATTCACTGTCTCCACATCATCCGACCTTTTCTCTCTCTCATTCATCTGCCTCTCAAAGTACTCTTTCCATCTGCTCAACACACTGTTCTCGCTTGTAACTATGTTTCCATCTTTATCCTTTATCACCCTAACCTGCTGCTCATCTTTCCCAGCTCAGCCCCTCTGTCTAGCCAATCGGTACAAGTCCTTTTCTCCCTCCTTAGTGTCCAACCTCTCATACAACTCATCATACTCCTTTTCTTTAGCCTTCGCCACCTCTCTCTTCACCTTGCACCTTATCTCCTTGTACTCTTGTCTACTTTCTGCATCTCTGTGACTATCCCACTTCTTCTTTGCCATCCTCTTCCTCTGTATACTCTCCTGTATTTCCTCATTCCACCACCAGGTTTCCTTTTCCTCCTTCCTATTTCCAGATGTTACGCCAAGCACCCTTGTTGCTGTCACCCTTACTACATCTGCTGTAGTTTCCCAGCTGTCTGGTAACTCTTCACTGCCACCAAGTGCCTGTCTCACCTCCTCCCTAAATTCACCATTGCAGTCTTCCTTTTTCAACTTCCACCAATTGATCCTTGGCTCTGTCCTCACTCTCTTCCTCTTCTTCATCTCCAATGTCATCCTACAGACCACCATCCTATGCTGCTTAACTACACTTTCCCCTGCCACCACTTTGCAGTCTTCAATCTCCTTCAGATCAACTGTTTTGCATAGGGTGTAATCTAACTGTGTGCATCATCCTCTACTCCTGTACGTAACCCTATGTTCCTCCCTCTTATTAAAATACATATTTACCACAGCCATGTCGGTCCTTTTGGCAAAATCCATAATCCTCTGCCCTTCTTTATTCCTCTCTTTGACACCATACCTACCCATCACCCCCTCATCTCCACTGTTTCCTTCACCAACATGCCCATTGTAATCCACTCCAATCACCACTTTCTGTTCCTTGGGTACACTGTTCATCACTTCATCCAACTCACTCCAAAAATCTTCTTTCTCACCCATTGCACACCAAACTTGCGGTGCATAATCACTAACAGCATTCATCAGCACACCTCCAATTTCCATATTCATAATCATTACTCTGCCTGACACTCTTTTCACCTCCAAAACACTCTTGACATACTGTTCCTTCAGAATAACTGATATCCCATTTTCCTCCCATCCACACCATGATAGAACAATTTTAATCCATCTGACCTTACTCCTCTCCCATTTAGTCTCTTGCATGCACAATATATCAATCTTCCTTCTCTCCATCATATCTGCTAACTCTCTCCCCATACCAGTCATACTGCCAACAGTCAAAGTTCCTACCCTCAGTTCCATTCTCTTTACTTTCCTCTTCTCCTCCTGCCTCCAGACACATCTCCCCCCTCTTCTTCTTCGGCCAACAGTAGCCCAATTTCCAGCAGTACCCTGTTGGCTAACAGTACTGGTGGCGGTCGTTGTTAACATGGGGCTCAACCAATCCAGTATGGAAATTTGTATCTTAATTCAAATAATAAGTGATAGGCGGACACCTGCCAAATTAAAAGTATGGAAATGTTTCCAGACAGGAACTAAATATCTTTCCTCTTGTGTCATTGGCACAAATTTTGCCTGAAGCAAAATGCAATTTATTTTGCAAATTGTGATTCTTTTTTTTTTTTGCAAATCAGAACTACAGTGATCCCTCGCTGTATCACACTTTGACTTTCGCGGCTTCACTCTATCGCAATTTTTTTCTCATACACGCTTACGTCACTATGCATGCGCTTTCTGAGAACTTTTATCTAAGCCCCACAACGGCTCCTAAACGTGCTGCTTTTTCTAAGCCTTCTGAAAATAAAACTAAGCGCCGGAGGAAGATGCTCATCATTCAGGAGAAGGTGAAACTCTTGGATATGATCAGAGATGGCAAGAAAATCATGGAGGTTGCCTGGCATTACAACTTGAATGAGTCTACTGTTCGCTCCATCCGTAAAGATGAAAAGAACATCCGTGAAACGGCTACTGTCTCTTTCAACAAGGAAGCAAAGCGCGTTGTGACAAGTCGTAATAAGTTCATTGTGAAAATGGAGTCTGTCCTAGCCATTTGGATCAGCGACAGCCGCAAGAAAAACATTCCGTTGGATTCGCTGGTCATCCGGGAGAAGGCAAGGCAGCTCTATCAGTGCTTTACGACAGACAATCCTCAACCAGGACCCTCTTCTGCAACGTTTATGGATTTCACAGCGAGCAAGGGTTGGTTTGAAAAGTTCCAGAAGAGGTATTCTCTGAAGAGTGTCGTTCTCCACGGAGAAGCTGCCTCTGCTGATCAGCCTGCAGCAGAGGACTACGTGAACAACACGTTCAAAAAAATCCTTGAGGAGGGCAAGTATCATCCAGAACAGATGTTCAATATGGACGAAACAGGACTTTTCTGGAAAAGAATGCCTTCCCGGACATTCATTTTCAAGGATGAGGCCAAGGTCCGTGGCTTCAAGGCGTATAAAGATCGCGTGACTATTGTTATGTGTGGAAATGCGGAGGGAGTTTTGCTCAAGCCTGCCCTTATCTATAAAGCCAAGAACCCTAGAGCCCTGAAGAATAAAAACAAGAACCAGCTGCCAGTGCATTGGATGCACAACAACAAGGGCTGGATCACAAAGCAGCTGTCATCGGACTGGTTCCACGAGTGCTTCATCCCCCAAGTCAAGCTGTATCTCGCGGAGAAGGGACTCGAGTTTAATGTCCTTCTCCTCATGGACAATGCTGGAGGTCATGCGCAAGACCTATCCTACGGTGGTGTGCGGATCGAGTTCCTTCCTCCCAACACCACTTCGCTGATCCAGCCCATGGATCAAGACGTTATTCGCGCGTTCAAAGCCCTCTACACGCGAAACACCCTGCAGCACCTCGTCGAAGGCACGAATCTTGAGGATAACTTCTTGCTGAAGGAATACTGGCGGCAGTATACCATCGCAACCTGTCTGAAGAACATCCAGGCTGCATTGAAGGACATAAATACGGAGACCGTGAAGGCTAGCTGGAAAATGTTGTGACCTGAAATTGTCCACAACTACAGAGGACTCACCCCAGAGGATATAAGCGACTCGGCAGTGGATAAGGCAGGTAGGCTAGCCGACCTGCTGACAGGAGAAGGTTTCGCGGATATGACTCGCGATGACGTGGATGAGCTGCTGGAGACACACTCGGACCCCTTAACTGACGACGATCTGGTGGAGATGACTAAATCTGCGAGGGAGGAGGAGGAGGAGGAGCAGCCAGAGGTTCCTGGGGGTCAGGAGGAGGAAGTTGGCCTTACACTTGAGCGTCTCTCGCAAGTCGTGAGAACTATTAAGGAAGTACAGGACATGATTGGCGAATGGGATCCACAAATGATGCGTGCATTGCAGTTCCAGAATGCGCTTGATGGAGCGATAGAACCCTACAAAAGCCTCCTCGCGCATATGAAAAGACAGCGCCAGCAACTGCCTATCACGATGTTCTTCAGCCGCGCACCCAGACACCCACTGCCTACTCCTAGTACTGCTTCAGCGGAAGAAGGCAACAACGCACCTGCTGAAGATACTGAACCACCTTAAGACTCTCCTACTGAGGTCGTGCCTTCATAGGTTAGTGGTTGTGTGTAAGAACGGTGTGTGTGTAATTAATTTTACAGTACAATAATAATATATTTGTAACGTCTAATATGTCTTATTTTCTCTTATTTTGTCTAATATATTGGGTAATACGCGTGTAATGGTGACTAACGGGTGTTTTTTCATGTCTAAAGGGCTCTAATAATGTTAAAAAACGTATTTAAAAGGTCGTAAACAGGTTTTCTATACTCTAACTGCGAAAATGTTCGATTTATAAATAAAGAATCCTACTTCTCGAAAATTAATTTATCGCGGTAGAGTCTGGAAAGGATTAACCGTGATAAACGAGGGTTCACTGTATTCCTAGATTTACATACTTTTAGGGACACCCGAAATATTTTGTACAGTATAAACACTGAACTCCCTAACACGCTGACTGTGACAACAATTATTAATGCAAAGAATTGATTATGTTTTGGCAGTCTACAGCTACAATTAGTTTTTGTTACATTAACAACACTACAAAACTTTGAGTATACAATGTTTGTAATTGTACTTCTTGTCAACATACAGTTTGTGCTTAAGTTTTATGGTCTAATTAGGTCATTATTGTCACATCCACAGGATATGGTGAAAGTCTTTTTTGTGTGTGTTAATTATCGTTTAGTATTAACTGTATGCATGTCATTAAGTGAGCTTTAAAACGCCTAAATGTGACTAATTAAATCAAATAAACTGCCACATTTAGTGTATTCTCACAAAAAGTGTACTCTTTTGATGCATCTATGCCAAGCCAGAATATCATTACGAAGGAAATAAAAAAATCTTGTCTGCTATGTTGCTTGAACAGTTGGCACCCAAAGAGGTCAATATTAGTGTGTGGTACTGACATCAAGTAGAAGCACAACAAAGTCAAATGTGTCACATACTCTGTCATCACACAGATTTTTTTTCCAATAGTTCGTTGTATAGTGAAGCTGTTGCCAATCTACTCTATGCACTCAATAGATGCTGTTATGACTGGGAGTCCCAAAGCACGCAAGTTCCAAAAAACACTTCCAAAATTGCACAATAGGGGAGGATTTATCATCAAAATCCTGACTAGATATATGGGCAAACGCAGGGTCTTCATAAAATTCAAAGCCTATTTTCACAAAATGCTCTGTTACACTATGAAGCTTCAAAGAGCACCAAGGCATAAAGGAGTTGCCAGCAAAGGCAATCCCAGGCAAACAGAGTCAAAATGCAGTATCCAAAGCAAAGTCTAAAAACAGAGCACAGCTTCAATACATCCAGAAATCACAAAGCACAGAAAAAAACAAAAGTAAACTCACCACCCCAAAGCATGTTTGAAATGAACTGCCAGGAACTATGGGAGACCCTCCAGATATATAGAATGGAGTGAAGTTCCTGGCAGAGGTTGGCAGGTGGCCACGCCACTTGGGGGACAACCCACAAAACACAAGGCACATAACAAAAGTAGCTTCTAAAAAAAGAAAATTTCAATATCCCAGACTAATGAAATACACAAGTACAGTAGAGTCTCGCTTATCCGACATAAACAGGCTGGCAGAACGTTGGATAAGCAAAAATGTTGGATAATGGCAGGTGTTAAGAAAAAGCCTATTAAACATCAAAATATGTTATAATTTTACACATTATGAACCTAATAATCATGTTTTACAACAAAACAACAGAATAAATTAACTGAAAAAATGAACTTACAGTTACAGAATTGTCTGGAGTTAAATACAGTATGTACTTAAAAAGTTCAGTCCTGTGATGATTTAAAGACATTTTTGATCGTAGTCTGCTTTCCTCATGAGTGCCGTTTCTTTTCTGTCAAGTCTCGCCATCTTTGCAGCATCATTATGTCAATTCCTGTAGCTTCATCTTGTTGCTCAATGTAATTAATTGCAGTTTCTAGAGCCTTAACTCCGTCACTCATATAGTCAACATCTGTACGAGTGTATACTGTTTACTACAGCATTGTGACTGCGTGTGTGTGTTTGTGCTGTGATGTGCGAGTCCCTGTCTTGCACCCGAAAACTCGAAGCTGAGTCTCAGTACTTTTAGCAACACCAGCTTTATTCAGCTTGAAACAGCAACAGAGCGGTTATTTATTTTAGAGGGATCTGCCATTCTCCTATACACAGTGTCACAGACGGCTGGGGTTCTTACCCGGCCGGGACGCCTAGAAGGTCCGGAAGGTGGCAGTAAAAGCTTCCGGGTCAGGAGGACACAACCACCCTGGAGCAGGAGAGGACCACGGGAGAGGAGGAGAGACTTTCCAACTCGTTGGGACCCGTGGCCACCGCCAAGGGGCATCTTAAGCCTCCTAGAACCTGAGAGAACATTACTTCCGCCACACTTGTCAAGATGGCGGTGGAACCTGCCAGGGACGCCCGGAGTGCTTCCGGGGCAAAGGGCAGCCTTTCCGCCACACCAGGAACTGTTGCCGGAAGATCGTCATCAGCCACCTGGAGCACATCCGGGCAGGAATAAAAAGCGCCGCCTCCCAGCAATCTGGGAGCTAGAGTCGGGAGAGGGAGCAGGACGAAGCTCCCAGGAGGAGATTGGCGGCCAAGGACTGAGAGAAAGAAAGATTATTGGGTGATTATTGCTTTATGCATTGTGTGGTGTTTTGGGACTGTGTTTATTTAATGAATAATAAACGTGTGACTTTTATAAAGATGTGGTCTCCGACTGGTGGTGTCCGGGCAAGTCTCACAATGGTGCCCGAACAGGGACCTTCTGCCTGTTCCAAGGCAGGGGATCCCAAAAATACATTTTTTGTGAGCTGCCCGGTACCCCAGTCGGCCACACACACGTCCTGCAGGGAGGCGGTCTGCACACGCACCGCGGATGTTCCGCAAATCGCCCGGTGGCCGTTAGAGAATCTCCAGAGTGCCGTTTTCCAACTGAGGGGGCTGAGGAATGCCAGCCAAGGCCAGGGAGAAGGGGATTCCCCAGCGTTTGTCGTCGCCGGAGGGACTGCAGTAGGCACAACCACTGACGGGTCCGGAGGAGATTGCCTGGAATCGCGTCACTGGCTGGGGTGTGCATATCTGGTCCGCGAAGCCGGGACGGCATCGCTAGAGGAAGGGGAGGATCCGCCACGTCTCCAGCAGCCGAGGCAGAGGGAGGGCAGTGAGAGTTGCAGTTCCCTTGGGAGAGGCAAGATGGCCGAAGACCGGAAGTCCCGCCCCGTGACAGGCGAGGGATTGGACGGTGTGTGCCATGTTCCCGTCAGTGATTGGTTAAAGACGGGACCGGCGAACGTCCATCCTGAGCAAGGGGAGAACCGTGGAACCCGAAAGAAAGCTCCAGTGTGCACTGCCGGTGAGTAGGACCGATTTAAAGGTAAGTCCTCCACTGGCTGATGCTATATTTATGCCTGCAGACCAAGACCAGTCAGGGAGGATGCTTCGATTGATGCAGATGGTCAAGCAGGTAGAACACGACCTTCGAGTCTGTATAGACAAGCTGGAGGGGAAGGTGGTCGCGCCACGTCAGACCTTGCGTCATGAGAAAGAGAGGCGCGATACTGGAATCTTTGGCCGGAGGATCGTGGGGGTGCAGGTGAGTGAAAGCGGTACCGTAAAGAAAAAGGGAGGCGCGAGCGAACCCGTCCCAGGATCGCGTGGTTCCGGGGACTTAGTAGCTGCATCTCCGACAGCAGAAACGGAGCGAGATGCTGATCACTTGGAAGGGGTGGAGCCAAGACGCCGGCTGATAAGTGCCGTGGGTCCTAGTGCTCTACCGTCGGAGCCAGTATCAGTCTCACGTCATTCTGCAGGGGCGCAGACAGCAAGGGGTCTTTTCCATTCCCGTAGGAAGACCCAAGCTGTCAGAATGTCCCAGAGAAATAGGAAGAATCGAAGGGGGAAAGCCGGTTCTTCCTACAAAGGGAGACGTGAGCCCAAGCTCGGAGTGTGATACGTCATCCTCTGTGCATGCAGAGGGAAGCTCCAAAGTCAGCAAGGGCGAACCCAGTATGTACCCCGATGAAGGGGAGTGGATCACACTGGAGCGGGTGCCAAGGTTTCGGCGACCAGGGTGCTGGTCAAAGGGGGGAGTGTTGGCCCTTTGTCAGAGATAAAAATGCCAGACAGTGGTGTAAGGGCAACAACTTCGCCCCTGTGTTTATTCTTATTTTTATAGGACCAGGACCAAGACCTAGGAGACGACAACTTATGCCCGCTTTGGCTACAGTGTACACTCGCGGGAATGGCCAATACGAAGGACTGTTCTTCGCTGGAGATGGGGCAGTGTCACAGATGGCTGGGGTTCTTACCCGGCCGGGACGCCTAGAAGGTCCGGAAGGTGGCAGTAAAAGCTTCCGGGTCAGGAGGACACACCGTCTTGGAGCAGGAGAGGACCACGGGAGAGGAGGAGAGACTTTCCAACTCGTTGGGACCCGTGGCCACCGCCAAGGGGCATCTTAAGCCTCCTAGAACCTGAGAGAACATTACTTCCGCCACACTTGTCAAGATGGCGGTGGAACCTGCCAGGGACGCCCGGAGTGCTTCCGGGGCAAAGGGCAGCACTTCTGCCACACCAGGAAGTGCTGCCGGAAGATCGTCATCAGCCACCTGGAGCACATCCAGGCAGGAATAAAAAGCGCCGCCTCCCAGCAATCTGGGAGCTAGAGTCGGGAGAGGGAGCAGGACGAAGCTCCCAGGAGGAGATTGGCAGCCAAGGACTGAGAGAAAGAAAGATTATTGGGTGATTATTGCTTTATGCATTGTGTGGTGTTTTGGGACTGTGTTTATTTAATGAATAATAAACGTGTGACTTTTATAAAGATGTGGTCTCCGACTGGTGGTGTCCGGGCAAGTCTCACAACAGACACAGCAGTCAGGCAGGGTTGGGGGGAAAGTAACAGTGTGCCCTGCACATTTATAATGTTCCTTGTTCCTTGTATCACCCATCGAAAGCGGGTGCTTATAGCATGTCCGTAATCTTTTCAGATTGGCCTTTATGGCGAACTGCTAAGGCGCTGGGAGACTGCGATTGCTTTGGGACGCTCTTCCGTGTGTCGTCCAGTTGGGTGGAATCCCACAAGAGTTTAGAAACTCACTCACACCAGCCATGATTCTTTTCAAAGGTAAAGTGCAGGTTAATTTGCTTTATGTATTTTTACTTTGTATTTTGTATTAATCATTTTTGTATGAATAGCTTTGGGTTGTGGAACGAATCATCTGAGTTTCCATTATTTCTTATGGGGAAATTCGCATTGATATACTGTACGAGTGCTTTTGACTGCGAGCATACTGTATTTCCAGAACTAATTATGCTCGCAAACCGAAGTTCCACTGTAATTAGCTGTGCTAGAGTCAGGAGCAACAAAAAAATAAACTATGCTCACGCTCGCAACTTACAGTTCTTGTTGCCGATTGATGCATTTTTTTTTTTTTGCGGTGGGACGTCAGATAATACGGAATGTTGAAGCGATGGTAGGATAAGCGAGACTCTACTGTAATATCAAATCTCTAACATATGTAATTCACAATATTAAAATAACCAAAAATGAATAAAGACATAAAGGTAAGATTTAAATTCCAGCCATGGAAGGGACCCTGGCTGAAATATAACAGATGTATACTGAAAACATGGAGTTGTTTCTTTTTAAAAAAACATTTATGGAAGGTATTCACATTGTCCAAGAAGTTTTCCTTTGAGTCTCATTGACTTTGATGATTCGCATTTTGCTCTCAACTGTTACAACTACCAAGATCAGTAAAATTACATGAAAAGCAAAATATTTTAAACTAAATGTAAAAAAACATAACATTCTCAAACCTGCTTAATCTAGTCAAAATCTTGAGAAGAGAAGCAAAAAAAATACTGAACAGCACATAGTCCATCACATGACCATCTTGTTTCCCAGCTTATGGGGCAGTTTAGAAGAATAAACTACTACTTTTGCTACCCATCAATGACAGGATGAAGTAATCAAGTACTTCTCAGCATTAACGTTTGCAGTACACCATGCAATGCACAGGTCTCTGTTATATGCTGTTCGGTATGGGGTTTGTAAAAGTTGTGTTAATGTTTGTCATATGCCATCTATTGGAATGACAGAAATATAGCAACCAGTTGGACACACAAACACTTTGTTCAAATAAAAAGGCTTAACAGTTCCAGAGTTTCGGAACACGGTAAAGTAACTAAATGCATGTATGACAAGGTTTTATAACCATACAACAGAATTAACAAGAAATGTGCATCAGCAAGCAAAGAGCTTAATTCTGTACATAAAGATTAATACAAACTGAAAAGCAGGAAGTGGATTTGTCACATGGAGCTTTGCAAGTTAGGGATCAAATTCTAAATTCGACACACCATTTAGCGAGGAGTTGACTCAAGTGACTTAAAACTGAAAAACAAAAAAGGGTCTTAGGAAAATGTGCAGCTTTAGAAGTTACTTTTAAGCTTTTATACTTTGTATTAAACAAAGTTTCAGAATTAAATACAACCTGTAGCTTATGAAAACAGATCTAATATGGACTGTGCCCGCTACTAAACCAAGCGCATTTACATATTTGCATGCACCCAATGCCTAAAGCACCCAGAACATCTAAGACTACCTTAATGATTGCAAACTCTAACCAGAATAACTACAGCTTTATTAATGGTGGAACTAAAACTGTGATTATAATGTTTGGATATTAAAGTCAGACATGCAGACATGGAGGTGTCTACAAAGATGATGCTCTCCATTGTTCAAGTCATAATCACCAATATCATCCTCCCAACTTCAGCAGGCAGCATTATTTTAAAAAACAAACAAGAAGCCCAAGCGCTGTCCAGTGGAGGACAGAGTCAAGAGTGAGTAAAAGCGCATTGCACTGTTGGTTTTTAGATTTTGTACAGTTTCTTTAACAATCCATTCACATTTCATTTTCTTGGTTGATCAGCTGCTTGTTTTTGTCCTTTAAGAAAGATTTCTGCTCTCAAAGCACTGAAGGTCTCACTCTCCAGTCAACAGTGTGGAATTTTAAGTACATTTGAAAATTTATGATTAACTGCACAGTCCAATCAGGTGAATTTAAGCCATACACACTCTTGTAAAGAGAGGTTATGCTTTTCATTAAAATGCAACCGCTGTGCAAGCAGAAAAGTGCTCATTCATAAATCATTTTAGCCAGGGAAACTAGCATAGCAAAGTGTATTCCAAGGCCATATTAGCCTCCGGAGGGCATGACGCAACACAGGACACCTCCAAATGTTCTGACTCACAGCTATGGACTAGACCAGATCAACTAACAACAATCAACCCAGTTATAGTCCTCTTCAAGATGAATCCTTATATAACAGTAAATAATAAATGAGCGCAACAGTTTGATTCAAAGAAAACACAACACAATCAATTATTTTAGAATTTGCCATTATGGCAGCACCTCATTTTACAATTTATCAAGCTTTGTTAGGTTGTGCCACTATATTAAAAGGTGCTGCAATAAGGGTTCACAGTCCACAGTGGGCCATGGAGCTCCATAATTGAAATGAGCATCCAACAGAGGGAGAGATAAAGATGTAGGCCATCAATTTAAAATGTAACGACCTTTCTTTACTTATGAGAATGAATTGGTGCACCACAACCTTTGCAGATTTGGCTCAGAATGAAAAGGGCAAATCACCAGGAATTTTCTTTTATGAAGCTTATATTTTATGAACTATCCTTAGGCAACAGTCTGAGAGTAAGGGAACAGCAGTTCTCTGGCATGGATGAACGGTGTCTAGAAGTGACCAAGTAGGACAAAGTGTACTTATGTGGGATTTTGTCAGGCTTTCACAGAGATGCAAAAAGCCAGCCAAACCTCTCCCACCTTCTGATAACAAGAGGTCTTACAACAAAAAGCGCTTTTTTCAGTAACCAGGAATTTTCTAGTAACCCAGGAACTTTTGTAGCATTCCCACCGCAGGAACCTGTACAATTTGAAATTCCTAGAAGGTACTTCCTGGTACATGTTTTGGCTCCTACTCTAGGTATGTACTTTTCATTCAACCAGGAATTATCATGAGTGGTGCTTGGGTGATGAATTGTGCTGATTGGGTGACCACAAACACTGGCCTAATCTTACAAATTTGTTTGTAGTTTGGACTTGAGTTATCAGTGAGGATGAAGCACCAAACTTTATACTGCATCTCTCTTTATAGTCACCTTCTTGGTGCGCCATGCCATACGCGGGATCGAAGCAATAATCTCCCACATGAAGTCGTAATCACTTCAAAGTAATTTGAGGAAGAGATCTACTGTGAACTTCCAATTGCACAGCACTTCAAACTACATCACTCTTTATAGCCACCTCTGTGGTGTAAACACTGCTTACACCACATCAAAGTAATAATGGGGGGCTATTACCATGATCTCCCTGACCTGTATCACTTTCCACAGCGTCACTCATATTTTTCATAAAGGTTACAGTTCCTGGTGTGCGGTGGGAATGCAACACATGAAATTGGCCAGGGACCACAAGTTCCTGAAAGCAAAGTTTTTACACTGAGAAAAGCCTCTAAGCTCTTAGAAACTATTACTAGATAGACAGGCATGGAAAAATACATTAAGCTTGAAACCACAAGGTGAACCCTGGCTTACTCTGATGGGCACATTCATGCAGCTATAAGCAGGTATGGACCTGTAACTGGAAGTGAACTCTCGGCCAATCAGCAGAAGCAACGGCTTTCCTTAAAAACGTTTTGTATGTAGGTGGATTGGTGATTCTAAATTGGCCCTAGTGTGTGCTTGGTGTGTGGGTGTGTTTGCCTTGTGCCCTGTGTTGGCTGGGATTGGCTCCAGCAGACCCCCGTGACCCTGTATTTCGATTCAGCGGGTTAGAAAATGGATGGATGGATGGATGTATTTCTTCAAACTCTGGAACAAGTTAGCTCACCCAGGTATCTCTCCTGGAACTCAAAGCAAACTCTTTGGGACTGGGAGCTATTTTTTTTTTTTATTTTCTTCAGAGCTATTGGAACTGGAGTCTCTGAAATTCATCTGAATACCCTGTGGGTTCAATAACTATTTTTGACACTTGCAAGCAAATTAGCAAAGTTTGGGAGAAAAAACACTTCTACACGATGGGAATCTTGGCATCTAAACTCCACATAAGGTTGCAGGAAATGCAGCAAAGAGTCAAAGTGAAGTAGATCACAGGGAATGCCACACCACAGCATACCACAGACCAGGCGAAGAACCATGAGGTAAAGGTGCACTCCACCATAAGAAAAGTTCTGTAACGCAACCAGGAACCACGACAGGGAAGTCTAGGCAACATTGGTTATTATCATGCCTGGGTGTTATTCTCTGAAAAAAATAGTTCAGAATCCTAAGTGAATAGTAAATAGACAACTAAAGACCTGCTTTTTCAAGTTTTTTTTTTTTAATTTCATGTGTAACAGGCTACTGCGATGGGATGGCGTTCTGCCCGGGGTTTGTTTCCTGCTTTGTGCTCTGTGTTGGCTGGGATTGGCTCCAGCAGACCCCGGTGACCCTGTAGTTAGGATATAGTGGGTTGGATAATGGATGGATGGATGTAACAGGCTACTGGTTAAGAGTTTCAGGTATATAGGCTTTTGACTCACAGCCAAGAGAAGCATCTTAAAAGTTTAGCTGTCTCTATCTAAAAGGCTTTGATGTAAGCAAAATCAATTTGTGATGCCAAGTTAAAGTTAGTAGAGAGGAATGCTAAACCAAAAACTAGTAATGAATGAAATGATTAGTGCAAAATATAATTTGTCACTTCAAAAGGACATTTTGCTTCCATGAAAACATATGCCATTCAAGTAAGAATAAACATGTTTATTTCCTTTCTGGAATTATTTTCATGCATTCATTTCACATGCATTTAACTGTTATTTAGTATTTAAATAAAGAACTCTAGTGGAAAGAAAAAAAAAATCACACAAAGTATGCATATCCTCAGCTAGGATAAGGTGGTTGTTGGGTAATGGCAATGGTGACGTTCAGTGTAGGGAGTTTTCCTGTGGAGAAAACAAAGTACTGTACACAATGTTGTATTTCGGTATGCTTTTGTGTGAGATATATACTGTACATCATGTCACTTTTTTTAAAAACATACTTCACTCCACCAAAGTGATGTTAACAAGAGGTATAAATAGAATTGACTTTAAAGGCGTGGTACACATTACATGTGTTACACAGCTGCAGACAAGAATATAGGTAAACATAGAAGCACAAATGCTTTAGGAAATGCTTTTTTTTTTTTAAATAAAACCACTTTAAAACCCCCAAAAATGTTTTATGAGTTTAACAATTGCCACATTTTTACAGATCAGTGTTAGTTTTGTGAAAGTTTATGCAAATCGAAGCTTACCTGTTTCACTCATCACTACACAGAACCCTGTAAAATTAAAAAACTAAAAAAAAAACATTAAAATAAAGTAGAAGTAGTAGAAACCTCATCTGTTATTTATTTGTTTGTACCGTGCTTCATCTTTTATGTTGATATATAAGCAGATGACATTTTAATGTTTCATTGTGCATATTAACACAAAATATATGATTATTATTGTCATATCTACAGAGAAATGTAAGGAAAACAAAGTAATACCCTTATTGAATTGTCAAATTTATTATCATTGCCAAGAGTAAAATAAATAATTTATTGATAGATTGATATCAAATTGACCCATTTATCTTTTTTCCTAGTAAAGATGTGCCAGAAACAGGGAAGAGACAAATCATTCAGTGAAAGGAGGCCAACTGCTCCTTGGAAGCAGCAAGAGATACAACATTGGTTGACACCATCTTCAGCATGATTCAAATGTATAATAATTGCCATACGAAGAAAGTGATATATCTGTAAAACCAGGAATCTAATGTGGACAGTTGAGCCTTATAATGATTGCCTCAAATGGGAAGGACGGATAGCACATTGATAGAAGCCTAAAAATAGTATGTGAAGGGTCTGTAAGCATTAATACTCAAGTAGTGGACCTTACATTAAAATGTAGAAGATTAGGGGATTCATATGCACAATAGTTCAGAAATTCAATTACAGAAGGCAAGACAGAATTCTTTATGTGAAAGCTGAAAAAAATTAAATATCATTCATAGTGGTGCAGTAGTTAATACTGATGCCTCACTGCCTGGGCAAGGCCTATGTTGAATCTGTATGTTCTCCCTGTATCCGGATTATTTTATTTCTAGTTTTGCCTCCTACATCTCTATCATATGTGCTTTACATTAACTAGTGTGACCGCAGATGGCACTATAACAGCGCTTAACCCGACACAGGAGGTACTGATATAAATGCAAACGCCCTTTATTTATTCATCACTCATGTGGAATGTCTTCCCCATTCCATCGAGCACACAACACAGTCCCCAAAGCACAAAACACATCACAATTCTTAGTCCTCTTCCCTCTATCTCCACCACTCCTATCCAGCAAGCTTTGTCCACTACCAGCCGACTCTGGCTCCTGGAATAGTGTCTTCTGGCCCCTTATATAGATCAACCGGAAGTGCTCCAGGGGCTCGTTGACCTACTTCCGGGTGTAGCGGAAGAACCACCCACACAGGCTCAGGAATAGCTGCAGCACACCCTGGCAGTGCCCCCAGATCCCAACAGGGCTATAATGAACTCCAATTCCCATGAAGCCCTTCAGGAGTCCGAGGTACCACTACCATCCAGGAGGGCTGCCATATTGCGTTCTGGGGGAGGTGATGCTCTATCCACACTTGGTCCTTCCAAGGCAGGGGCGTCCCGGCCAGGCAAGGGCCCCGGCCATCCATGACACTAGACAGTCTTGTATTAATGAACGTGTATTCATGACCATTCAGAGTCGATTCCTGCTTTGCAGCACATGCTGCTGTAATATAGTATTAGAGCTGAAGCCTTTTTCAAAGTAAACAAATTGATGGATTATACTAATGTTATAGGTGGAGTTTGAGAGTCGTTGTGGGTGTTGTTTCAATTGCTGTAGTTTTGGATTTTAGACAGGAAAATGACACCAATATGCTCAACTTTGACAGTCCAGGGGGCAAATTAGTAAGCAGTCTCTGTTTTAGAATATTTCTTTTGTCTTACATACCCATCAAAACCTACTGTAGAAGAATTTAGTAGTCATTAGTATGTGTGCCACACATCAGAAAATCTACCATATGCAATAAAGAATAAGAAAAATATGTTTTTTTCCTGTTTGCAACAGACAAGAGAAGCAACCTGCAGAACTGTGCACAAAAAGCAAAAAAGATAAACACGAATTGAAAACATCTATTCATGAGCATCTGTCAACACTCATTCCAAGGGCAAATACGTTTAGGCAGGTGGCCGGCATCACAAGATTATCTGAATCAGCCTGACAGCAAGAGAGCCGCTTCATTTCCACACGCAGTGTATGCTGGATTTTATTCATTCCCACCTAATTTTTGGCTGCTTCTGCTCTTTTATTTTAGCAGGATCTCTTTGCAGAGGCGATCCACTTAAAGGCAACAGACAGTCTATTTAGTCATTGCTCCTTTGAGGACCCTCAATGGCTCTATAACAACAAATATGTCTTTCCTTTTTAATAGTACAATTACAGGACACAGCAGGATGAGAGTTGTATGCTAATATTTTCCACAGAGCTGGAAAATCTGATATTCAAGTTTCCTTGGAGGAGACAACTTCTTTTTGTAAAGAGCATTTTTCAATAAACAGCAGGAAAAGGATGGGAATCCTAGCAATGCAATGGTTCGTTTTAATTAAAAATATTGCTGTATAGTATAAATATACTATTGTGTCAGCATTTTAGATATCTTAAAGTGTTACAGTACAAGATTTTTGATGTGTTATGTGGTATCGTCTTCTACTAGATTTTCCATGTGTTAGATTGTTGGGTTGTAACCAAGGATGTCTGGTATTGCATTTTTTTTTTTATTCAGCCTAGTCTGTCTGCAGCCTTGTGGGTAATGTGTTCAGGTCAGGACTGGAACACCCATCCAAGAATGGCCCTTGGCAGAACATCCAGCATAATCATTACTTTCCCTGTGGTTAGTTGCAATTGACAGAAGTTCAGGGTTAAAAAGAGCAAGGTCATGGAGGCATTCCCAGACTGCATTTAAGTTCTTTTTATGTCTACTGCTTGTCTCGGCTTGTTGTGTGCCATTTGGTTACTTTGAATTCCTTTTCCAACAATACTCATCAAGTCATGTACCCCTATACCCCCAGCAGCCCAAGAGCAAGTGTCATGGACAGTACAGTCTGTGAAAGAAGTGGACAGTGAGGAAAGAAGAAACAAGCAAGAATAGGGGCATCTAGTTAAAAAAAAAGTGTCAAAAAACAACGCGAGAAGACAAT
Organism: Polypterus senegalus; assembly: GCF_016835505.1. NCBI lineage: Eukaryota > Metazoa > Chordata > Cladistia > Polypteriformes > Polypteridae > Polypterus > Polypterus senegalus. The sequence continues at coordinate 135,159,579 of NC_053154.1, read as the reverse complement.
TCTATACAAAAAAGAAAGAATTCTTAGCAGAACACCACTTAAAAACATGCCAGAAGAAAGAATTCAAGGAATGTAATCTTGAACAATGTATTTTAAATTTATAACAAAAGCAAAAATCTACAGACAGAGTAAAACATCACCTTTGAACTTTCTTATGGTAGAACACTGATGGTAATGATTATGATGACGTGATAGCACTCACTCTGAAGAGTCATAGTATATTAACACTAGAATTACCAGTGCCTATGAAAAAACTTGTAAATCCGGCCCACCTCAAATCCATTTGCACCTCTCTGTCACCGTCATTTGTCCTGTAAATCTTGTCTTTTGTGCCAATAAAGACAAGTAGCCTACTATTCCATCCCACCACCACCACAGAACGTGCACAAAGTTCTCCCAGCTCATGCCTTGATTATCTGAGAGTGAAGTGCTGGAGTTTTAGAGTGGAAATAATAAATTGTTATTTGAAACACATGCATTTCATGTGTGTTCCGTTTCTACAATAATCTGTGTAAAAGCATTTTTAAAACAAAAACGTTTTTCAGATTTTAGTAGTAAATGACAATGTCCAAAGATCAAATAAATACTTTCATAAAAGGTTCCATGTTGTAGCGGTAAGATTTACTGACTTGTGATCAAGAGTCCCAGGTTCGATCCCGATTACCTCCTATATTTGTCGTTTTCAGTAGTGAGCTGCCCTTATTGTTAATATTATACAGTACACAATACATTTGGTTTGCTTCTGTAACAGACAGTAAACATTTATAGGACTTAACTTGTAAAAGTTACCTTTTTTTCACTTTTATTCTCTCAGTCACAATCATAATACATACTAAAGGGATCTGATTCTAATCATCTACAAATCAGATAAGTAATTTTTGGAAGCTTCCAAAGTCTGTGTAACACAAATGAGCCCTAAGTGAAGATCCCATCCATTATAAAGACAGAGGATGCAATTAATGTTTTGTTTTTGTTCTTCTGTTTCCACTTATGCTACAAGTGAAACTGCTTTTGTGTTCTAGTTGCTATGCATAATTTTATCATTTAGATGGTGAAAAAGTAGTTTTTCTAGAATTATGTTTAAAATGGCATGTTAAAAAGCTTTGAACTATCCAAAACCCAATGGTCAAGGTTATTTAAGTAAAAATTTGGCTACTGCACTTTATAAAAAAAGTTGTGTCAAACATATGTTTCCCTCCAAATTCTTCCCTGGTATGTGATACCACCCGAACAGAGAGGGGTGCTGCAACTAACTGCCTTGTCTTCTCCTTCTTCCTCCAAAGTGCAGAGAAATCACCCAGGGGCTGCAGCTGACTCAGCCTCTCCCAGTCCCTGGGCCATAAAAGCATGACTGCCCGGAAGGAGGTATCACTTCTTGTGACCTGAGCAAAGGAGCTCCCCATCCTAATAACAATCGAAGATGCCACGAAGAACAGTTAAGCCAGAGTGTTATAGTGGCAAATTTTGCATTTTTTTTTGAGTGCCATCAGGAGTTATTTTTGTTTAAACCTTTAAGTAAATGAGGACATTCGGGTTGGTGCCCCAAAAATTTACCTGGGTATCAGCTTGTCATTCCCTCAGATGACAACATGACTGTATTATGCAGTTAATTATGTTTAGTATATCATTGATTAAAACACCAGAGACTTTTTAAATATTTTTGCTGTTACTTTATATATTTATTTTGTTTAAGGTGTTATTTTTTATGATTATTTTTGTGATGTTACCACATCATCATTTTGTTCATTGTCTTCTTGTGCACATAAGCTCCATTGTTGTCATTGTCCTAATCCTGGTGTCCAAAATTCTGAATAAAGTGGTGCATTTTGTTAAGTGATTTAGGATTTTTTGTTTGTTTGGCAAAATATTGGGCTGAGTATTCTTGGTATTTTTAGATTTCTGGCCCCTGCTTCATTATTGACCGTCACTCTTCTCTCAGAGATTTCGTAATCCAGTTCAGAAATTTGCCATTTTTACTTCACTGGCAGAACAAGCATTTTAGAAAACAGCCTGTAGGAACTTGACCAAGGATGATGTTCAGCTAACTAACTCTTGACCAGCTACATCACCGTGCGGTACGGCAGCACTACTGCTATGGACCACAAACACCTGCAGGGAGTGGTAAAGACTGCTGAGACGATCACCAGGACCCCACTGCCCTCTATGCACAGCAACTTCAACTGCAGAGTCCGTAGGAGAACTGCCTCGATCCTCAGGGAAGGGACCTCACCCCCAACACGAACTTTTCACACTTCTGTCCTCAGGCAGGAGGTATAGAAGTATGAAATGCAGGACTTCCAGGGTAAAGAACTCTTTCTTTCCCAAGGCCATTAGACTCCTAAATAACTGACTGAAGTTTATAACTGTGGTCTGCCTCATTCTATCTACCTCACCCAACTGTAACTGTATTTGACTTGTCCATCACACACCTATCTGCACAGTTACACTTTATACTTCTATTCTGTTTATATACTTTATGCTGCCTCTGTTACTTATTATCTACAGTATTTACTACTTATTATTTATGTTTATCTTTATATGTTGATTTTGTCAATTGGTATGGACAGCAAAGAAAGAATTTCATTGTACAGGGAAAGTAAGTTTCCTTACTCTGTACATGACAATAAACTTTGAACTTTGAGGTTGTAAGAAAAAAGGGAGAAGTCAGAACAGCGGGTTGGGGTACCAGGTGGTAACATCATTTAATGGAGATGGTGTTGAAATTAGGGCAAAGAACAGAGCACATGTAGGTTCTAAAAACAGCTTCTGCCATAAATAAAAGAAGTCACTTCTGTCTTGGAGTTCCATTATCATCAGTCACAATGAAGCCCAACTTGGTTGATCATGTTATGGACTTCCAGAAGTGTGGGTGTAGGAGCTAGGTGAGAGCCTGGAATAGCATGACTGGGTATTGGTTTAACCTTCTGTTTGATAAAAAAAAGCTTTGTTTTTACCTAAATAGAAAGAATGTTGGATGCCGACAAAGGATGCTAGACAGCAATGTGGGAGGCTGGATGGCTGCACTAGAGGATATGAGACCCGATGATATAATAGCTGTAATTAGAAGTCTGCTGCAGTAAATTCCCTATGAAGCAAGAAAGCCTTTAGTTGACATGGCTACTGTATCTAGAGTCATTTTCTAAAAAGCGGTCTATATAAATTAGCCTGTTAGGACTATGTTTAAGGACACTAAAGACGATAATACCCTACCCCATAATGTATGCCAGGCACTGATTGCTGTCTTTCCAAAGAAGACCCTCTATAATTCATATATTACAGACCGATATCATTAATAAATAATGATCCCAAGGTATTGGCTTTAGTGAACAGATACTAGTTTTGTGAATAGAATACATTTCTTCATGTAGTAATATTACAGGATTAAACTGGTTTTGCTAAATACAGACAACCATTGCAAACCTCTGATAAGTGTCTGATGCATAATATATACTAGAGTTTTTATTTTCTTTGGATGTAGAAAAAGCATTCAAAAGAGTTGAATGGGGATATCACTTCACTATATTGTGCAAATCTAGATGTGGATTTAATAATTGTGCTTGGATCAGTAGACTATATTCTAGTCCAGAAGCCTCCATTGATGTGAGCTGACAACATAAAGGCTGGAAAAGGATCAAAATCAGGAAGGAAAAATATTGCAATTACAAAGGGTCAAAACTCAGAGAGCAAAAATTGTAGTTAAAAAAAAAGTCAAAACTTATGTCCGCCAAAAAATACTTTCCCTAATTAACTAACTTGGAGTTATTCATTCTGAACCTGTCACCCATACACATGGACAATTCATCAACCAGAATAAACAAGGAAGAATCCCAAAATGCTGATGAAATAACATCATCGAGGAAAAATTAAAAAACATAAACAATAAAAAAAAATAATTCTAGAAATTAAATAACCACAAAAATATAATCCTTTAAGCACCAAACTCAGTTTTACAATATATTTGTGGTAAACAATATAAATTTCTACACACACTCTTTGGTCTGAACACACAAAGGAATGACTATAAAGCAACTTCCGAGACTTGATTGTCACAATTGCAGTGAGGCATTATGCAGACGTATTGCTGTTGGTATAGAGGAGCAGTAACACCGTTTCTTGACACACTTCTGCTCAATAATTGGTGGGCTGTAAGTCCTCAGTGTTAGTGTGTCAGAGAAGGGATTTGCATCATTGTTTATAATGGCACTTACTTTAAGGTAGAGATGTTGTTATCTGCAGCTCTATTACAGGATTATTTAACATTCAAACCCCCTTTAATGTATCCATTGTTTAATTTATGGAAGTGTTTGGACATTCAAATACCTTACTATAGATTATATGTTCACACCATCTGTTTAACTATGTCCTAACAATGGAACTTCTTCAACACATTATTTTTTCTACTTTCAAGTCTGAAACGTCAGTAAAAGAAAAATATCTAACTTCCCTAATCTTATATTAGCCTCTATGCCAGAATATGTTTTAGACAGCAATAAGGAGAATACTGACAATACTTCTTAACTTTTACACATGGCTGGCACATCTCTTAAAGAGAATGTGTTTAGGGTACACCGGGGTAGTCGTAGAGTTCCTATTTACAGAATGGAGCAGTACCATCAAGAAAAAACCTGGCTTTGCTTTAACTGCTTTCTTTCATTCCACCCCTTCCAAAAAAGAAGAATAAGGCTGCACCCCAACCGAAGGATGGCATCATTTGACCACTAGCACTGTCAAAGAGAATTACAGCATTCTTGCAGCACTCTTTTGCTGATCTTCACTAATATTACTCTACAAACATTAAAATTAAACAGTGTCTGCAGGTTAGAACCCCAAATCTTTTGACTTTTTTTTTACCTTTTACGTACAGTGTGCACATCTAGACAGTCCTAGGCTGGAAAAGGGACCCATCTATTAAGATTTAAGGCTGGGAGTGGCACTCACTTTTTCAAAAAATACAGTATTCATTAATTTATGCAAAGATGCTGCAATTTACTTTAAAATTGTGCATTGCACACGTTTTTGATTTTGAATATCCAGAATATATCAAGGACTGAGCTCTTATTGTGTACAATATCATCATCTAGCACCAGCTTCACTAGGTCATAAGTTTTGGGAATATTCTAAATTAAAACCATTTTGGATTAAAATATTTATCATATTTACAATTATTCCTACACCTCTAATGTCATTTGTTGGAGTTCTACTGTAGTACACTATTAGTACATCAATTGATTTGCTTAATCATAATCCTAATATGCCCCAAATAACTAAATATATATATAAATAATTATATATAAATATAATTTTCTTAATTTGGAACAGTGCAGTTTAGTCAGATTTTGGCAAGAACTTATTTGTGTTTTTCTTAGACATTTTAGTCTATAATAGGAACTGGTTTATAATAAGCCTTTTTTAATGTAGTTTTCTAAATTCGGTAAGGGACACTTTTATGATTCAATGTATTTTAACTTTTTCTTTAAAATGTTGCTTTTATTATATCTTTGATTAGGTTGTGTTTTTTATATAGTATCACAACTTTTATAGTATTGTGTGTGTTAGCCTATAAATATTATTGTAATATATAATTCAAAAAAATGTATAAAAACAAAGTAAATCATTTCATGTTTCATGTTATACACTCATTCACAAGCATTGGATATTTTACGTCATCTGGCACTAAATTAAGCATTTGTCAAAATTGTTTCCAGTATGTATGTACAGTTCAGTAGCCAAACAGATACACGTTTTATGATGATGACACAACCAGTATAAGGATTTTGGCAGCTTGTTTCTCTTTCTTCTTTTTTTTGTGGTCTTCCCTAGATACCTAAGCACTTGATTTTGTTATGATAACACTTCGTTAAAGTTGTGCATCTTTTTTAATTAACATTTGTAGATGTTTTACTTCTTAGCCATGTGTGAACACTAACAGTAATTGTGTTTCAAATTCTTTGATTTGAAACATAACTTCTTCACTTTTGGTACATAATTGAATACTTTCAAGAAACCTCCAGTATGTACAAAAAATAAGAGAAAAGTAAATACACATTAAACCCATGGATTGAGGAAGAATTAGAAGAAAGATCACAAAATGATGTAGCAACTATTCTGATGACTACTGTGTGAATGTTCATTAATTAAATATCACATGTTTGTGCAAGATATCTTTTGGAGCAGTATGTTTAATTGATGCACGGCCAAATGAAATAACAGAGAATACACTACAGGCTTTCTTCATCTGGATCTGATAATTCCATTCTTCTGGAAGCCATAAAGGAATTAATTGTAGAGGATATGCAATGTGATGCTCGGGGCACAATATAAATTCCTTCAAGTTAAAACTTGTGTATTAATATCTCTAAGAGTAAGATATTGTCCATGAGAAATCAATGAAAATGACCTTAAAATTGCATATAAGTAAGCTTGCTATAGAATCTTTAATTGATTACAATATAAATATAATCTAAAGAAATAAAAACACCAGTTTATTACTGCTGATTTTAATGAGTTCACATTAAAATACATTCTCCCTTTATGAGCATCATGGGCTGAATGGTCAGTTCTCATCAAAATTGTTCTAATTTCATAATCCTATTATATGAGTGCATAGACTATGGAATACACAGATTACAATGATACATTTAATATTGGGGGCAGCCTGGTGGCAGAGTGGTAGCAATGGTGCCTCGCAATAAGGAGACCAGGGTTTGTATCCTGTGTCTGCCCCTTGTGGAATGTGCATCTCTGTTTCATATGGGTGGTCCGGTTTCCTCCCACTGACATTGTGGCCCACCAGGCTGGCACTGCCAGCTTAAGCCGACACAGACAAGCGTGGGACACAAGTTCGTCACGCCTTCCCCATTCCCCACAAGTACAGCACAATACAAAAAGTCTCTTCACTCTTTTCCTTCTTCTCCATCACTCCTCGGGTCAAGCTTTGTTGCTCCTCCTCCTGACTCTGGCTTCCCGAGTAGTGGCTGCTGGCTACTTTGATAAGGCACCCAGAAGATCTCAAGGTGCTTGATTACTCATTTCTGGCAGCACTTCCAGATGTGGTGGAAGAACTTCCCATAAGGGCTCAGCAGTTCCTACTGCAGCACCCCCTGACGGTGCCTGCGGATCCCAACAGGGCTGCACCAAACTAACTCTCATGAAGCCCTGCGGGAGTCTGAGGCACCGTTGCAACCCAGGGGGGTTGCCATCTAGCGTCCCGGGGGAGGTAACACTCTGGCCACGCTTGATCCCCCGGTCCTCCCAGTGTGGACGTGTCCCAACATGCTACAACATGCAGGTTAGGTAAAATGGCAGAGCTAAATTGGCCCTAGCAAATTATTAATAATATTATATCTAGTGTTCAAGTCACTTTATTGGCACACCGTCCATACACAGTACTGCAGCATACAGTGGCACGTAATGACATTCCCCAGGACCATGGTGTAATATGTCCTGTGTTTATGTACAGTATAAGTGCAAGACAGGTAAAAAATTATATTATAATTTAAACAGATAATAAATAAATGATAAATAATAGATACGTCCATCCATTTCCAACTCACTATCCTAACTTTCCTAACACAGGGACATGAGGGTCAGCGGGAGCCAAATCCCAGCCAACACAGGGCACAAGGCAGGAACAACTCCCGGGCAGGGGGCCAGCCCACCGCAGGACACACACACACACACACACACCAAGGACAATTTAGGATCGCCAATGCACCTAACCTGCATATCTTTGGACTGTGGGAGGAAACCGGAGTACCGAGAGGAAACACGGGAAGAACATGCAAACTCCACACAGGGAGGACCTGGGAAGCAAACCCAGGCCTCCTTATTGCGATGCAGCAGCGCAACCACTGTGCCATTGTGCTGCCCTAATAGATAAGTGATCATTTAAAATAGGTAGTAAATAAATAAATAATAAATAACAACACTAGTAATACGTGTAAAAAATTTACAGCATATAAATAAGCTACTCTGTGCATCCCTGTGATCATAAGCTTTTGTTTCTTCCTTATAGAATTCCAATATATTAATGGGACACAATTCACCCCTTCTAAACCCATACTGACTGCTTATTAAAGCACCTGTGTTTGATGCGTGATGACCAGTATTTTCCTTAATAGTTGCATCCATTAATTTAACCACGATGCATGTTAAACTTACTGCCCTAAAGTTACTTGAGTCAGCCCGGTCACTCTGTATTTAACAGAATAGGACTTGTTAACTTCCATTGCTCCTCAGTGTGCATACATTTTTGAGAAATATGTGACAATCATTTTTATATGTCCTCACTAACTTCCTTAAACACACTAACAAATGTTTTCTAGTGCTAGCCATTTGTTAGGTTTCTCCTTTTTAATATAAGCAACACATCTCCATGTATGAGTGTTACTGTTTGTTGTTATCGTCTTCTTCCCACATGTAAACTTAAAATGGATTGTTGCTTACTGTGCCTTGCTATATAGGAGGTACATCAGTGTGGTACATTGACTTATCAATCACATTAATTCAATTCAAAACTGACAAGATCTACCCCATCTAAGGTCATGTGATAGTGAAGCACTGCTCTTACATCAATGTTCTTACTATCTAGAACCCTGTAGGTGGAAAGTGCAGCTCTGGTAAAGAACACAACTTGGAACCAGCACCTTCACCTAAGAAAGAACATTTTAAAATTTTGCTTCTGTTAAAAAGTAAAATCGTATTTCTTCTTTTACTGACTACAGTGTATGTACTGTACTGTCCACCACCTCTTAGACAATGGCTGTGATCATTAAGGTTTGCTTATGATTGCAGAGAAAGTGAACTTCCACATACTTTATTCTAAGAAGGGGCCTCTCTATGGTTCATGTCAGACACAAAAACTCAGAAAAACACAGAGGAAGACAAATTGCACCACAATTTGAAATCAGTAAGAAGATCCATTCCATTGGATTCCCGAGAGCTGCCCCCAAGCAGTAATGAAAACATCTTGCTGGATCAAATCAAATTTGCTCCAACCATTCAGTACCAGTACCTCCAACCCTCGGCATCCAAGTTGACTGGCTAGACTGCAGTGCTTTAGAGCATGATTCTGTCTAAATTTGTGCCACTCTAGCTGTGGTACCTTTGTCTTATTCTATCCTCTATCAACATACTTCTGAAGACTCGGTCAGTCATGCAGGTCTGATAGCCAGTTTAAGAACTAGTGTGTAATTCCCCCAGAGATGGTGAATTAAGTAGCATTCTACATCAACAGAGATGTCTGGCTTCCTATGAACTACCCAGGTAGAGAACTTCTGATGAATGTAGCTGAAGCTGTCACATGTGAGCTCATGCACTGCTCACCGTCTTTCCCTGGCAATAGCATCGAAGTCAGTACATTGTATTTACTGCTGTAACCTGTCAATTGTGCTTTATTGTGAAAATTATGTTTACAACTGATAGATTTCTTCTTGTGCTTACTAGTAATAAGCAAGCACACAGACAGTTGTCTAGTTGCAAATGCAGCAACTAAACCATTTTTTTTAAACTTTAGAATGTATGTACAACACCAAAGACCATCTTTTGGAACAGAACTACCATGACACAATTTTCTACATATCTAAAAATCAGTTTATCATCTTTTATTTATATAGCCTAACCCAATATGAACCTGTGATATGAACATACTGTAATCCCTCTAAGCCACTAACTATACTTTCAACCGTAATTACCTATGGGTAACTAACTTGATCAGAAGGTCAGAATTGAAAAAGGACTGTGACCCTTAGAAGTGACTCTAATGCTGTGACAGTCTTTCACTGTTGGGATTTAGGTTTAGTGTTAAGTGGCAACTTTTGCCTGCCTCTTAAAATTTCTTTTTTTAAATAATTTTCTTTATCCTGTTTTTGGATAGCAAAGCGTTACATTTTATATTTTTAACATACACAAAATGTTTTCCCTCCTCGATACTCCCAGTCTTTCCCCTCATCATTTACCCCGATAAACACTTCTCTTTGCTGCCTGACATTTTGCTATTCTGTCAAATCGCACCCACATCATTCATTTTATAAAGCACACAAGTCTGCACACCCACACGGGAACAGGTTAGAGTTTTGAACATTTGTCTTTCATATCTTAGGAGTGATAAACTCTGAAAACAGGAAACTGCAGATTCCACTAAAACAAGGACTGGGCCTGGCTTCAAATCCAAGTACACTATGCCCGATTTTAATACATACTAATGACATTTAAAGTTTTGTAGATAAAAGTTTTAAACCTTTTAAAAAAAGTTCACAGCTTGCTTAGCCAAAAAACAAACAAATTAAAAATAAGTGGAGGGGAATTTTGTGGTAAGTCATTCGGAGAAAGGAACACATTACAGGCGTACCTTGTTCTGTCACCATGGATCATTCACAGACCCTGTGCTTTGAGAATGTAACACTTCTGTAATGCTACGGATATTCAGTATTACTGATTACTTTCAAAGACATTAATGAACTTTGTCATCTCAATGAGCATCAGGTTTCCCAATAATAAGAAAGCAACCAGGTCAAAGGAAATGTAATTACCTGCTTTTGATTAGAAACACTGATAGGTTCTGCTGATGACGTGAATGCCGTCACTTTGTGCTTTTAAAAACAGAGCAGGAAATAAATGAATAAAGTGCAAACTACTATTAAGGAAATGGTGATATTTAAGAGGTACAGTATTCAACCTACAGTAAAAGCTGCCTTTACACCACCAAGAATGTTTTGCTGAGAATGTAAAAAAAGGTGAGTAAAGAAAGATACTAGCAATAATTTAAAAAATTACACATGGTACAGCAACCAGACTCCAGATGTGTTCTGATGGATGCTTTCTTGTTGCAGTGTCTCTGCCTCACAGTGCTATCTTTACAGTGTGCTGCTACACAAACATTTGCCATACTATTTTCTATCACATCATAGCCTGAACCAATGAGAATTCTTTTTTTTTTCTTTTTTCTTTTACCACACAGCACACACTAAGGCAAAATTTATATGACCCCCTCCTTTTAATTGCACTTTAAGTACATAGAGTATTTCTCATGGACATTTGGAAATTAATTCTAAGCAAATCTTTGCAATCATCTTCTTCCATCCCTCCATCCATCAGCACAGTGTACATACTGACTTTTCTAATTCAGGGCTTTATAAACTGGCATCCATCCCAGGAGCTGCCGGAAATCAACATATTTTGCCTTATAAATATTTTTAAGCAGATTTTTAAAAAAGCTTAGGGGTGTCAGTATAAACTTGCAAAAAAGTAAAACATTTTGATGACAAAACTACTCATGCTAATAAATACATTCTTGGTGGCTGCTAATAGCCGAAGGTCTTTGTGGACAGGTCTCCAGCAGCTGTTCACACCAACACAGTGCAATTTTCACATTCATCTGCACAAATTATTTCTGCTTCTGTCAAGTGAGCTGGGGAATGCTGATGTCAGCACTTTGCAATTGTTGCCTTGGATCTTCTCCAGTCTCAAGCATTTGAATTTAACCACTCCTGGCCATTCATGTTTTTTTAACTAGTTCAACTCTCTGGCCTTATGCTTGGATCATTGTCTAGTTCAAAAGAAAATGTTTCTTCTCTTTTTCACTAGGGCAGAGAGATTTCTTGCCTTTACTTACAGTTTGCTCAGGCAGTTTTCACTGTAATTCTGACAAGCTGTCAGAAATCAGAAGAAAATATGAAATACCTTGGAATCATCTTAAGCTGTCGGTTCCTCCTTATTTTGCTTTGCCTTGAATGGTTACAGATCAGAGAGTCTTGTCTTAAGGAATCGTCCTCCTAACATCAGCACCCCAACCAAGACATATTGCCTAGGGTAATAATATAGGAGAGTTCTATTTCTGTAACTACAGGGCTAGTCCTACAAGGTATCTCTAGGAAAAGACCTCTGGAAGCTACACCTCAAAAGACTAATGTCTTTTAGCAGCTCCCCGTATCTCTGGCCAGTTAGCATCAATGGATATCTGAGCCTTGCCTAATGTCTTAGACATTTCTCTCCTTACAGGGCCTCAACACAACACACTACTTTTATATTTTAAAGCCTGTGAGAAATGCTACTCTTATTACAGGTAAGATCCGAAAATATAGCCTTGCAGATAGTTTTTTTTTTTTATTTTGTCTGTCACAGACAGCACTCTGGAGACTTTATAAATAGCTTATTAGTCTGGAAGAACATCCACTTCAGTCCTTGCTTTAGATATTTGTGAATACATGCCATAAATTAGAAAGCTGGGACTTTCCACCATTTTATGTAGAAGGATAAATGTGTTCCAGGGTTAATTACCTCCAGTGAAACTACTGTTAAATACACACACAGTTATCAATTCCAAAGCCTTAAGAACTATAAACAAAATTAAACCATACATAATAACATTAATCATTATATTTGACACTGTACCCTTAATAATTCTTTTTCTTTCCCACAGAATACATTAATGAATTTATTCAGTAGACTTAAATACTAAGTATGCTTATCACATTCTTTTTATTTTTGGTTTTTGACCAAGATAATGTTACCATACTTAGCATGCTAATTTTAGGGTTCAGTAAAAATATGTTCAGGAAATTAGTTCATCAGTCACGTTTAATGTATGTACCTGTGTTTACTTTTTTGCAATGTCTCCATCAGGATTGATGTATTTTGGCACCGCTCTTTATGTTTAAATACAGTAGAAATTTCTTTGCATTCATGGTGAAACAGCTAAACCATATGGTGACTTGTTCTAATCTCCACTGCTTTTTTTCTGACTGGAATGCATCAACTCTCTCTGATGAGATCTTTCTTTTTTCTTTGCCACTTTCAGTAAAAGAAGTCTGCAAGTGATCCCTACCTGTCTGCTTGAAGTGAAGTCTTTGCTCCCATCTTTAAAATACTTTTCCAGGGTTTGGCACCACTGGTATCAATGCATTTACCAAAGTGTCTCATTGAAAGAATTTCCTCAAGAAAGTCAATTACCATACATTGTTGAAACGCCATGTTTTTTTCATCCATCTTCTCTTGCTGAATCATAAAGATGTAACAGAGGCACCTGACATTTCTTGCTACAAGAGATAGATGATAGATGAAACCACTGGTTATGGTTCTGTGCATTTCCAAATTGTTAGTCACTTCTTTGTAATTCCAGCTGGTTCATAAGTCTGGGACAATCTTCTTATATAATACATTATCGTGGCTGTCCATTTGTCTGTCCAGGATTTTAGATCACCTATAGCTCGCAAACCGTTTGAACTATTGACCTAAAATTAGGTACACATATACTATGTAACGTCTACTATACACTTTCAGGGTGATGATTGAACTTAAAAGTTATTCCTCTTTTTATTTTTATTTTATCGTAAAATCAACTCTCTGCAGCGGCCAGCAGGGCGGCAGTGCGGCACATTTGTACAGGCGCAATTCTCATTCCCTACCACCTTCGACGACACTTCCCCTACCTCTTCATATCTTAAATCATTCTTGAGGCAGATTGAAGACTTAAGTGCCAGCATAAGTGAAAAATCAAGGAAAACATACTAAGTAATATTAACACAAATACAGACATAATTAGATTTAATGCAAAAAGATTCCAATGAAAGAAGAGAAGAAACGGGCCGCTAGGGTGAAGAAAAGAAGAGCTACACAGGACGCAGCAAGCGCATCAACCTCTGAGCAAATGAATGCTAAACGTACAGAGAAAGAGTTTGAAAACTATGAATGCTCAAGTCAAGTGTATTCACTGCACGTTATCATGCAGCACACTGTTACTGGTCCTTATATATAACATGACACCCACTCATTTATTTTACCTTAAATTCTTCTTAATGTCACATAGACATATCTTTAAATTACAATGTGGATATCACCAAATGAACCAGAATACAATGTCACCATATGGAAGCTATGACTTTAGTTGGGTAGCATAGAGTGAATAATTTATACCTTATTTAACTAATCAAGTCAATTCAAATTCCAGGCAGAGTCAAAATGAACGCTCAGTAAACTTGTGAACTCAACACAGACCCCCAAGAATATGACCCGACACCCCAACCCAGTAAGAACTGCGCACTCAAATACTTTCCTGTCTACAAATGTAATTTAAATGTGAATTGGAAGCACGACACCTTAAATTATGGGCTTGATACTTCCAATTCAGCTATTCCAGATTTCAGTGCTATTGAGGAAATGTTTATTAAATAAATAATTTTAGCAATTTCATTTGTAAGAAGGTGTGGTATAACTGAGTCGGCTATTTTACAATTACATTTAGCTTGTTCTTACATTACTTTCATGCTTCACTTGCTTTTTTATGTGCATTTTTCCTTTCTTTCCTTCTCTTTCACAGAGGAGTATTTCTGATTAGTACAGTTTTTACATCACCATGCACACTCTAAGTGTTGTTTGGCATGCTTTCTTTAAGCTACACTGTATTTTGATAAATATGACTGCACTCCTCATTTCAAGCAAATACACCCTATTGGTACCTTTCACACTTATTTTTTGTATGTATATTGAATTCTACCACATGTATTTCCAAGAGATAAAGTTCTGTATAATCACCTATTCTTGTGTGTACAATAATACCCTTTCATACCCCTTAATAGCACCTGTGAAAACATAAAACGCTAATTGTTACTCAAACTGCTGCAACTTTTAAAGCTATTGTTTGGCTTGAATACAGAAGAGTTAGTCAGCTCACTAATTGTCTTGCCTGTAATTGTTTACTCTTGAATGTACAGTATGTGGCTTTCACTGTGAAAACAAAAAGAGAGTTTTCAGTTTTGTTTTATATACCCATGCTTTTTGTTCAGTGCTGTTGTATCTTCATTTTCTACCAGTAAAGCAAGGCACAGGAAACCTTAACATCAACCCATCTTATTTTCTTAGGACCTAACTGTAGTATGAGAGATTACTGAGATCTAGATCCTCATCAATCATTCATCTTTACCTCCTCTGTGATCCATTCTCACAATAAAGTGATTATATGTTTATAGTGACCAAAGGGCAAACTCTTTTTCCAGGGTCATTGCATTCACCAGACAGCCAAATGCCTTGATACCTGCTAACAACTACCTTAGCCCTTAGTGGTTCCATTTTTATGTTGGACAAAAACTACTAGAAAGTTTAACTCTGTTAAAAGTTATGAGGATGATGTCTATGAATTCAGCTGAGTCTAGCTGCCCAAGGCAGCATACTTCACTGTGAGAAATCATTTCTACATTTAACCGAGAATCAAGGTTCTTCACAATGTTTTTCTCCCCTGCTGTTGGCAACAAGTGGAGCAAATGGTTCTTAGATGAAGTCTTGGAACAATGTAGACTTCATAATAGTTACTGTAAGAGTCAATCTTAGAAAGTTAAAGTTTTGAGTTAAACTCATATTAGTATTTGCTTAATTTGAATAGAATATAAATTTCTTCCATAGTCATAGCTTATGGTATGGTCTTTCCCCCTTATAATTTAGTAAGAGATAGAACCTTCTTGCTATAACTGAGAAACAGTGTGATAATAAGCTCAGTTGTTGTTTAGAACAGGTCCCGGTACTTAGGGACTTAAAAGACCCATCTTCTACTCAGAGATGGGATAAGCATACAGTTTTCTGACGAAAATGTAGCTATGTTTTTCCAAAGTTATCAGAGTTCAGCAGCTCTAACTCAAAAATGATTCCACAGACAAAATATTGTGATATTTGGCCGGATTATCATCCTGGCCAATACCCCCAGGCAGCCAGATGGAGCCCTCCCTGCAGTATGGAGGTGCCCCAAAGACTAGCAGGGAATCATGGACGATGTAGTTTTTATCCTCAGACCTGCTGGATACCTCAGGGGCCGCAAGAGGGTGCTGCACAGAGGACCGAAGACTCATTTGTGCCCTATGACAAACTTCCGGGTTGAAGAAAAGAACTTTTACCTGACCCGGAAGTGATTGAGGATCACATGGACTGGGGATTGGGAACACTTCTGGGTCAGGGAATATAAAAGGACTATGAGAGCTCCCAAATGGCGAGCTGAGCTAGTTGGAAGGGTGGCAATGTGTCTGGGAGCTGGAGGATTGATTTATTGTAATTAGTGATTGTTTATATGAGTATTGTGGTGGAGAGTGTGCTTTGTACACTATGGAGATTAAATAAAGTCAAGTATTGGACTTTTATCTGGTGTCTGGAGTCGTGGGCAGGGGTTCAAGGGAGCGAATGCACCCCCCATCTACCACAATATCTTCATTTTTAAAAGTTTAGTTAAGTTACAAAGTAAAAACAGTTCACACAAAAGAGAAAATTTAAAATAGCAAAAAAGGGAAATAATTAATGTTAAGAAAAATTCAGTTCTAAGCTTAATCTTGTTACATCTCAAATCTTTACTATTTACTTAATATTTCTGAAACATTTCAAAATGACGTTTCTGAATCATTTCATGATGGTCAGAAAACTGCATGCTTATCCCATCTCTAAGTAGAAAATATAAAGTTCAGGGCACTAGAATATGATGGCCAGCATTGAAGCGTTAGGAGGCTAATTTTAAATCCAAATTAAAAATTTGGGATTCTATTGTTAATGTTTTTTTTTCAGGATGGGGCCCCCACTGATGCTATTACAGGGACCTTAGTAATCAAGCAGACAACTTTTGTTCATTTTTAGCTAGACCTTAAATGCTAATCATTTACATTAGTAGTGTCTCCATATTGATGGATGCTTATTTGATTAATTCAATAGCATTCATTATTTTGAATGTTTTTAATACAGTAGACTACTAATATATTTTTCTTACTCTGGGATTCCGCCAAGGCACTTAGTATGAAGTTATAATGTTAGGCTAATTAATAATGATTATTAGTTTTTGATAATCTGCACAAAAATCCTCTCATACAAAGAAATGGTGTACTTCATAGATTTAGGTGTGCTGAATCAGTTTCTGAAATTGGAATTTCTCTATCACAAACCTTTACTCCAAGACATTGAATTCAGTGAAAAATGCTGTTTTGGAAAAAAAAAGAGTTGATTAAAAAAAAAAAAAAGTTATGTATCAGTTATGGCATAAGTCATGATCAGAGAGCTGTTTGAAGTATATTCAGAGCTAAAAAAAAGTGTAGTTGTTTCTCATTCTTAATGTTAGTTGAGGTGGAAACAACCCACAAATCAAGAACTTGATACACTTTTTGCTTTGTGCCCTTCCCCGCCATAACCTATCATCTCTGGTTGAGGAGCAAAAGGTTTAGATTCATCAAAAATATCAATCTCCGTTTTTTGATGGAACTTGATATTTTAGGGTTCCTGATACCAAATACATCAATATCTCGAGGATGGGTGTGTGTCTGCCTGTGTGTCACAGTTTGTTGAGGACGGTCTACAGTTAAAACGGCTGGACGGAAAAATATCAAACTTGAAACTTAAGCCTGTTATGAGATAATGATGCGCTGATTAGTTTTTGAGCCAAAATAGAAAGAGGAACCCTCAAATATCGTAATTCTACAATCCTTCTTGTCAATTGCTATTGTAATGACCTATTCTATGATCAGAAAGATCAGCATCAGAGCATTGCTGAAATGTTGTAAAATAGTTCAGAAAAACTTCGTTTTTAGGGTGCAAAGCCTACTGATGCTCATGTCCAATTTTTTTTGGTTTCATTTAATCATTTCCCCATCATTTGAATTCATATATTTTGGTTTACTTTGTTTCTTTAATTTTAATTGTATCACACTCTAACAGTATGTTCTAAATCTAGTTATATGATATATATGATGTAATTAGTTAGTACGCTCATTACCAGATTTGCTGAGCTTTGCTTGGTGATACATTTTCCGAGACACTGATATGATATTTGACTATCAGCATATTCAAAGCCAGTTTATTCTTATTATAGATATTTTAATTCTGCACAAAGACTTACTTATTTTATGTAGGTTTATTTGAATTTTATTTTGCATTTTTTTCCAACCGCTATTTTATTTTGTTTTTTTTCCTTGGCAGATCTTTTAGTGAATGACTTTGGGCTTAAACGAATATGGGAAATGACAGGAAGAATCTTTCTCAGAATGTAGGAGATCTTTGAGAGGGAAAGCAAAGAATGTCTAAACGTTTAAATTTTAACAGATTCCACAAAACTATGACACTGGAACATTTGCTTGGGTGTAGTACTTTTTTGTGCTGTTTCCTTTCCGGCTTGTCCTTCCTTGGTTTTTGCCTGGGAAGACTATGTGCTGGGGCGTGTTATCAGTAACCTGACATTATTAACCAGGATTTTACATTTTCACTTGAGGCAGGGGCAAGAGTCAGTGTGGTCTCCTCTGTCGTTGTTTGAGCAGGGATACTACAACATGAGCATGTTTATAACTTAGACTATTACTATAAATAAAATGTGCATCTGTTAGATTATGGGCAAAATACCACTCATTGGCAAGAGTCTTAACCTATTGTAATGCATATTGGAGACAACTGAAAGAAATGTTTGCTTATTACATCAGTTGAAGAAGAATATGATACTTAGACACTTGCAATTTACAATGCAACAGTGTAAATGCATTTGTACAATTAATAAAATGGCACTTTTCTACCATATTTAATTAGCTGTAAACATTTTCATCTTTTATTACAAATGACATATCATTGTTTTCTGGAATTGAAGGATACAGAAATTAGAAACTATTTGTAGTTTACTAACAGCAAGCTTAAAATATTGAGCCAGTATGAATCAGCTTTCCTCAGGAGTAACATTTTCTAGTGTACAGTGACATTATGCTCGATGAAGTGTTCAGTCACTATTGGCAAAACATACCCTTTAAACAAGATATTTGGTTTTGCATGAGGCTTCATTTGTTACTGTGACAATAATAATAAATATTAACTGTTGTTCTTTAATTGTGCTTGAGCTACTGCTTGTATTTGCCGACTTTGTTTCAATAAAATAATGAGATTTAGCAGCAGTTCAGGTTACATTTTTAAACTGTTGGGAGCTTTTTATTATGTTGTTTCTGGTATAAATTTGAAGAACTGCTTAACTGTTGATTTCAAGAGCATGCTTTGCTTTTCATTATGTGAATTAAATATGAACATACTTATTTTGTAATTTATGAGGACTTACAATAGTAGCTTGTGACTGGGCACCAGCCTGGAAAAGCAGTGCCAGGGAATACAAAGACAAAATAGGAAATTGGAAATGTCCGAGGAGCATTCAAAATGGTAAATTAGCCTCTGGTAGTGGGAGCTTTACTGCTTTGTTAAAGAAGCTTTTGTTACATTATACATTAATTATATAAATTACAATAAATTAATTATGCTGGAGGCACTGTGGTGCAAACAAGCAAGTGTCAATACTAGCAGAACCTTGATTAAAAACTTAAAGAATTAGGGCTTACCCTTTGAAGAATAACTGGGGCTCAGTAGTGCAGTAAAGCCTGTGACCAGGACAGGTTACCAAGAGGCACTGCTGACCCTGGAATTGACTTCAGGGAATGCCACAGTCACAGTGGTAGCGCTGCTGCCTCGCAGTTAGGAGACCTGGGTTCACTTCCAGCATCCTCCCTGCGTGGAGTTTGCATGTTCTCCCCGTGTCTGCGTGGGTTTCCTCCCACAGTCCAAAGACATGCAGGTTAGGTGGTTTGGCGATTCTAAATTGGCCTAGTGTGTGCTTGGTGTGTGGGCGTGTTTGTGTGTGTCCTGCGGTGGGTTGGCACCCTGCCCGGGATTGGTTCCTGCCATGTGCCCTGTGTTGGCTGGGATTGGCTCCAGCAGACCCCCGTGACCCTGTATTCGGATTCAGCGGGTTGGAAAATGGATGGATGGAATGCCACAGTAGTACTGATCATAATTCCACCATGCTAATCAGAGGGTCTTGGAGCTTAGAACAACAACAGGCGTTGCGGCTATTGTGGTATCTGGTCAGGTGAGATTAAAAAAATGTAATGAGGTGAGCAGGTAGAGTTTTGAGTGGTTACACAAATTACTTATTTATCTATTAATTGCTTTTATTTCGATAAAGGACATTTTTGGTATTCCAAAAATGCTGAGCATACAGGGATGTTCCATGTTTGATTTAAATCTACACATCTCTTTCACACAAAATTTGTTAAGTTACTCAAGTTGTCCAAGTGAGTGCCTTCTTTAAGAAACTACAGTTTAACCTCTTTTACTTTAGAGCTTTTAATTACAACTACTCATTGAATTCAATTTTAGTGTTACATCATGTAAATAAAACATTCCTTCCATT
Source organism: Polypterus senegalus (assembly GCF_016835505.1). Classification (NCBI taxonomy): domain Eukaryota; kingdom Metazoa; phylum Chordata; class Cladistia; order Polypteriformes; family Polypteridae; genus Polypterus; species Polypterus senegalus. Next base: position 135,139,412 of record NC_053154.1, on the reverse strand, counting down.
GGTTCTTTCCTTAGAGACAGCAATCTCAGCAAAATCAATTTGTAAATGTTTATTAGACACCTAAGAATTCATTTGGAATAGAAAAAGAAGTAATAATTATGAGATCATGCAGCTATTCATCCTGGATTTAAATTATGGCCGCTGGAGTGTCAATTTACCAGTCTTAACATGCAGAAGACATACCATGCAAAAATATGTAATTTGTAAACCTCCTGAAAAGACACTGATTATCCGACTCAGAACATCTGCAACTGAGCCACAGACCGCTGTACGTCAATTCTCTTGGAAAGTGAGAGACACATTCCTAATTGTTTTATAATTTGCTTGTCCTAAAGTAACCTGACAAGTGTAAAAGTAAAAAACACAAAACTAATTGTCAAAAGTTCTGCTATACACCCCCTAGTGACAATTATTTTCTTGATTAAGAATTTCGCTAAAATAATATTAAAAATACATATTTACCTACATTCTGTCTGGAATGCTTAGCATGTTTGATTTAGGTTTCAAAATTAATCATGTTTCTCCAAGAAATACAATTAAAACTAATTGAAATTTCTATATTTCAATGCCTCATTGTGATTAACTTAAAGACTTGCATGTATGAGAAACAACATCTACTGCTTAACTCTAAACTTCCCAGTGTTATTGAGATTTTCTGATTTTAAAAAACAGGATTAAACTGGTTTTCACTTCTTACATTAAGTAACATTTGCAAATTATGTAAAGCACTTTGTGACTGGGCTCACAACAAAACAAAATTGAAGTTACATAACCAATGTATCAATAGCAAAGACTGCATACCCTTGTCCTGATACTTGCACGTCACTGCCTGATTTAAAAAGAAAAATATGTGATACAACTGATACCAGAACATCAACTAAACACGTTCTGTTCAACTCACAGGAATTGTGTGGCAAGGATTTACTAATAGAAACAAGGCAGATAGCGAGAGAAAGAGAAATTAAAAGTAGTTTGCAATTAAGTTGTAATGTTAATAGTGGCAGCCTATAGCCAATAATGTTAAGAGAAAATGCAATAAAAGTACCCCAGAAAAACTAGCTGATTTTTCTTTAATAGAATTTTTGTTACGCTACCTGTAAATGCAACTGAACTCAGCAAAATGTTTATCTGTCACATATCTACACCAGTCTTTCTGCCTATTCATTATGGTAGAGAGAATGTCTTTACAGTTGTACTACTCCATGAATAAATAAAAATAAAATAAAAAAAACTGATAATTCAATTACATGCTAGAATAGAATGCTACATCTTATGTTAACATTTCTAATTGTCTGTCTATTCTGTAAATCAAATTCATCAAATTTTTAGTGTTACTGGAAGCTTCAGCCAATTTGTGCTTAATTCAGAATATGACATATCTACTGTGAATGTGCAACTTCACAACTTGACAATTCATGGCATTGTGATGCCCAGGTTGCCTACAGATGGCATTATCTCTGAGCCCAGGACACTGATAGTCATAGATCATGGGCAAATGACAACACACACACACGTCAAGAGACGGTGCAAAGTGACATTGTATTTTTATTCATTATCAAAGTGTTAAAAAAGTGCAGTGCTAAATCTTTATAAATAATCAATCCTTAAAATCCAGTGCTTTGTGAGGAAGTTAAAATCAATAATCAATCAATTATCTAATCAATCCAAAGCAAAAACTAACAAGTCAGAATCACTTTTAAAATTCTTCACCCATCTCTAGAAATGCTCAGGGCGTCGAGACCATGCCTAGAAACTTCTCCTCAACTCCTGTCCTGGTCACCAGCCCTCAGCATCTACTGAGAAACAATAAGCCATACTGTGTCTTCCGTATCATCTCAGGGTCTGCAGGACCCCTAGAAGTCCCAATCACTTATGCAATCCACAGTGCAGCAGGAGTGATCCAGTCTTCTCTGGAATGCCTCTCACACAGTTCAATTGCGAGGGTTTGCCCAACTGTTCTGCTGCCTTCCCCTTTCATTGGCTGCTCACCAATTTTGTTCTCTTTTCTCTGCATCTGATTTGATTAATCTTTTTGTTATATTTCTTTGTTTCTGGATCTCTCCCTTTCTTCTTCAACGTACTCAGGCTCTTTTTATGCTCCTGTAGGGGCAGTGTGCTAGTCACAATTCACGGAGGTGCCAATGTGGAACAGTTGACAACCTTCAAAGGGCTTTTGGATGTTCTGTTCAACTCACAGGAATAGTCTGGCAAGGATTTCTTAATAGAACCAAGACCCCCCAACCATGTTCCCCCATCGATCCTAAGACACACATTTTTTTTCCTTCATAAACCAAAGCGCCATGAGCCACCAACAAACTGTACCACAGGAATACAGATTAACATCTAAATAATAATAAAAATCAGTAGTTGAAGTTGGTGCTTAGGGAAATATTATCAAAGAGCAGTGTGCATTTTAAGTTTGTCTATAAGAAGAAGCAGGGAAAACTGAGCATG